>NW_028261389.1:45462760-46062760 GCF_051295495.1 Thamnophis sirtalis | reverse complement strand
AGGAGAATTATATTATACAGTCCACTATTCACAATTATAACACATACATCCTATATCAAGGATGTCAGACTGAAATAAATGATTAAAGAATAAATGTTCTTATTCAAGAAACCTATGAATTAAAAGCAGGTTCATACAGGGACTGAAGCATTTGAGAACTATTAGAACACAGTGGAAGCATTCAATATGTAGAATTCTGTAGAATAAATTCTGTAGAGTAAATTCAATTCAATTTAGTCCACATTTTACAGATGTATTGTGGGAGTTTTCTTTCAGCTAGTCTCTGCATTTTGCACCTGGTCTGCAAAATACTAAAAATGAAACAACGTCTGCTCCATCTGTCTCCTTGGTGACAAGGGGATCATGCTGCTTCTGAATTCCTTCTTCTCCCATGATAGACACTTATTCTAAATTTAACTTTGGGGGGGGGGAGGGTTGCTTATAGAAGAAAATATAAATTGATATTTTTAATATCGCCCAGCTGATATAAAATATATTACAGCTATTTGATTTATTTAGCACAAATGCATAACAGAAACCTATTCTGTTTCTACATTTCCATTCAAAGAACCATTCAGTTCTTCCATTCAACTGTTCCACAGTCCAGACAAATAATTTGAGGACAGCAATTTTACTATTCTTTGGGATACTAAGTAGAACACTAGAAAAATTGTTTGAAAACCTGTGAAGTGTAATAACTACTTCAGGTTGATGATCATAATCTTCCACCTAATCAATTTTTTCATACAGTATATATTATTAGGGAAAATGTTTTCCTCTTAAAAACAGAACTTATTATGATAGCATCAGATGAACACTTCAGCAATCAACTCAACGTATTTGGAATTGCATGAAAATAATTAAATTTCATTTTGTGGTGTTGATACATAATATTCTCATCGCCCTTAAATTACCTGGATTGTAAGATAGTCAGATAAGAAGGAAATATATATTATTTGTTGTAATAAAGGTAAAGATTTCCCCTCTTCAGTTGTGTCTGGCTCTATGAGGCAATTTTCATCTCCATTTCTTAGCCTAGGGATCCAGGGTTGTCTGAAGACACTTCTGTGGACATGTATCCAACATGACTATAGGCTGAGGCATATAGAATGCTGTTAACTTCCCACTTGCTGGCTTTCGGACTGCTAGATGGCAGGAGTTAGGGCAAGTAGCTCACCCTGTCCCATGGCACTCAGGTCACAAACCTGCACTGTCTAACTCAGCATCTTTAATTGTTTTATCTAATTTGTTATAAAATATCCTTAAGGTAACTTTGCAACTTTCCTTCTATTATTTGATCTGAAGGTTTTGTTCATTCAGTCATTTATTTATTTACCTAGGAGAAAGTAACTTGGTGAGATTAATTTCTGAATAAATACATAAAGATTTAGGCTAGAATGCTTTTACAGTGGTGTCACCTTTTATTTCCTGCTAGGCTTAGCTATATTTATTTATATACTTTTTCTATTGCTATTCTGTTCTTTTTTAAAACTGATTTTTCTCTTGTATTTTTTTTTACTATAAATGTGAAGCTCAGACATCTTGCTGGAAAGATGGTATACAAAAGAAGCAAGTAAAAAATAAAATTTATCAGAAATTTTGAATATTGTTCAGAAAGATCACATTATAGGAGGAAAATGTGAATAAATCATTCATTTGTATGCAAGTAAATCCAACAAATCTTTTTCACCCAATTTGCAATGAATGTTTTAAAATCCTAAAACGGCTATTGTTAATTTTTTGCTACTTACAAAAGTGCTGTCAGAATACTATGAACAATACATTTTAAATTTTCCTTAGGAAGCCCTCTCTTTCAATATTAGAGGGTCTTTCATATAAATGAAATAAATTGAATTGAATTGAATTTCATCAGATTAGGATTTGATTTTGTATAAAGACCAACCTGTCTGAAAAAATTATCACAGAGAGCTTGTAAGATTTTATACAAAATGACTTTTAAGCTGTCAGTGTAGCGGCAGACGTGATGTGCCGATGCCTGGAAGCTGTCAGGATCTGGATGGGGGTGAACAAACTTGTGCTCAATCCCGATAAGACTGAGTGGCTTTGGATGCTGCCCCCGAAGGACAGCTTAAGACAGTCCATCCTTAATCCTGGGGGGTGAAAATTTATACCCCTCGGAGAGGGCCTGCAATTTGGGGGTCCTCCTGGATTCGCAGCTGACACTGGAATACCATCTGTCGGCTGTGACCAGCGGGGCCTTTGCCAAGGTTCACCTGGTGCACCAATTGCGGCCCTATTTGGATCGGAAGGCACTTCAAACGGTCACTCATTCCCTTGTCACCTCAAGGCTGGATTATTGCAATGCGCTCTACATGGGGCTACCCTTGAAAAGCGTTCAGAGACTGCAGCTAGTCCAGAATGCGGCCGAGCGAGCAATATTGGGTGTACCGAGGTACACCCATGTTACACCTGTCCTCCGCGAGCTGCACTGGCTACCAATTGGTCTCCGGACGCAATTCAAGGTGTTGGTTATTACTTTAAAGCCCTACATGGCTTAGGGCCAGCGTACCTGCGAGACCGCCTACTGCCACATACCTCCCAGCGGCCGGTAAGATCCCACAGATAGGGCCTCCTTTGGAGGCCTTCAGCCAGACAATGTCGGCTGGTGGGCCCCCGGAGGAGAGCCTTCTCTGTGGCTGCTCCGACCCTTTGGAATGAGCTACACCCAGAGATCCGGACCTTACCACTCTCATGGCCTTCAGGAAAGCTGTTAAAACCTGGCAATTCCGGCAGGCTTGGGGCTGTTGATCTCATTATTGAGGTCCAGCCCCGATTAGAACAAATGCATGTGTTGTGATTTTAAATCTGTTCTTTTCTTATTTTTTTTCTTCCTCTTCTTATTTTTTGTAAGCTGCCCGGAGTCCTTCGGGATTGGGTGGCATATAAATTTTAATAATAAATAAATAAATAAATGTCAGCAGTGTCTTTCTTTCTTTTTAATCTGTGAAATTTTACACTTTATGCTTGAGAAAAAGTTTGTTCTGGTACTTAAATGCTAACAAAAAGGGAAACTTAACTGAAAGCTTTTGGCCATGTTTTACTCAGACATTTGCAGGGGCCCAAGACATATGACTGATTTCACTCTTCTCCATTTTCAAAATTCAACTATATGGGCAATGACTCTGGTTGCATCGGGGGCAATGAAGGAACATTCACTTGTCAATCTGAAATTAGGCCTGCCTTCCTTCCTTCCTTCCTTCCTTCCTTCCTTCCTTCCTTCCTTCCTTCCTTCCTTCCTTCCTTCCTTCCTTCCTGCCTTCCTTCCTTCCTTCCTTCCTTCTTTCTCTGCCAAACTCTTCAAAGTCAATTCTGGGAGATCCACAACAATTTTGAAAATAGAGGGAAAATTGCATTGCAGATGCAGCTACATTGACTTCTGTGGTTTGAGATAGCTACTCACACTGGGCCACGAAGAAAACAATATACATATTTCTGTAACTCTGTGGGCTCTCAATAAGATTATTAAAGCAAAACCTGTTATTTTCAAAAGTCTAGGAAACCTGACTTTGCTGGAGAGCTTGGGATGTACAGACTGTATTTCACATGTATAGAAAGATGGCTAGAATAAGATACGAACCATGCAGTATGTTAGGTTTAAAGGATGATTTGGGGGGGGGGGGAATCACATCTCTTGATACATTTTCCACATAAGATAGTTTATAAGGAATATTTCATTAAAATAATTTTAACATAGAAAAATAGTATTATCTGAAGAATAATATAAACAATATAGATAAAACATATTTACATATCAAAAATATTTATCTACAACAATATCTATTATATTTAAATTATGTATTTTAAAATATCACCAGACTAATAAATTATACACAGCTTCAAACAGGTCTGGCACTTATAGTGCATAAAATATTTTTAAAACTTAATTTAAAAAAACCTAACAGAACTGCAAAAAAGCAGGAATCTGTTTGAGCTTTAGTGCCTTGAATAAACAGCATCTGAAACCAAAAGAAAACTGTAATTAGAAAATACAGAGAATGAATTTCAATTAAATCGATTGAATACATTCTTATGAAAGTACAGTACTGATTGTATGTTGTAAACTATAAATAATATGACACCATAAATAATATAGAACTGTATGTGCATGTAAAATGCAACTCTATCTTAGAATAAAAGCCAAAATATTCAAAAAAAAAAAAAAACCACTATAAGAAAAGCAGGGATTCAGCAAAAGGGATTCTTTTATAGATTTCCAAGGAATTGTATTACAATACAGAGCATTGCAATTGTAACAGAAAATTTTCAAAAACTTTAAATTAAATCACAAAAAGAATGAAAAATCATCAAAGTTAAACATCTCTGTGTATTTTTGTATAATGTACATTGTAAGATTATTACGTATTACCGTAACTACGTATAAAGTATTACAAAATTTACAGCAGTTTCTTTCTCTGTAAAGTTCATTAATCTCTTCAGTTACACCAATTATACCAACTCAGTGTAATTCAACAAGGCCAAAATAATAGAAGTTCCTGGATGATGTACAGGTTATTAATCAAACAGATTGTGAATACACAACAGGACTGATTATGAAGATCTAGATCTTCCCTGCAATGTGTAAAATGAAAGAATTTTAATTCTTTTGTGTATGCCTTCCCACAGGAGCAAAATTTTACGCGTGGAAAGAGAGAAAAGCAAATCAGTGTTTTCTGTTAGAGGATTTGTTTGTATAAGTAAATGTGTAAGTAACATAACATAAACATAAATATACAACATAAATTCCAGAAAAGGAGTACTTGTAAGATACAAAAATGTGGAATATCACTGCATTAAAAAATGGATCATAAATACACACCTGTTTCAATGACACTATATTGATGGATAATGTGAGCAGAGCAAATGTTGTGTTAAAGCAGAAGATCCAAAGAACCAAATGAAGGAAGAGGTGACACAGTGAGAAACCAATGCACATGATGGTCCTGCTTTCCTCCTCAGTCTATGGCAATTGAACATGTCCATAACAAATGAACATGCCAGTAATTTACATTGAATAAACTCTCAGCTCTATCCAGGCTTATCGATCAAGCTCCCATTCAACCAGTATTTAAGAAAAAAAGTATCAATGCATATCTTTAACCAACCTTTTCACTGTTACTGGTTTTAACTGATTTTACTGTTGTATTGTTGATTGTTGTTAAACTTTTATACAAACATAAATGTGGTGTTACCAGGAAGAAAAGAGACAAAGGAACAAAATAACTAAAATAAAATATTGATGGAAATGATTTATTACACATAATACTGTGGCTATTTGTAATGTTCATTAAATTCATTCTTACCTCTGGGATACTCTGGATTCACATTTTCATATATTGGGAACAAGGGATTTTCTTGCTCACTTCGTAGCTTTCTTGCTCTTAAGACATCTCTCACACATTGATGTAAATATACATATTGGCACTACAATGAAGATGAAATACGTATTAAAAACAGACCTTTTCCTCTATAAAGCTTTTAACTATTAGCAGGTTCATCTCCAACATATATAAAACATAGTAAAAGATAAAGGTTTCCCTGTCAGCAATGTCTGAGCCTAGGGCACGGTGCTCATCTCCATTTCTTGGTTGAGGGAGCTAGCATTGTCTGAATACAATTTCCGTGGTCATGTGGTCAGCAGGGCTACATGCTAAAGGCACACGGAACACTGTTACCTTCCCACCGAAGTGCTACCTATTGTTCTACTTGCATTTGCATGTTTTTGAACTGCAGGAGCTGCGCCAAGTAATGGGAGCTCATCCTATCACATGGGCGCTTGAGTCTTGAAACCGGGCTGTTAGCTATCTAGCTGACAAGTTCAGCATGTTTAACTGCTGAGCCATTGCGCCCCCCCTTAGAACATAGTAAATTGGAGAAAATACAATCTTGCTGCTTGCTTCAGAAATGTAGAAGACCCTAGTGTTTTCTTATTCCACTTTGATAATAATACATTATTTTTCTAGTTCCAACACATTTAATGCTTAATTCTCAATGTAATTTAATCAATTAATCAAAACCTAAGTTATTACTATTCCCTCTCCATTAATATATTAATTAATAATACGTTACATTAATAGAAGATTCTATTCTAGGGTGACAAAACAGAATAGTTTCTTTTAGAATCCAACTAATAATATACCATCATATGAATAGGTTTTCTGCACTTTGTTCACATAAAAACAACAATCTGCCCTTCTCATTTATTTTCCAATCATGCATAACTTGCTAAGTATACTGATCTCATCTTTTAAATGTAAAAATGAGTTATGACAAGATTTCATAAGTAAATAAGCCCATTAAAGTGGAATTATGATCTCCCAGCTTCAAAGAAATAAGCTCATACCTATGCGCTTCTCACCTATTTGATATTCTACTTGGACACCTGTTTATCTGATGATTTTTTTGAAGACACGTTTTCAAAGCATTGTGAATGTCATCTTTGAAAATATTACCTCTTTTTTTCTAAGACCAACACCTCGAAACAGTAACCCTATTTCACCCAGTGGAAAAAGAATCCAGCCTATTTATCTGAAGGATTTCTAGAGGGTTTATAAATTATTATCATATAAATGGATAGTGAATTTGGCTTTATGCCAGAATTGGTGAAAATGGTTTTAGCATCTTTCTACCCATTATAAAGAACTTCATTTTGCATGAGATTGGTGCCATGCTCCTTAATAATTAATTAGGGAATTAGTTTCTTCTCAGAGTTGAAAAGTTACCATAAATAATTAAGCATTCATATCTGTAAAAATGAAGATATAGGCAATTGTAAATCATAGGTCTAAGTGAGGCTGGTGGCATAGAAGATGGAGAACATGAAGATTATTGCCATCGTTATATAAACTCTCATCTGATCGGTATCATGGCTGATTATAAAGTCCCAGGTTTTGTAGGTTTGAAATCCAGGCACTCACAATAATCTTTTCTAAGCTCATGGTGAAATAAATGGCAGAATTTTCCATTAGAGCCAGGATCAGATTTCTTTCTTCTACTCCTCAACTGTGTTGACCCCATATCACTGCCGGTTTTTTGTAACGCCATATGTTAAACCTCAGAATTGTAGGAAACTGTATGGCCATTTTTTGGCAATTACAACTTCAAAGTTATCAGCACAAAATTGTAAAAAGGAGTTGGGTTTCACATGCTGCTTGCCCTTTTCTTTATTGGCATTTGTTGATGCATAAAAACTGGTAGAGGGGCAGGATCCCAGAATCAGAGGGAATGGGGAAAGATATTTGACAAGGCAATATGCATTGCATCTGTCAGAGGAAAAAACAAGAAATTTGTAAGGCTAACAGGTGAAGGAAGCACAAGTAAAAAATGAGGGTAGAAGCGATGTAGATTTGAGGGAGAATGGAAAAGGTGAAGGTTGGAAAGTCCCATATTAGAGTATCTAGAATTGTGCATATTATATTGTAAGCTGTTCTTGATAGGTGCTAGTCCAGATGGATAGGATTTAAATGCGATAAATATATGCATTAATAAAAGTATGCTATTGATGGGGAATTGGGAAGCATTATGATTAGCTGTGAAGAGGCTGAGTGGACAAAAGCCTGGGAGCAGAGTTGATGGAGGAAGGGTAAAGAAAGCATGACAGAAGTCAGAAGCCTAAGATAACAGAAGAAGAGGAGTCATGAAATAAAAGAATGGAGAGAACAGGTCATAAAATTTAGGACAAGATAGTGAGATGATGGTAGGAAAGATGTGGAGACTTAGGGACCAAGGAGGAAAGGAGACATTGGTTTTCTTCTATAGATTTTCATGGAGGTCTTTAGCCATTTTGATAATACTATATTACCATTCTATATTTAAAGCTTACCTCTGTTTGAACCATGTGAACCCTGTGAAGCCTAAGATCATACACTGCCCCATAAATATCCACAGAATCCTTTGAGTCCAACTGTTGAAGAAGTCGATCAAGTGCAATGAATGTCCCTGTTCGACCAACACCGGCACTGAAAGAGAAAACAAGAACAATGCCACTCCAGATTATGTCTCCATGCCTTTTTTTGCCAAAGTCGTATGGATAATCAGTTCAAGTTAAACTGGGATTGATATTC
The DNA here is from genome assembly GCF_051295495.1 of Thamnophis sirtalis. Taxonomy (NCBI): domain Eukaryota; kingdom Metazoa; phylum Chordata; class Lepidosauria; order Squamata; family Natricidae; genus Thamnophis; species Thamnophis sirtalis. The sequence continues at coordinate 46,054,679 of NW_028261389.1, read as the reverse complement.
CTTTTTATTTTTTCAATTTCAGGAATGAAATTTAATGATTTACGGTTTGCTGTCGCCCTTTGCAAAGAAGCAAAAACACTTTTTAAAATGAAGGTATCTGTGTATTTTTGAAAATACTGTTGTGCAGCTCATACCTGCAATGAACTACAGTTGGCCCAGCCTGAGGGGTCCGATTGATATAATCTCTTACAGTCCTCACAAACTGAATGAGCGACTGGGTGGTTTCTGGTACACCATGGTCTGGCCATACAGTGTAGTGAAATTGACGAATAACTCTAGAAGAATCGAGCTGCTCTTCCTATTAAGTCAATGAAATAAATATAATAATTAGCCTGGGAAAGAGACACTACAGAAGATATGAATAGTTTTGGAGAAAAGTTTTTCATAAAGTATAAGTACATAATGGGTGCTTTACTGGTATAAAATGAAAATGTTCAATTATTTATATGGCATAATAAAGTTGACATGTTGAGAATTAAGTGACAGGTTGATTTCTTGAAATATCTATGTTATCACTATGGTATAAGATATTGTAATATTTTTACAATTCACAAACATCAATTCACATCACTGAATTGTATATAAGAAATAGATTAAGAAGAACAATATTCAGTAAGTCTCCTTAGAAGGAAACCCAAATGGATTTACTGAAGATCCATTCTTAGATTAATGGATATAGCTGTCTGGCTGGTTAAGCAGGTTTAGACCAGATTATTTGGTTGAGTGGACACCTTTAGGAAACATTAGGGATATTAGTCAGAGTGGGAAGAAAAAAATGTGGAAAAATGGACCACTTCGTACCATATTGCTGTCATAAATCTATATGGACTACATATTGGGAGTTGAAAGTGTTACCTTAAATAGGCATGGAGCTGCACCTCTTTCACATTTAACAATAAAATGAAATAATGTATCTTCTTTGAAACATTTGATTAAATAGTTGGAAATACTTACACTGGAAATCTTAAACTCTCTTATTGTCCATTCTGGGAGAACTGATTCAGATAGCATCTGGACTATTAAATCACCATAATATAAAGAATCCTGGTCAAAGGGCCAATAATGATCACATTTTACCTAGAAATTTGAAAAAAGTTTGCCTTTAAAATTACAAAGCTGTATTTATCACTATACAGTTGAATAGCTGTGCCATCCTTCAAATGAATGCTCCACTTTGTGGGAGGTTAGAGCGAAACATCCTCTCAAAGCAATTGTATATACTTCTCATTTTTAATCAATGCAACCATGTTACTTTGCATTATTGTGCTTCAGAGACGGCTATGGTACTTCTAGGTTGAGTGGCTTCAGTAGATGTGGTAGGTTTGCCAACTGCTATTTACTCTGAGCTTCCCGAAACCTGTCAAGTTTTTTGGCAATCTTAATCAAATACTGTGTAACTGTGCCATACCTCATGTTAAAATCACTCCATTTGGAGTGATCACATCATGTATGTTGTGATATTTCAGGCTGGATTGTTTCGGTGCATGCTTCAGGCCATCATGGGGGTATTTGAGCAGTGCTAAGTGAGAAAGTTCAGAGCTTGATTGCAGAAATGGGGAAGAACCCTTCACACATAGGACTGAACTGAAGAAGTTTGAGGCAATGAAAATGGTTTTGCTAAAGTGAATTTTGGCACCGCTTCACTTCTATGAAGAGAATCACACCATCTCCTTGGTCAAATCTCTTAGTTGAAACAAAACAAGTTGCTTTGCAGAGATCAATGAATATATACTTGAATTTTATAGCAAATTATGCAGAGTTCCAGATACAGATGTTTATAGTCTCATTTTCCTAATCTAGAGAAGAATGTACAAGCACCAGGAGACTGTGAGTGATTTTGCTGGGTGACTTTGCATCAGTCCTCCTCTCTCAGCCAGTGGTGGGCTACAAAACGTTTAACAACTGGTTATCTGCCCTAATGGCTGGCTGTATGGGCATGGCCAACTCGATGTCACTTACGTTGAGGGGCGCTTCACCTCATCTGCTCTCTTGTGATTATGAGGATGCTGCAACAGTCATAAGTATGAAAAACAATCATGTCACTTTTTTCAGTGTCCTTGAACTTTGAATGGTCACTATATGTGTTGTAAATAAAGCATTACCTGTACAAAAATGCAAAAAACTTCTTTGCTTGCAAAAAGCTGCCCTAAGTACCAGTCATTAGATTAGAAATGGGGGAATACACACTGAAGATCAATGAATCACAGCCATCATGGAAAACTAAACCATTCTGTCTGAATACCTTATTTTTCCTCAGCAATATCTGCAACCCAGAGTTACAAATCAGGCAAAGCACATTGAGAATTAAAATAGTTAAAATACAAGGATAACTATCAGCAGCCAAGTTACTCTTGCTCATAAAATGAAACCCTTTTTGTAGAGAGGTCATTTAAGCTCTCTAGAAAGTGGGTGGGCATATTTGGACTACAAAATGCGGAGCTAAAGAGACAAATTAACAAATTAACACCTTGAGTGAGGGCTAATCCCATTCTGCCTTTGTTCAGACCTTGCTGCACAGAATTTTTGCCTTTGAGTATAGCTATCCGTCTCTTTCTCTCTTAAGTGCTGACATCTTCTGTGGGCTATTAAGGAAGGTGGGGGCTGCTTTCTGCCTCTAAGAAAACATGTTTCTCCATTTCTCATTCAGGGAAATATATTCTTCCTTTTTAATATTTTTCAAAATTTCATTCTTCTAGGAGAGGGGTGGGTGCTAACTTTCTACAATTGGTGCCATGTTACTATGTCATATTAACATGAGAGAAAACTAAAACAAATTGGAAGGAGGATCCACTTATTATCAGTGAGCAATCATGTGCCTTTCCCACTCCAAAACAATGCAAGAGATTCCTGTCCCAAAGGTGCTTTTTCAAAAGGCAACTGGACTTTCTAGAAACCAAGAAAGTTCAGTTGCCTCTTGAGAAAAGCTCCTTTGGGACAACCATGACCTGGATGGCTGAAGAATCCCCACATGACCACAGGACACTGCAATCATCATAAATATGAGTCAGTTGGCAAGCATCTGAAATTTAATCACATGACCATGAGGATGCTGTAATAATTGTAAGTGTGAGAAACAGTCATAAGTCTCTTTTTTCAGTGCCATTGTAACTTCAAACAGTCACTAAATGAACTCTTTTACTTTTTGTTTTTAAGGATTTATAAGAGGTAATGTGATAAACCAAGATCATTAATATATTAGTAACACTCAGCTCTATTTGTCCTTATTTGGGTCAGATGAAGTGGTGCCGATGTTGAACTCGGCCAAGAAATCATGCCTTGATCCTCGTCAGATGGAGATCTTATGATAGCTGGGTTCTGTATCTGTACAGCTTGTTCTAAATGAAAGGGTGAATGTCTAGCCTGGAAGTCTTTTAATCAGGTCTTGTCTTTTAATGTTTGGAAGCTTCTGGATCATTCTGTTCTTGTAATAACTTCGGTATGATGTTTACCTAATATAGTTCATGTTCATTAATTTTTTTATTACTGCCATATATGATTCATGTAGAATGGCTTTGACAATTACCAAGAAACTTCAGCTAGGATAAAATATGTTAGCCATAAGTAAAACTGATACAGCGAGAAGTTTCATTCTGCACTGGTCTTTTCTAAAACCAATAGGAGGTACTAGTGCTTATCTTTATCATTTTAAATAACTGAAATTTAAAAGACCTCCTTTGCTTATTTATGATTTAGCATTAGTCTGTTTTACATCTTCTCATAAAGATAAAACTGCACATTTTAATTGAATTAACTCTTTATGCCAACATGGAATTTGCCTGATATACCACCTAATATATGGATATACCATCTAATATCCATATGAAGGAAAAGCCATTTAAAAACTGAAGTAAATAAATGAAAAAATCTTCATGAAGCTTCATTTGTTGTCAATATTTTTGTGAGCAGGTAATAACTCTACACAATTATAGCTTAGATTCAGATTTGGCACTTCTATTTGTAAAGGCTAGAAGTGAGCACAATTAACTGTCCACAGCTGCCTGGTTTTTATTGTAGTTTCCAACACTCCAACACCAATACAACGGGGGGGGGGGAGTCAAAATGCAAACCATTTCTTTGTCCCATTCCATAGGTGGATGTTTCTGTGAGAAAATTCACTCATGCAATATATGTAATCCATCATGTATATGTAGAACTTTATGGATACAAGGATTCTGTGCATTCTGTGCACTAAATACTAGGAGCCCTATTTCCCTTCTTTTCTCATGGAGCATGGCTTCATCAGTTTTGTATGATGGTCTAAAAGCTTGTGAAAAGGCTATAAATAATGATCCAAAACCAAACAGCTAACTGGATTTCTTATGTGTGTCTTTCTTACATAAATTGTAAAGCTTCTACTACACTGTGATATGCAACAAGTTCTGTCGTGGATGCTATCATTGGCATTTTATCAGTGCTAGATGATATAATCTTTTTGTGAAGTAATTAACAAGTAAGAAAACCACTCACCCGGCCCTTCTCAACACACTGGGTTACCATGACAACATTATGAACATTCTGTTCCCATGCCATTTTCCAGAAATCATCCTTTGTGCCAGGCAAAGGTCCTTGAGTTGCAATGTATTCCCTACGGAAATTATTGCCCTGTTGATTCAAAGGCTATGATTAGTTCAGATAGTGCCATAGTAACCAGAGATAACTTTCCCTATTCTTGGTTTTAAAGCACAGTATTCATACTTCACATAAGAAGAGGGAATATCCAAGCAGTCATCAGGATGAAAAGAACTATCAAGATTACTTTGTCTCAAAGAAACAACTTCATTTTTTTACTAGTCAGGATCAATCATACAATAACACACAAAAACCAAAATCACAATAATGTCAAAGCTTGGCCAAAATTATGAACAAAGACAATTCTATTTCCAAGAGGAAAATGTTTCAGCTAGATTAAATTTCTCTTCTTCCAATTTCATGGATTCATAAAATGCTTCTATTCTGTATGGATAATTTTAAAGGTGGTACTTCTGATACATTTGGACTCTAATTCCTACTATCACTTCCAACACTTATCCAACACTCAGCTAATTATAGATTATAAAAGCTATATAAGAATACTCATATGATTATTTGTTGTCCTTTATTGCAAATAACATCATGGCATTTTTACAATTTTTGTTTACTTCAGAGCATCTATGTGTTTCCTGAATGAAATATATCTTCAAACAGTGGTGCTATCTGTAATAATCTGCTGTATCTACTTCTAAAGATTAAAAGTAGCTACATGTGAAAAAATATCATTTGTAGGTTCTAATGCTTCTTTAAAACATGAAGCCACTGGGTGAGATCATGTGACAGCACGGGATAAAATACCACCAATACGCAGATGATACTCAACTGTATCTTTCTGCCTCGTGCCAGCTCAGTTTAGGGGTGGACGTGATGTGCCGATGCCTGGAGGCTGTTAGGATCTGGATGGGGGTGAACAAACTTGTACTCAATCCCGATAAGACTGAGTGGCTTTGGATGCTGCCCCCGAAGGACAGCTTAAGACAGTCCATCCTTAACCCTGGGGGTGTGTGTGAAAATTTACACCCCTCAGAGAGGGCCTGCAATTTGGGGGTCCTCCTGGATTCGCAGCTGAAACTGGAACATCATCTATCGGCTGTGACCAGGGGGGCCTTTGCCCAGGTTCGTCTGGTGCACCAATTGCGGCCCTATTTGGATTGGGAGGCACTTCAAACGGTTACTCACGCCCTTGTCACCTCAAGGCTGGATTATTGCAATGCGCTCTACATGGGGCTACCCTTGAAAAGTGTTCGGAGACCACCATTCAGCTAGTCCAGAATGTGGCCGCGCGAGTGATATTGGGTGCACCGAGGTACACCCACATTACACCTGTCCTCCGTGAGCTGCACTGGCTACCAATTGGTCTCCGGACACAATTCAAGGTGTTGGTTATTACCTTTAAAGCCCTACATGGCTTAGGGCCAGAGTACCTTCGAGACCGCCTACTGCCACATACCTCCCAGCGGCCAGTAAGATCCCACAGATTGGGCCTCCTTCAGATGCCATCAGCCAGACAGTGTCGGCTGGCGGGCCCCCGGAGGAGAGCCTTCTCTGTGGCTGCTCCGACTCTTTGGAATCAACTACCCCCAGAGATCCGGACCATACCCACTCTTATGGCCTTCAGGAAAGCTGTAAAAACCTGGCTGTTCCAGCAGGCCTAGGGCTGTTGACCTCATTGTTGAGGTCCAGCCCCGATTAGAATGAATGCATGTGGTTTTGTGGTTTTTAAACTGTCTTTTTTTTTCCTCTTTTTTTTCTTCTTTTTTTGTAAGCCGCCCGGAGTCCTTCGGGATTGGGCGGCATATATATTTTGATAATAAATAAATAAATAAATAAATAAATGTTAGTATGTGGCTTTTAGTGCTAAAGGAATTTCAGTTTTATGGAAACTAGTTTGGCACAGTATTAAGAATTTGACTGATTAGAAGACATGGGCAGGAAGTATCTTTTTTTAAAGAGTTCATATAAAGGAAATATGGATCACTTACTGGGATGTAGCTTGCATTGATATAATCAGAACATGGGTCATCATCTACATTTGAAAGTTTCACTCTTGTTGTGTCATCTATAAGAAGGATTTATTATAATAAAACATGAACCATTATATACAGTTATTAATTTCCTTTAATTACATAAGCCACAGAAATAGAAATAAATATTTACTATTTACTATTCACCGCTTCATACTATTCATACTTACTATTTACTATACTATTTGCTCTTCATCTAGATACATTAAAAATGAGGTCTAGATTATATTAACTAGAAGTGAAATTATACCTTCCACCGGTGATATTAAATGATGTACATAATTTTTTAAAATATAAAAAGGAAAATATTATTTTCAATTATAACTGAATTGTAGTGCTAAGATGTCTCTTGTTCTTGCTGAAAAAAATACATAAATAGAAAAAAATACATGACTCACATTCAACCTTATAACTTACAGGGTAATATATTATTATATCGGTTTTTCCCTCGGTTCTCTGGCAAAAGTGCTATGTCACATGATTGGTTTCGACCCACATCCTTTAGATCCTATAGAAAACCAAAATAAAGGAGATGAAAATAGATTATATATATAAATTAAATAAATAAGTGATATGCATTAATATTAATATTAAAGAGCCAAGGTTGCGCAGTGGTTAAATGCAGCGCTGCAGGCTACTTCAGCTGACTGCAGTTCTGCAGTTCGGCTGTTCAAATCTCACTGGCTCAGGGTTGACTCAGCCTTCCATCCTTCTGAGCTGGGTAAAATGAGGACCCGGATTGTTGTTGGGGGCAATATGCTGACTCTGTAAACCGCTTAGAGAGGGCTGAAAGCCCTATGAAGCGATATATAAGTCTAACTGCTATTGCTATTGCTATTGCTATTCCCATTTTATAATACAACATTTACTACCAATGCTAAATGGAAATAAACATCCTTGTGAATATTTTTTCATTCTCCATGGTCCTTACCTCATATTCTTTAGATAGGAGGTAGTTTGAATCTGCCTGAAGTTTGGTAAAGTGCATTTCAAATTGATTTACTTTTATTAGGCTAAAACATTCAAAAAGAAGAAAAATATGTTAGCAAGGGAAGAAATAAACAATCAATGAAAAAAATTCTTATCTTAAGTGACTTAGTATTGGCTCTTACCTGGATGTTTTCCGGTTCCTTTAAGATGTTTGGGGAAGAAAAAAATTACAGGTCAGCTGGTGATTTAGTAAAGATACCATCCATATGGTAGGCAAAATGCAAAGTAATCAACATTACCCTTTTTGTCCCAAATTCAAATGAACTGATGGCCTATCCTTACGAATGCTTAGTTTTGCTGTTGCTCTTTCATGGCCAGTTCTGCAAAACAAGAATTTGATCAGGATTATATGTAATGCTTAGAAGAAACAATATTATTTTGTTTGACCAGGAAATGGACTTTCTTTCATAATATCTGTTGCAAGAACAATGAAAACAAATGGAACTTTCTAACATTACAACCTTCTGTTTCATTGTAGCCTTGTACATGATTCATCTCATCTTCACACCATGGAAGTTGGCTCTGACTTATACCACCAAATCATTAAGTGAATATCTATCCATATATCTTGATTTAAATACATGTAGCATTTGGGAATTATTGCACAATCATTGGGAAAGTAAAACTCCCTTTGACACAGGGAAGAATGTAATATAAAATAAATTTCAACTCACTTTATTTTTCGTCTGCAAACAAGCAATCCAGTGATAGCCATAACCATAATTATTAAGAATAAACCAGTGCTCATGCCTTCTACAACTCCAAATGAAGATTCTGAAATAATTATATGAGATAAAAAAGAGAAATAATGTATAGAGTCTATTCATAATCCTTTGTCTTATGATGTAATGAACAACAATCAGTCTACATGTATTTACATTCAACTTGCGAGCATGGAATTTGGGTCATAAGTTGTTACCATTGTTAAATGGGTCATTACTCAATTTTTCAAATATTCTTATGATGGCCATTAAGTGAATGGTTCAGTTAAAGCAAATCCTATGGTTGTTACGTGAGTCATATAGTGATTAACCAAATCAAGCATATCCAATGGGCAGAGTTGGGTTTTCCCCCCAAAAAATGGCAAAACAAAATTACAAATTGTGGCCATATGAACAAGGGGGGTTACAATCAGTTGTAAATGCAAACTGGTTGCTAAGTGGCTAAAATGCACTCATGTGACCATGGAAGTATGCGGATGCAGCTCTTGTAATTTTGAGGATGGGTTATAAATGATTTTTTGAAATCTGTTGTAACATTGAATGGTTGTGAAGCAAGACTACCTGTAAGGGTAACTTCATTTCACTTAATTCATATAATCTATTAAATACAAGTTTTTAAAGAACATTAAAAGAGCTGCAGTGGTTAGAATGTAGTACTGCAGGATACGTCTGCTGGCTGCAATTTGGCAGATCGAATCTCACAAAGCTCAAGGTTGACACAGCCTTCCATCCTTCCGAGGTGGGTAAAATGAGGATCCAGATTGTTGGGGGGGATTATGCTAACTGTGTAAATCACTTAGAGAGGGCTGTAAAAGCACCATGAAGCAGTATATACCTGTAAGTCTAAGTAGTATTGCTATTATTTGTTGAACAAACTAAAGAGGTTTTGTTTACCATTTTTCTAAGCTATAATAATTCACATACCTATATATAAATAACAAAACAACTATTTTAGCAGTTTCCCATTATACCCGTACATAAGTATTATTTACAAGGAGAACAATTAACAAAGCAATATTTTATTGTATTCTTTTGTTCTCAAATGTTCAATTAAATATACAAAATTATCATATTCTCATTATTCCAAATAGGCTTGCATTCACCATGTTATATAATGAGTAGGCAACAGTATTTTTTCTATCTTTTAGACTAAAAATTACAATTCTTAATTGGTAAGGCACATTCAGAGGCATTTTCCTTCAGCATTACTTCATGTGTTAGTTATGTTGATATTACAGTGACTTAGTTGGCCTTTCAGGTCTTTAAAAGCTCTACCTAATCACTCATATAATTTCAGTAATCTATATGCAAATTTTAGAAAAATTACCTAGGGATTTGGAGCTGGACACACACCAAACTATCTCTCTTTTTCCTCTAATGACAATAAAAAGGAAAATTTGAATTTATGGACTGAATATAGATTAAATTATTGAGATTTACTCTAAATGACAAATGCATCTCAGTTGGGAGCAGAATTGAATCTCAAATATATTCTATTCTGTAAAGGCTGTATATATTAAAACTATCCAAACTATCAACTCCACATCTTACAATGTTTGTAAACCATTGACACAAGTTCAATTGCTTCTTCTGGCAAACAGAATATCTCTAATGGTCACAAAGTGACTTTATGGAATGCTAAAAATGATTGAGGAAAGTCAATATCAAACTACTAATGCTTTGAAATAGCTAATCTCATCTCAAAATCCATCTTCTTTGGTCTCATTTTTCTCAACCAAATGAAGCTAGGAATTGGCCTATAATCAATTCAATTCAATTCAATTCAATTTATTAAATTTGTATGCCGCCCTTTCCCCCCGAAGGGGACTCAGGGCGGCTCACAACTCGAACCGGGGAGGGGAATACAGACAAAAGATTTAAAAACAACAACATAACAATATATAATTTAAAAACTCACAACAGTCATACCATTCGAGACGGGGGCAACAGCTCTTTAGCCCCAGGCCTGTCGGAACAACCAGGTTTTGAGGGCTTTGCGGAAGGCCTGGAGGGTGGTGAGGGTTCGAATCTCCATGGGGAGTTCGTTCCAGAGGGTCGGAGCAGCCACAGAGAAGGCTCTCCTCCGAGTAGTCACCAGTCGACACTGGCCGGCGGATGGAATTCGGAGGAGGCCTAATCTGTGGGATCTAATCGGTCTAGTGGAGGTAATTGGCAGCAGGCAGTCTCTCAAGTACCCAGGTCCAATACCATGAAGGGCTTTATAAGTAACGACTAGCGCCTTGAAGCGTATCCGGAGACCAATTGGCAGCCAGTGCAGCTCGCGGAGGATAGGTGTTACGTGGGTGAACCGAGGTACACCCACGATCGCTCGCGCGGCTGCATTCTGGACAAGCTGAAGTCTCCGAATACTCTTCAAGGGCTGCCCCATGTAGAGCACGTTGCAGTAGTCCAGTCTAGAGGTCACAAGGGCATGAGTGACTGTTGTGAGGGCCTCCCGGTTCAGGTAGGGACGCAACTGGTGCACCAGGCGAACCTGGGCAAATGCCCCCCTGGTCACAGCCGACAAGTGGTGTTCAAGAGTCAGCTGTGAGTCCAGGAGGACTCCCAAATTGCGAACCCTGTCTGAGGGGCGTACTGTTTGACCCCCCAGCCTGAGAGATGGAACACTTGGCCAATTAGTAGGAGGGAAGCACAGCAGCCACTCGGTCTTATCTGGATTGAGTACAAGCTTGTTAAGCCCCATCCAGTCCCTAACAGCCTCAAGGCACTGGCACATCACGTCAACCGCTTCATTGAGTTGGCACGGGGCGGACAGATACAGCTGCGTATCGTCCGCATACTGATGGTATTTTATCCCGTGCCGTCGAATGATCTCACCCAGCGGCTTCATGTAGATTTTAAACAGGAGGGGGGACAGGACCGAACCCTGCGGCACCCATAATTCAGGGGCCTAGGGGTCGATCTCTGCCCTCCGACTAACACTGACTGCGACCTGTCCAAGAGGTAAGAGGAGAACCACCGTAGGACAGTGCCTCCCACCCCCACCTCCCGCAGTCGTCGCAGAAGGATACCATGGTCGATGGTATCGAAGGCCGCTGAGAGGTCAAGGAGCACTAGGACGGAGGCATGACCTCCGTCCCTGGCTCTCCAGAGATCATCGATCAATGCGACCAAAGCAGTTTCCGTGCTGTAGCCAGGCCTAAATCCCGACTGGAAGGGATCTAGATAATCGGTTTCCTCCAAGGACTGCCAGAGTTGAAAGGCTACCACTTTCTCAACAACCTTCCCCACAAAGGGGAGGTTGGAGACTGGACGATAGTTGTTTAAGACGGCTGGATCCAAAGATGGCTTCTTCAGAAGGGGTCTCACCACCGCCGCCTTTAAAGCGGGGGGGAAGAACCCCTCCCGAAGGGAGGCGGTAACAACTGCCTGAATCCAGCCCTGTGTCACCTCCCTGCTGTTTGCAACCAGCCAGGAGGAGCACGGGTCCAGTACACATGTGGAGGCACTTACAGCTCCCATGGCCTTGTCCACGTCCTCAGGGGTAACAGCTTGGAAATCAATCCAGTGATGTCCTTCCAGATTCTCCCCTGGTGCCTCGGCTGGTTCTGCGCAATTGGAGTCCAGGTCCATCCAAAGCCGAGCAACTTTATCCGCGAGAAATTGGACGTAATCCTCAGCTCTGCCCTGCAAAGGATCGCTTGTATCCCTCCTGTTTAGGAGGGAACGGGTTATCCTGAACAGGGCGGCTGGGCGCGACTCAGCAGAAGCAATCAGAGAGGCAATGTGTCTTCTTTTAGTCGTCCTAATTGCCTGAAGATAGGCTCTGATGCTGGATGTTAAAAGCGCTCGGTCTGACTCGGACTTACTGGATCTCCATCGTTGCTCTAGGCATCTCTTTCGGCGCTTCATCTCCCGGAGTTCCTCAGTAAACCAAGGGGCCCTCCTGGATTCACTGCCTCGGATCAGCCGTAAAGGCGCAATCCGGTTAAGAGCCCCTGCCGCTGCTGAATTCCAAGCAGCAACCAGAGTCTCCGCCGGACTGCGGGCGAGGGTATCAGGAACAACCCCAAGTTCCGTCTGAAAGCCCGAAGGGTCCATAAGTCGCCTGGGGTGGAACCACCTAATCGGTTCCTCCTCCCTACAGTGGGGGTTTGGTCTCCGAAAGTCAAGCCTCAGTAGGTAGTGGTCTGACCATGACAGGGGTAAGGTCTCACTACCCCTCAAACCAAGATCACAACTCCACTGCTCCGAGAGGAATACGAGGTCGAGCATGTGACCCGCCGAGTGAGTCGGGCCCCGAATTACTTGGGTCAAGCCCATGGCTGTCATGGAAGCCATGAACTCCTGCGCTCCATCAGAGTGTTCACCGAGCGAAGGCAAATCATCCTTCAAGGAATCAAAAGTGGCCCTTAAAGAGGGTCTAACCACTACCTCCTCTAGACAATAATAAGTATATATTATAGTAATAAGAATACTAAATTAATTATATCATTTTCATTTATAGCCAGAAATTGAAAGATAGTAAGGAAACCAACCTGACTCAGTCACAATTGGCAAAGAAAAATATGTATCTGTGAACAAGGGTTTCTGGACTTCCTTAAGATCTTCTCTAAAAAGTTGGGTAAAAGCCCGGATGCTGATTCTGGAAGGAAAAACAAAAAGTTTTAGAATTGAAACTCCCAAGTAGTTATTCTTTACAATCACAGCACAAATTGACAGAGATACAGATGTCATTATAGAAACTATGGCTGTATTAGAATAGAAGAAGGAAAGTTGTTGGTGTTGGGCCACAGCTCCTGTTTAGCATACCAATTACTAGAAGTTGTAGTTAAACAACATTTGGAAGCCCACAGTTTTCCTACCCTAGCACTGTACTGAAAATCACAGGAGTTTAAGAGTCTGCCTGTCCATCCATCCATCCACCCACCCGCCCGCCCGCCCGCCCGCTCGCCCGCCCGCCCGCCCACCCACCCACCCACCCACCCACCCACCCACCCACCCACCCACCCATCCATCCATCCATCCATCCATCCATCCATCCATCCATCTATCTATCTATCTATCTATCTATCTATCTATCTATCTATCTATCTATCTATCATCTATCATCTATCTATCATCTATCTATCCCTAACTCATTTTCATACCTAACTTTTATGGAAATGGATATGGATACGGAACTCAACCCATCTGTCTTTCTGTCTTTGCTTCAAGTTTTGTATCAAGTGGTTTGCTTATTGTAGTGTCCAAAATAGGCATTTGTGCATTTATAAAGCAGACTATGGGTTGTTTTGAATTTTAGTTAGTACACTTTTTTTTTAAAAGATTCATAATTAGAATTTTCTGCTGTTTCTTTGTACAGTTTCAAGAATATTCCCTGTTTATTTTGCAGGATAAACAGACATGGAAGGTCAAAAAACCTTTTGAATGTCTTTATATAACCGAAACATCTATTCTGTTATATAAAGGTCTGTAGAATAGAAATATATTCATCAATTTACAATTATGAGAGTAAGTAACATATAACAAAATAGCATCCAATTAAATATTTTATTCAGCAGTTTTCTTATTTTGTATCATTATTTTCACTAATACTTGTAGCTGGCTCTACAACACATACACACACATGCATACATATATGCACATACATACATACACACATGTGCACAGAGAGAGGGGGGGATGAGAGAACAATTCTTTCTGCCTTCTGTTTCTAAAACACTTAATATGGATTAATATTATATTGGCAAAGGAACTGGCACACCTGTCCCAATTTCTTGTTTGTTGGCACAGCAAGAGTATATCAGATTTTGCAAAGCATCATAATGTTAAGTAAAGATAAAGGTTCCCCTCGCACATATGTGCTAGTCATTCCCGACTCTAGGGGATGGTGCTCATCTTTGTTTCAAAGCTGAAGACCCACGCTGTCCGAAGACGTCTTTGTTGTCATGTGGCTGGCATGACTAAACACTGAAGGCACACGGAATGCTGTTACCTTCCCACCAAAGGTGGTTCCTATTTTTCTACTGGCATTTTTACATACTTTCGAACTGCTAGGTTGGCAGAAGCTGGGACAAGTAACGGGAACTCACTCCCTTACATGGCACTAGGGATTTGAACTGCCAAACTGCTGACCTTTCTGATCTACAAGCTCAGTGTCTTAGCCACAGCCACCCTTAAGTAGACCCTTTAAGTAGACCCTAGTTAATAGCCTTTTATTTGATACCCATACTCAGTCAGGAGTTAGGACATAAAACATCATTGTGTTTTTTAATAACACATGCCTACATCTCACTAATCATGACCAACACTACTTAATACACAATGCCTTTATGCAACTGATATACTTGCCTGAGTATTTAAGAGAGAAAAAAACCCCTACAGAAAAGGAGTTTAGTCTGATAAAAACACTAACCATTTCTATTTTCTAGTTATAAATTATATAACTAGAATTCTAAGAGTGGCTTCATATTGATCAAGATTGATTATCTCTAAGGCCAAGTGCAAAATATTATCACAGAAGGCTTGCATATACACATTTAATTAAGCACTCATTTTTTTAAAAAGTACACTGCTCCTGTGCAGAACTAAGTCTGAACTCCTGAAGACCTTTTATACATAAATCTATTCTCAATTCCTAAAAGGTTTCCTTAACTTCACTGAACATATGGGGAATTACTGATGAATTAACATGACATTTAGTTATTCTGAACACTGTTGATGGTGTTTAGTTACCTTCTTAGTTCACACTATTTCTTTGTTTAAAAACTGCAAAATTCTCAAACGTGATATAACATTGATTTAGCATTATCCATGTGACACACCAAAAAAAGCTATTAGAAAAATAATATCATGTGGTGCAAGAGATTCTGTTTATTTACAGGGATGAAAATATGTCTAGAAAGCATAATGCAAATAAAACAACACTGTATTTTGTGATTCTCACCTATAGGCAGTCCTGGGCTTTAATGGTCCATCACAATATTTCTGCTGATTTGCATCACATTTTCCTCCCAGATTTTCCATTTCTGCTCCAAGCTTAATATCAAAACTCCTTGAAATGCTCTCTGGGCTTTCTGAACATTTACTTGCAAAGTAATCTGTTTGATAGATCTGGATGGAATTGTTGAGTTTATATTCCAAGTAAGAGGGTAAAGGGTGAAGCCCTTCTGGCTTCGTTCTTTCATTGCCTAGAAGAGGATGGTGGTTGGGAGAGACAGAAAGAAAAAGGCTAAATATTATGTAATATGACTTCTAAATAATAATTCTGAGATTTGGTTTGGAATTTAAATAGTAGCTTAGATTGTAGTCACTCATGAAGTCATAATAATATTTTACCAATCAATGGTAGAAGTCCACATATTAATGCAGGCTATTTTCTATGAAAACATACCATCAGTCTCTCTCACAACCACTGTAAAGTACTTCACAGCTCCATTGGTATCACTGAACCAGCTGCAATTGAAGGTGAAGTGGATAGTGGATTTGGTAATAATTGCATCCTTTTTATTCACTTGAATATATGCAGCTGGTTGAGGAGGGCCTAAATGGGAGTGAGAATGCTGTTACAAATGCCATCCATTGTCTTGTGCCAAAATTACAAATGGAAATTAACCAAAAGAATATTGTAAGTTTCCATTTTATAAACAAATATGTTTAGCCTCATTCATTTGTTTTTACATTAAGCCACACGAATTTGCATCTATATACTGTATATATGTATGTCTTGAATGTCATTTTTCATACAAAATAACTATTGCTAAATACATTTTATCCTAAAGAGAAGTATCTATGAAACATTTATGTTTAGAAATGCTTTTCGTTATAATGAAATTTATTTAGCAAAATATACTTTGACACATATTTCAAGCTGAGAACTTCATTGCAAATTGGAGGAAGTATAGCTAGAATAATTGCAATCCAGTTTGCATATTAGCTGAAGGGGTGTAGAACCAGCACACTTTAAAATAAGAACCAAATGAAATATTTAATATTTCAGCTCAAATACAGATTTTACATACAGAGAGTCAGTTATCTGTGACAGTATCTTCCATCCCTCAAGTTCCCCCCCCACAACAAATATAATGTCATTTACTTGGCCGCTATGATATTTGCTCTGTTAATTCCAAAAGCATCTCAGATCAGTTGTTTTAAAAAGTAACAATAAGAAATACATCCATTTACTTTAAAAATTAGAAAAAACCACCGCAAAAATGCATCTAGGACAGCAAAGCAATAGATTTTGACATTCATTTTAAGTCATTTATCACATATTGAAGGCCTTCCTGCCACACCCCTGCTATACTTTCTCCTTCATTAAGCTTTGTGTGTGCATTCAGAAGTGACTTACGATCTATCATAGTGATGCTATTGCCTGTTACCATCTCACTGGTCATGTCAGCTGATTGCACTTTGATAGACACTGAGTATTTTGTGTGGGGAACAAGGGACATGATGTTGTATACAGATCTTTCTTTCTCTATGATCCTAGAGAATTCTATCTCCTCTGTGTCCATTTTCTTGCACTCAATGCTATATCCATCAAAGTCAGAGTCAGGAGGGATCCAGGAGCATGCAATGGCAGTCGAGTTCTGTGGCCGACAATGTAAATTTTGTATTTTCTCCGGCCCTTTGAAAAGAAGAAGACACAAAATCAAGATTATGCATTTATATTTGTACTTACATCATGTACTGGTTTTATCAAAGAGATTTATTGATTTAGTGTATCACACTATCAAAGAAAATGATGTTGCCACAATTTTAACATTGGAGGAATAGCAAATTCTAGATTATTAATTCATTATTGCTAAGTTTCCAACTTAATCATAATTTAAATAATTTGTTTAAATTGCAGTAAATTATTTATGATAACCTTAAATGTTAGAGGTTTACAGGAAATGTACAATAAACATCCTAAGACTTAGTTTGCGCTGAGTTGAGATTTACAATACCCTCATATGCCATATTGGTTTATTTTAAAACTTCACTCCAAAGAGTCTTGGTGATTTAACACATTGATGGATGCCTTCTGTGGGAGTTGGGAACCTGAGTTCTGATGAGTTACTGCTACTAAGAGAAGGGGAAGTTTCCCACTGGTGGGAACTCCCACCTTGCCCAGTTCCCAGGATTGTATTTTTCAGACGCTTCCCTCTTTGCCACTAAAAACAAATACAGCAAGGGGAGAACAAGAACAGGAGCTGGATGCTATCTTCCTTTGGCCAGCTGGAAAAATGATCACTGGAAAATTGAGGCAGGGGGAAGGGGGAGGGTACACCTACCGAGCATTACAAAATTGCTGCAAAGGATATGAGGAAATGGGACTAGCCAGAAGAGAAATGAAAGATTCACAAGAAAGGACAAGGTCTTGGGAAAGATGGCAAGTGAACTGGTATCACAGGTAATTTATTCATTAGTTCTTCTAGCTGAGGGTAATGATGCAAGAAGAAAAGTTAAAATCCAAGAAATCAGCAACATGGTGATGGCATTACCAAAAGGTTTTGAATCTGCAACAATGGTTTATGCTGATTTTTGATATAATCATTGAATCTATCAAGCTTTCTTATCAGTGTCCTGATTCAATTAAAAAAGATCTTGCTAGTTCTTACTTGTCCTCACAGTTCCAAGGAGGGGTTTACTATAAGTCTTCCGAACTGGACCACTAACTGTCTTGATACTGAAGTGATAGAGCCTCCCTGGGTGGAGGCCATTCAAGATGCGGTCTTTTGATTTGCTGCTAATGTAAGGATTGAAGACTGTGAGGGCATCTTTTGGGGTCCACTGCAACTCAAAATCATCATAGTCTGTCCAATCAGGAGGGCCCAGCCATGCAATGGATAAAGAGGTGTTGGTCACATCAGCAAATGACATAGTACTGGGAGGGATTGGCACTTAAGATAGAAAAACAGAAAAACACAATCATATTTCACTTGAGTAGGTAGTACACTTAAAGACCATAATTCTCGAATAGGGGTCTCCAAACTTGGCTACTTTAAGACTTGTGGACTTCAACTCCCAGAAGTCTTCTCATGCTTAGGAATTCTGGGAATTGAAGTCCTCAAATCTTAAAGTAACCAAGTTTAGAAACCCCTGTTCTAGAAATTTGAATGAAAGAAACCCATTTATAGAATTCTATTTAGGAAATAACAAATCACAAAGTTTTAATTAAAATGAATCAGAGAAAACAAGCAGCAAATCCATTTCTCAATTCTTTTTAGTTCCTTAATAATGTTGTAAATTATGTAACTGGAAATGGAGGAGGCAATGAGAATGGAACAGCCACCAACATGCAAAGTTGTCCAATTTTGTCTGGACTTTTTTTCTATCTGCAGCCTCTAACCAAATTCAGACCATGTTTAACATGGTCTTTCTTTTCTTCCTGCCACACCAAATTTGACATGATTCTTTAGAGTTGTTATCAGGGAGTCACCTACTGAAAAATAGGCTGATAGTATCCTGAATCTCTTTACTTCCAACAGTTATTGAGGTATAGTTTGATTCAAAGTTGAAACATGTAATCAGATTTTATCTATTTCACTTTCAATTTTAAATATTAGTATTTTGCTTTTTAATTTCACAATATTGGATTCTCAGCATGCTGATTTCCTTTTACTTTTTAATGGAATTGCAGATTACACCCATCTCTGATGATCTGAACTGGTGAAATGAATTATATACATTTTATTAGAGCTATCTTTCAGTTCCTGATGCATTTGAACCAGACATGGATCACTGTGAAAACATCAATGAAACTTATATTATTTTGTTTTACAATCATATATGGTTGTTCAAAGCTGTACCTATGATCTGGCAATCCATATATTAATTACTTGGAGGAAAGCTCCACTGAATGCAATAAAACATTCTTCTGAGAAAAAAGATGGTTAGATTTAGATTATAAAGCACTTATAAAAATATTTTCATGGTGCAGACATTAAGAGACAAAGACTACATGCCGAATTTGATTATATGTCTCCAATAACATAAAAGAAAGACAGGATTGTTATTTACCTGTTCGTCCCTCTGTATTAGCTGAATTAAAAAGCTCACCGCTATAGGTAACCACGACAAGAGTATATTTTCTACCAGGAACTAAACCCTGGAAATGCCATTCTGTCAGATCTTTTCCACGTTGTGCTTCCTTCTGTGTACCATTTGTGTTATAAAGATGTAATTCATAATAATCAACATCTCCTGGTGCTGGGTTCCAAGTAAACCATAGGCCGTTAGTCATATTCCTATTGCATCCTTTGAGATTGCTAACTGGAGCTGGGTCTAAACAGAAGACAATAGAGAATGCTCAACATTTATACCAGCCACTAATTTGTACTTCTGCATATCAAATAAATAAAAGTAACCTGGTTCTAAATGTTAATAAAACAAAGGAGATCATTGTAGATTTTAGAAAGAGCCAGCATAGTCATACTCCACTCAGTATCAAGGATTCAGCTGTAGAGGTGGTCAACAGTATTAAGTATCTGGGGGTGCAGATAACTAACAGTCTGAACTGGTTTCTCTACACATCATCCTTAGTGAAGCATGCAAACCAGCATCTGCATTTCCTGCATTGGATGAGAAGAGCACATTTTTCTCCTCCTATCCTGGCCAGTTTTTACAAAAGCATAATTGAGACAATTATGTGACAATCCAGTAGGATAGTAAGATTCTACTTGGTGTTAAATTTTGAGCCTCTTTAAGGAAGCCAATCACAAGTAATAATTCTAAGGACTTTGGGAATTCAAAAGATGTTTATATTTAGACTTAGACTTAAAATAATTTTATTGTCATTTTGAATGTATACTAATCGGCATACATTAAAATGAAATTTTGTTGCATATGCATATGCATCTTTTAACAAACTGCATCACTGTCTGGTTTGGTGGCAACAGTGCCTCAGATAAAAGGGCCATTCAGAGAGTGGTAAGGATAGCCAAGAAGCTTATAGGACGCTCACTTCCAGTTATTCAGGATACTGCTTATAAGCACTATATGCTTAGAGCTTGAAGCATTGTTAGAGATCCCACATACTCACTTTACAGTCTGTTTCTGTTGCTCCATTCTGGAAGAAGGTTTCGAAGTATTTCTGGCAGGACTACCAGATTTTGTAATAGTTTTGTTCCCTATGCCATCCGTCTATTACATTCACAAGATTTGTTTTACTTGTCAAGTACATGTACATATCTGGAGTAGACTGTGTTGTTTCTCTGTGTCATATAATATATGTGGTATATGCATAATTTTGTATTTATTTTTATTTTTTGGTTATGTTTATATAGTATATATTGGAGGTGGTGACCCTTTGAAAGCTGTATGCTGTATGCATATGCAACAAAGTTTCATTTTAATGTATGCCGATTAGTATACATTCAAAATGACAATAAAGTTATTTTAAGTCTAAATCTAAATATAAACATCTTTTGAATTCCCAAAGTCCTTAGAATTACTACTTGTGATTGGCTTCCTTAAAGAGGCTCAAAATTTAACACCAAGTAGAATCTTACTATCCTACTGGATTGTCACATGGATTTGTGACATAGGAAGGCATTTTAATGTAAGATTGGGGACTTTTGCTCATTTTGATGATCTGATGATGAAAAAGTCTTCATAAATTTTGTTTCTGTTTTAATTAATTTTGGATTATAGATTTCAGTTGTGTTTTATAGACCATACTTGTTTAAATTAACCACAGTTAAATTAATTATGACATGATAAAGAAAACTTTGATTAATCAAAAGTAAAGTGTAAAGTTTCCAAACAAGTTCTAGATGGGCAATCAAAAGAAACATGAGAAAGGTTATCGTGAGATATAAACGAGAAATGTGGGAGCCTAAGTAAGGCCTGGTTTGTTTATACCTCATTAAACCATAGTTTAACTATGATATTTGAACTTTCCCATTCTCTATAAAGTTGTAAAGCAGGCAGGAAGGACTACAGAAACTGTGATATTGTTTATTAGTAGGTCTATAAATAATAGCTTTTCACAGTTCAACTAACCCACTGATGCTTTCAGAGTCCATTTTCCTGTAGGTGGATTAGCTCATGAAAGGTTTACCTGTTCTTGCAAAAATGAACGCTTCTTTAGTAAGCTTGCCACTGTGAGTAACAATCACAATTTTGTACAGTCTGCCTTGCACCAAATTCTGGAAGGAATACTTTTGGAGATTCTGGTTTCCTGAATTCCTGTCCTGAAGAGATGTGTCTGGATTATACAAAAAAATATCGTATTTATCAAATTCTCCCAGAGAAGTAGTCCAGTTGAATGACAAGCGTCCAGTGGTACGTTCTGTAACTTTCAGATTTGTGACAGCTGCAGGAGCTGAAATGAGAAAAGAGAGTGACCTCTGAATTGAAAAGCCTGTATCGACACCTTAAATATCCATGTGTTGCTTTTTATAAAGTTAACTGGAAATAAATGCCATTATAATCTGATCAATTCCTGGCTATTACAAACTAAAAAATGTAATCATAAAAGTTGCACAATCATGCATAAACTAGAAAATAGTCCCCAGATACATTTATTTATATCTTATTCATCATAGTAATTCTTCAGCCATAATCAAGGAGGTTTGTAAAACCTAAAAAGAACAGTTGATATAGTGTACTACTTTAGCATAATCAAAAATACTGTTAGAGGGAAATATTTGTAGTTCATGCTTGAAATGAGGAGTCCTTGGTGCTCTCTGTGCTTGGTTGTTTTCTTGTAGATGTTTTGTTACCAAAAGCAGATGACATTATCTAGTTTCAATAATGAAACATCTGCAAGAAAATAATCATATAGCACAAAGGATCTCACAATTAAAAATCAATGGGTTTTCTATGAGCAATTTCAACACATCCATGCTTAAGTCATTTTTTTATACGACGGACCCAAACATTCTTTAACATTAAAAAATAGTGTTCAAAGTGAGTATAGGCTCTGTCTACTGCAGCTCTTTATATGTGGAGGGGTAAGTCTTTATATTTAAGATATTTGAGTATTTTTTTTTTGAGTATTTTATTGGAATTTATAGGCCGCCCTTTTCCCTGAGGGGACTCAGGGCGGCTTACAATCAAAAAGGGAGGGGGGGTGCAAAAACAAAAACAAAAACAGTAGGTGAATAAAATAAGACAATAAAAACACAACTTGCATTCAACATTCAACACTCGGGTGGGGCGAATTAGGAACTTATCCCCAGGCCTGACGGGATAGCCAGATCTTGAGGGCTGTGCGGAAGGTCTGTACGCTGGACCTAATTTTGCATATTCCATCATTTATTTCCTGAACATTCAGTTGTTCATAAAATTAAAATGGCTGATTCATTTTTGTGAAATTTGATGGATGTGAAGTTAAAACACTAAAGTGGTGTGGACTCTTTTAGGTTGGCTTTGATATGGCAGTTTAGAAAGATAGGCATTTTAAAATGATTGAAATCCTTTCTTTTTAAGAGGAAACAAATTTCCTTTTTCTTCTGTCATTGAAAGTTGACACATGATGGTTATACATGCATATTTCTGGGTCATAGTTAAAATGTCTGTCAATGAAGAAGAAAAAGGTCCATTCCAATGATAGTGGATTCCTTCTATAGCCAGAACACATCTATAAAAGTGATTGGTCCATAAGAGAAATGCTGGCTGTAGTTCTCTAATACATATTTCCAACTAAATTAAAAATACGGCTATCAAACCTACACTCAAATTACTATATAAGTTGGCAGTACGATAGGATACCCAACTACAGGAAAGAGTAGAGCAAGGACAATGGCTGCCATTTAAAAGAAAAAACAACCAAGCCAAGCCAAACCAATTCATATATGTGTGCATGTAAGGGGGAGAGAGAAATAAGATAAGAAACAAAATAAGTTTGGACATTTAAGTGTTATTTATGTAATGATGCTGAGCTTTTTCTCCTGGAAGGGGTTAATTATTGAGATTGATATATAAGGAGTACACTATAAAACAGTGACGTGCGGTGAGGTTTATGGCTGGTGAGGCACTGACACAGTGGTGGGTTTCAAATTTTTTTAGACTTGTGGACTTCAACTCCCAGAATTCCACAGCCAGGCATGCTCAGTTCCGATTTAAAGCGACAGCATTTGTTTTTCTCCTTTGCAAAAAAGTTTCCTTCTTTCTTTTTCTTCTCCCTCCCCCTCCTTCCTCCCTCTCTCAAACAGACACACACACAGAGAAGTTGGATTGGACTATCTCTCCTACCCCCTTCCCTCTCTCACTCTCTCTCTCTCAAACAAACACTAACACAGAAGTTGGATTGGATATATTTTCCAATGGCTTGAAAGCAGCTCCTCTGCCATACCCCCCCATTCCCTTGCTGCCTTCCCCAAACACCTCCACCACAGTGGCGGGTTTCAAAAATTGTTGGAACCTACACTGTGGGTGTGGCCTTTGTGGGAGTGGCTTGCCACCCATGTGACTGGATGGGAGTGGCTTGCCACCCATGTGATCGGATATGAAATTATGAATTAGTACTTAGGTCGGTCCAAGTAGCTATTCAGAAACTCTGGCATTGAAGCATGCAAGTCTTAAAGCTGTCAAGTTACAAGATCCTTGCACCCTAACCCTTTAGGAAAAAAAACCCAGGGGTCTTCAAACCTGACAGCTTTAAGACTTGTGGACTTCAACTCCCAGAATTCCTCCTCCAGTCATGTTGGCTCAGAAACTCTGGCATTGAAGCATGCAAGTCTTAAAGCTGTCCAGTTACAAGATCCTTGCACCCCTAACCCTTTAGAAAAAAAACCCAGGGGTCTTCAAACCTGACAGCTTTAAGACTTGTGGACTTCAACTCCCAGAATTCCTCCTCTAGTCATGTTGGCTCAGAAACTCTGGCATTGAAGCATGCAAGTCTTAAAGTTGTCAAGTTACAAAATCCTTGCACCCCTAACCCTTTAGGGAAAAAAACCCAGGGGTCTTCAAACCTGACAGCTTTAAGGCTTGTGGACTTCAACTCCCAGAATTCCTCCTCCAGTCATGTTGTGGCGACGTCATCTGCGCAGATCTGCTCCATCTTCGGTTTTTTCACAGGGGTCAGGCTGCCCCTGAAGATGCCGACGAGCCCCCGCCACCACCAGAATAACTGCTGCTGCCTCCTCCTCCTCCTCCAACAGCACCACCACATCTGCTGCCCAGTGCTGCGGCTGAAGTGTAGCCACCAAAGCTCCCGCTGGTGCTCCCGCCCGTGGGCTGAGCTGGGCCCCGTGTTACCCCTGCCGCCACCTCCTCCTCCTCTGCCGTGCTTTTGAGAAGCCATGCGGCCTTTTTTTCCTGCTCCCGCCCCCTCCGCCGCCTTCCTACTGGCTCCCGCAACCTCATGGCTCCTCAAAAGCACGGCGGAGGAGGAGGGAGGAGGGATAATGCGGGGCCCAGCTCAATTGCTCCGAGAGGAAGGGGAGGCGTTGCTGCGATGGATGGGGGTGCCGGCGGGAGCTTTGGTGGCTTCACCTCAGCATCGGGTGGCAAATCCAGCAGTGCTTTTGGAGGAGGAGAAGGCGGCAGCAGATATTCCGGTGGCGGCAGGAGCTTTGGGGGTTTACTTCAGCCACAGCGCCGGGCGCAAGCAGCTAGGAGTGGCCGCCCACAAAGGACCTCCCCGGGCTTGCTTTGCTGAAAACGGGGTGACTGGCGCTAGTTTGAGCAGCTGCGGCCAGTGCAAACTACCATCAGTCACCCAGTGCTCAACAAAACAAGTCTGGGGAGGTCCTTTGCGGGTGGCCAGTTCTAGCCGCACCTTAGAGGGAACATTGCTGGCATTCCCGGAAGTTAATTACTTCCGGGTTCACCGACTAACCGGTCCGCAAGGACCGGCAAGGACTGGTAGGAACCCACCCCTGCTCCACCATTAGCAAATGCATCCTGTTGTCTGGGTGGGAAATGCCTGAAACACAATAAAGCTCACCCACCCACTTACCTCCTGCTTGCAGGCTGGGGTGAAAGAAGAGGCAGAGAAGCCGGAAGAGAGCCAATCCAAGCCTTTGATTGCAGGCAGAGCCACATTGCCTTTTCAAACTTGTAATCAGTGAAGCTGGGCTTATATAGTTTTATCCAGCTGTGTGTGTGTGTGTGTGTTTGTGTGTGTGTGTGTTTGAAAAGGCAACGTGGCTCTGCCTGCAATCAAACTACACTTGGGGAGGGATCTACACTTGAGGATGAAGTTTGAATTTCTCCCCCTCCCTCCGTCCCACACGTACCTTTTCCACCTGTTTCAGAATGGATTTCAACTCTGCTCTTGCCTGTCATCATGAAAAGAAAAAAAATATAAAAGGAAAAAGACAAGAGCTGAGGTCAGGCTGAGCTAGTTGCTGCCAAAGTCACCGTGGAAACTCTGCTTAACTGTTTAAAAAAGCCTCTAAAAAAGTGCCCGCTACAGGAAGAGGCAGGAGAACGATGTGCCTCACTTACGTCAGGATTTTTTCGGCTTTTAACCCTTGCTTAACTCTGCTCGAGTGATCATAAAACGCTTAAAGTCAGACTAGATGAGACACATCGTTCTCCTGCCTCGTCCTGTAGAGGACGCTTTTTTAGAGGTTTTTTTAAACAGTTAAGTAGAATCATCCATGGTGACTCTGGCAGCAACTAGCTCAGCCTGACCTCAGCTCTTGCCTTTTTCCTTTTACATTTTTTTCTTTTCATGATGACAGTGGTGAGGCTCTGCCTCCCCTGCCTCCCCTGACTGCACGTCCCTGCTATAAAAACAGTAGTGTACCCAACCAATAAGGAAGCCAGCCAAAAAAAAAAAAAAGATCTATCTATGTTCCAAGTTAAAGGGAAAACCTTCCAGGAATTTACACACACACATATATAAATATATAAATTTTATGTCCCTGGAAAAATTCTAATCCCACTATTTTGAATTCAAAATACTTCTAACTTGAAATATTCACATATCTTTAGTTTATATGGAGGCTTCTCATAATAAAATAAAAAAGGTTAAGCATGTTATGGATATTTACCAGCATTTATAGACCACTCAAAATTAACTGAAATCTCATATGAGAAATTATTTGGACAGTTGAAATACTAGCAGATTTGATGGCATATTTTATTTATGTATTGCTTCCATAGCTACGAAATTAGCTAAAATAATAACAATTCAATTAGCAAAGAACAAATACAAATATTCCTGATGCAATCTAAAATTAATTAAAGTTCAACAGATCTTCAGCAACAGATTGTTGTTGTTTCTTAGGAGAAGTATTGAAGTACCTGTTTGCCCTTCAGTTTCTGCCCGGCTGCTGAAGAGACCACCGCTGACAGTGAACATCTGTATTCTATATTTTTTGCCTGGTGTTAAATCTTCAAATTTATGTAGTTTAGCAGTGGCTGGTTCTGATTTGTTGTGGAGAAGGACACCGTGCTCAGTCAACAGGAGGATGTCATAACGTTCAGATACCCCAGGAGCACCATTCCATGTCACCATCAATGAATAACTGCTGTATTCATTGTCTGCATGCAATTGTTGAACAGGAGCAGGAACTAGAAATAATTGTTTAATGGTAATATTTCAAATGAGTAGTTTTTCCGTACAGTTGAAAATTCCAAGTTCAATTTTTGGTAATTTTTGACCGTATTTACAATCATTGATGTTTGCTTTTGAACTGCTATTGAGTCGCCACAAAATGGCTCTTCAGGGGAGGTGAGAACAAAACAACAGAATGTAAAATGAAGAGAATTGGGTAAGTCATATCTGGTAAAACTCTTAGTTGTTGTCCTATGTTTTGGTGCCAAGAAAAACAACATCTCCCTGCAGCAGACATATTAATCAGAATTTCAACTACTTTTATGACAGCTGTTTTATATATTTATACCTTCCCTCTGCCCTATTCTTTTCTAGCTTCAAATATAAATGAGATTCTCTTTATGCAGATTTTTAAAAAGCCACTTATAATATTGATTATTGTGACTGAGCAACATTCTTTAATTATCTTGTCCGTTTTACTCAATTTTCAATTGTTACTTGACTTACTGCCACAGTTGAGACAGGAATTTTGATCATTGAGCAAACGGTCTTTATGTCAGATGCCTACCTGACCACCTTGTAAATGACTGCAGTCTTGGCACTGCCAGTTATAATCATTAAGCAACGATGTAAGTCACTGAATGGATGGAGTGAAAGAGGTACCCGCCAAAGCAGGGCAGACATGTACAGAACTGGACTGGATAGACAAGGAGGGGATTGTGATGATTTCCTAACTGTTTGCCCGAGTGGTTTCAGGAAGGAACTTACTTGTTCGTCCAACAGCAGTTGAATTGTTATGCAGGAAGCCACTCTTGGTCTGTACAACAACCGTGTACTGCTCCCCTGCTTCTAGTTTGTTAAAAGTGTGCTCATATACATGTTTGGAAACTGTCTGGACACCAATGGGATGGTTCTGATGAAGTATTGTGACAGTATAAGAATCAACATCTCCTCCTCCAGGGGTCCAATTCACTTTCAAGCTGTTCATCATTCTGGCAGGTGAAATATGAATATTTTTAACTGCACTTGGAACTAAAGAGACAAAAAGGCAACATGGGAAAGAAATTTACTTTATGTTTCCTTAATATAGCATATATTTTCAAAATTGCAGAAAACATGAAAGAAAGGTAATTGGACTAGACAATAAAGTTGTCTGTTTTATAATTTTGTAAAGAAACATTGAGAGGTTATAATAAAGGCAGGCGGGAACCCAAAGAGTTTGGAGAAAAATTGCAGATGCTTGAATGTGAATTTACAGAAAGTAAATTGATAAGCAAATGCCAAGAATAAATACACAAAACCTGGATTCTGAACAGGCTGGCAAATTAAACTTGTAGATGTGATGGAAATGGGATGGGAAGGATGCTGTGTTCAATGCTATGAACTTTAAATCCTGCTGCTCCAAATACAATTCTGTGATAAGAGTGTACTTTCATTTTTAGATTCTACTAGACAACTGTGTCCTGTTGGATCATTGTTTCTGAGATATTTCCTTACCAGATTCCTCAATGCTTTTTACGAAGGCAGAGCTTCTAAAGTACTAGAAAAGTTCTTTAAAATTCAGGGAGAGATTCAGTAATATATCTGTTTCAAAAGTAGCCCATGTTGAACTGTACAGCACTGTCAAATATCAGCAATTGACCACAGGAAATGTTTTATGGCATTTTGTACTTTATCATGATATATTTTATGATACTGTTTATGTCATGTTTTATAAAATTTGCTAAATTTATATTCCACGGGAGTCATAGATTCTGAATTTTGGATGCATTCTGCAAATTAGTCCATTTGAAGTAATTAGTTGAAAAAGTTTTGCCCAATGAGATACAATGTTGCTTAGTTAAAGGTTACAGACATGAGAGTTTATTAATATATAGATAGAAAACGATAGTAAGAAAGATTCCAGGAAAACACCAGCCAAGCAAGACAAGTTTAGTCACAGTGAAAAGTTTAATAATGCTGCCAAAACGGTTAAATTATGTGACAGAACAGACTTAAACCTTTAAAGTTTGTTTGCCCCAATCACATTAACAAGAAAAGATACATATAAATTTAATATGAGAAAGGGGCATATGAGCGAAGGCTACTAATTCTTCCCTTCTCAGCTGCTTGCTTCCCAGCTCTCCACAATGCAGGTTTAATTCTAGAATGCGAACGAACATATACTAGATATTAACACCAGGGATAAAAATAAATGGCTCTAAATTAAGGGACTGATCATGTTGGACCAGGCTGAGGCCTTCTTAGCCTAGCATTGTTTTTTGAAACTGTTCAAGCAAATACCTCTAGATGTCTACACGAAGATGATACATACTTCTCTTCTAATGTAAATCCCCAAGTAGTGCTGTCCCTAATCCCTTTGTAAAAGCCATTCAAGTCTATGACCATACACAGCCCCTTCTTGCATGCTGTTTTTGTATGTTAAGTCATACTGTATCCCCTATGTTACATGTGGAGGAAGACACAGAATTAAAAATGCATTTCCCTTCTTGTGATCTGCTAGGTCATACTCCATACATTCACCATCCAACAGAGGCAAGTTCAGAAGTCTTTTGATATATCCCCCCCCCCTAACCTGTCAATCCTTCTATGAAAGTAGAACGCTGTGCTTCACCACTTATTGTCATGACAACAATTTTGTAAAGGCGTCCTGGAGTGAGGGATGTAAACTTGAATGATTTGACAGTATTTTCAAGGTGATGAGATGGAAAAACTTTCATATCATTGAACAGAAGCTGGATCTCATACTGATCAACATCTCCATCAGCTTTGGACCAAGTAATATATAAATCTTCAGTGCTTCTGTCACTAAGAGTCAACTCTTTTACAGATTCTGGAACTGAAGAATGAGGGAAAGGACAATGTCAGGTGACACATACACATACAGACACAACTAGTCTTGAAGAGTAGTTTACTCATTTCAACCAGCTTTTAAATAAGACCACAAATATTATTAGCCATCAAGGTTATTATAGAAAATCCTATAATTAGCCTACTGGGTGATAATTAAGGATCTTTTTACTGAACTGAACTAAAAGCCTAAAAACATTAAACTGAAAGAGAAAGGGGGGGATTGCCATTTCTTTAGCTACTCGATTAATGTGATTGGTACAGAAAAGGGCCCATAGGTCTTTCTTCACCAATCTATTCATTTACCTGCACACATTCTTGTTCTCTATGATAACTGGGCTAATATAAGTAGTCCTAGACTTTGTTTAGTGGTCATCCAAAGTTACAAGGGCATTGAAAAAAGTGAGACATCACCATTTTCACACTTATGAACATAGCAGCATTCCCATGGTTACATTATCAAAATCCAGACGTTTGGCAACTGACTCATATTTATGATGGTTGCAGCATTACAAGGTCATGTGATCATCTTTTGCAACCTTCTGACAAGCTAAGTCAATGGGGAAGCCAGATTCACTTAACGGTTGTGTTACTGACTGCAGTGATTCACTTAACAACTGTGACAAGAAAGGTCGCAAAATCA
The DNA here is from genome assembly GCF_051295495.1 of Thamnophis sirtalis. Taxonomy (NCBI): domain Eukaryota; kingdom Metazoa; phylum Chordata; class Lepidosauria; order Squamata; family Natricidae; genus Thamnophis; species Thamnophis sirtalis. Next base: position 46,024,514 of record NW_028261389.1, on the reverse strand, counting down.
GGCAAACCTCACTAAACAACTGTCTCACTTAGCAACTGAAATTGTGGGCTCAACTGTGATCATAAGTTGAGGACTACCTGTGCATACATTCAGAAATGATTGCAATCATATATATATATATATATATATATATATATATATATATATATATATAGATAGATAGATAGATAGATAGATAGATATAGATATAGATATAGATATAGATATAGATATAGATATAGATATATAGATAGATAGATAGATATATAGATATATAGATATATAGATATATAGATATATAGATAGATATATATAGATATAGATAGATAGAGAGAGAGAGAGAGAGAGAGAGAGAGAGAGAGAGAGAGAGAGAGAGAGAGAGAGAGAGAGAGCATGAATTTTAATTGCTTGCATTTTACCTTAATAGAAATATTTATCTTACCTAAACCAATGTCTTTTATAACACAATAGTGTTTTTTGACATGGCATTCATATATGAGATAATATGACTAGAAATGCTTTTGCGAGTTGACACTAGATTCCTTTATTTAGGGGAAAATGTTTAACATACCTTTTGAAAACGTTAAAAGGTTCTACAAATTCTTTCTGAGCAATGAAGTTAAGCACTATTCTGGTGATAGCTAGCATGCTATGACTCAATGATGGGAGTGGATATTACCTCTTTCTTTCCAGAACTTATTTATCATAAATGTACATAGGCATGCATGCACATACATCTTATGTTTCATTTGGGTGCATTTTTCACTGAACATAGCCTTACTAAAAACAGAGTAAGATTTCTATAAGTATTCAGAACTATCTTTCCAAACCTCTATGTCCTAGAATTGATAGATACAGCAACCTGGGAAAGCCTGATCCAGGACATTTTTATAATGAAGCATGTTACTCACTGGATAAAATAGTATTTCTTCGGGAGACTGAAAGTTAATACCTATTCTCCTTGTTGCTAAAGTCATACAACTGTTTATCTTGAAAGTGAAGACATTGCAAAGGTCAAACAGATGAATATAAGGACAACTGCATGAGTTTACTGAACGATGATAAGTTCCAGAGTGGCATCACCTTGATTCTAGAACCTGTTTTAATTTATTAGCTCCTGGTCATGAACATCAAATTATAAGACAGGCACTTGAATTATGGTGTTCATCTTTCTTTACATAGGAAAACAGTTCTTAATAATCAGTCCAATTAATAAGATCCTCAGTTCAGATAGGTAATATTTAAACTGCATTTTTAATTTTAAAGTATAACTTATTTGCATCACCCTTCAACATTCAGTTACCTGTCCTTCCATTGGCCCTTTCACTGGTTTCGTATTTTCCACTCCTTGTGCAAACAGTTACACTGTAAAGCCTTCCTGGAATCAGGTTAGTGAATACACATTCATTGACATCCTTGGCGACAGTTTCTCTTTGAATGAAATCATTGTTGTGCTTGATGATCACTTCATAATTGTCGTAGTCTCCAGTGGCATGTAGCCAGGATACCTTTAAATAGTCATTTCTTGCAGAATTGCTCACCGTGAGTCCCTGGACATTTGAAGGAACTGAAAAGATAAAACATATTTCAGTGTGCCGTTATATCTGATACAGTAAATGTCAATGCACACTCAAAATAATTTGAGAAAGGAATTGGTATAGGTCGATTTTAAGGAAAGGATCATCATTCTGACCTACCTGTAGTTATATATGGTAAAATTTATCCTGATAGATGTAGTCTTGTGCTGTGTAGATAGCAGCTGATGAGTATCTGGTTCTACGCCAGTAATTATTGACTACTAACATTACAAATGAGTCTTCTTATCTAGGCTGAATTATTTGTTTGGATATGTAAAAACTGAGCAAAATCCTACTTTTATCATCGTCTATATGAATGTCTTATTTCCCAGGGCTGTGGTATGAATGAATAAAATAAGGCGTCAAGCTTCAAAAGTTGTATAATATGTTGTTGCCGAAATCAAAATGATAGGATTATAATCCATATATTAATCACTGTATGTATGTATATAACATTGTTGCAACCAGCAATTATTGCATTTTAATTTTCTTTCACTCTTTGTGATTCCCAACTATATTTGTCTGCTTAATATAAACCATTTATGCAGCTGCTGAAACAGTCTTCAAATTATGATCCATGAATCACCAGTGTCCATGGATGTCTATCAGGTGGTTAACTGCAACTCCCTGTTTCGCAGTCATAATGTTCATGCTGGCTGAGTTCTACTTTTTTCCAAATTGACAGCCAGTCAGCTGGCCAGAGACCATTCACAACCTCAACACTGCTAGCCAATTGGCCAGAACAAAATTGCTCACCACCTGAGTCCCACCTACCAGCCCCCCCCCACACAGTTCACCACTAGCTAAGAGCCAAGGTGGCGCGGTGGTTAAATGCAGCACTGCAGGCTACTGCTAGATCAGCAGGTCAGCGGTTCAAATCTCACCGGCTCAGGGTTGACTCAGCCTTCCATCCTTCCGAGGTGGGTAAAATGAGGACCCAGATTGTTGGGGGCAATATGCTGACTCTCTGTAAACCGCTTAGAGAGACCTGAAAGGCCTATGAAGCGGTATATAAGTCTACTGTTATTGCTATTATTGCTATTACTAGTTAGCTGACCAGAACAAAGCTACTCACTTCTTCTGCTCCTGACTCAAATAGTGAATGCGCAGTCAGTTTTGGAGTACACTTTACATACTACAGGGTTCTGAAATATTTACTCTAATTATTAAGGGTGAGAACCTGTTTCTGTAAACTGTTGATTGGAGCCTAGTCTTTCAGGAGAACATACAATAATATATAGTTACAAACATTTCTTTCACAATATCACAGTGATCTAAATGGGAGTATAAGTGGTTCTATATTTTTGGCCTTTATGCATTTGTTCTGTTAGAAACTAATATTCCCTCTTATAATAGCAAACACTTTTTGTTTTTATAGTGCAACTCATTCTTTTTATATTATTTTATGAGAAAACTATTACATGTATTCTAAAGTGTATACAGTATAACACTGAACATTCAAAAGCAATACTCATTTTCATCCATGCTAGTATCCAATATAATATTCCAAATGAAAAAATATATTTATTCTTAATTCCTAATGGTCTTTAACCATTTTTGTTCACAAAATTTTCCTTCAATGCAACTATTTAGCAAGCAGGCAATTCAAACAACATTTTGCCATTCACTTAAGAGCAAATCTTAGTGCTTGTCCCATTCTTGACATTATATAGCCTACAGCTGATGGAGAGACAATACATGGGTGTGTGCGTGCATACCTAGAAGCTTTTGCAATATAACTATAGTAGTTGCATAGTTAGCTGAATACATTGAAACCAGAGGGGGCTGCTCCTGGTTCGGCCTGGTTTGGCCGAACCGGTAGTGGCGATGGCAGGAGGCTGCCCACCTGCCCAGATGCTTCTGTGCATGCGCATGCACGAACGAACTGGTAGTAAACCGGTTAGCAACCCACCACTGACTGAAACGTCTTCCTTCATCTGTTGTTTACCTGTTCTCTCTTGACCGAAAGACTGGTTTTCATATTTCCCACTCTTGGTTGTTATTGTTACATCATAGAGACGACCCGGTGTGAGTGTGTTGAAGGAGCATTCACTGGTGGATTTTGCAATGGCGATGATATGGACAGTCTGACCTCCATGAGAGAGTGCCACCATGTAGCTATCCACATCCCCTGCAGCTGGCAGCCAGGAAACACTCAAATAATCACTCCGCCCTGAATTGTTCACGGTGACTCCGCTTACACTGGAAGGAACTGCACATCAAAGCAACAGAAAGTTCTCAGTTTACCAGGTGTTCAGAGAAAGTTTCCTGATAAGGTCCACATTTATAACAACAGAGAATTTTGTGACACCTAAAAATGACAAAAATGTGTTATTGCAGATTTTTAGATACCAGTCCTGAAGTGGAACTCTAATCCGAGAAAGTTTATGCAAAGCTAGTTGTTAGTTTTTAAATTTCCATGAGATTCTTTGTTCTTTTTATGCAGAAGTAGCCCTTGAATTAAAACTATCCATTTAGTGATTGTTAGAAGTTATAATGGCATTGAAAATAGTGACTTACAACTAGTCCTCACACGTACAACTGTCATAACATCTTCACAATCCCATGAACAAAATTTGGGTGCTGGCAACTGGCATGTATTTATGACTGTTGTAGTGTCCCAGAGTCACATGATCACAATTTCTAACCTTCTCAGCTGGTTTCTAACAAAGTCACTGGGGGGAGCCAGATTCACTTAGTGACCTGATGATTCTTTTAGCAGTGATTTGCCTAACAACAGTGGGAAAAGGGTTATAAAATTGAGTGCAACTCCCTTAACCTCCTTGCTTAGCAACTGATATTTTGGTCAGTAAGCTGAGGACTACTTGTACCACTATTCTTCTGGAGGCATAGAGCTTCCTTCATCTAGAAGAGGGGGGTCGAACTGGCCCACCCCACCTCCATGAATGAGAAAAATGTCACGAAACGTCGCGTGATGGAGCAAGTTTGACACCTATGATCTAGAAGACCAAGGCAGGGGGATTCTCTCTTCTTCTACTGAGAATCAATTCCCTTTGGGATAATCTGTTGTGGGGAAGGACATTAGAATTGCAGCATGAGTCTGAAGCAGACACTGAGTGGAAAAATCAATACAAAAAGTGTTTTGAAAGTGGTGGCCTTTCTCCCTACTTGATTCTCCCTCCCCAGCCTCCGTCCACCACACAGTCCCCTCAGCCCCCGAGTAATGTGATGGAGAAAAAAAAATGAACTAAAAAAATGCAATGGGATCACTATTACCCCAGGAAGAGAAAGGAGATGCTTATTTCTCCTGCCCCACTATATTTTGTGTGTGGCCACAAGGAAATGAAAAATAAAGCAGAGAAAAATGCAGCGATAACTCATTCTGCTCTAAATATTGTTTCTAATGTACAGTATAATTGAAGGGTTAATTCTACCCATTGTCCCTATATGTGACACTGCTGATGGGGGGGGGGGATTAGTTTAGCTTAAAACAATCCTGGGATGGGGGCTAAAATGGTCCTGTAACCTTGATGCTGATTATGGCATTCACAATACTCTCATCTACAAACTTAATTAAATGTTTTGGACACCGAGAAGGGAAAAGTCCCTTCTTTATACTTACGTTGCTAGTACAATAGTAGTTATTGAATCAGCAATTTTTGCAGATAAAAGGAATTGATAGAGAGCTTAGGCACTAAAAATTAATTAAAAACACACACATTCAAATAAATACAAGGAAACTTATTCATCTATAAAAAAGCAAAATGATCAGCCAAACGTTTGAAGGTGCTACAATATAATACCTCACTTTCACAAAATGTTGCAGAGGAAACATTGATAAATACATCATTTATAAATTTTGAAGTTGCCTGCCCTCTAGTGGAAAGACTTGCAAACAATTTATCTGAGAATGAAGTTTAATTCTTTTCACATTTGTTTTTCAAGCTTCTTTCAATAATTACCCGAATCATATAATAAAATTATATATCATAAAAATGCCTGACTCTATCAAAATTTAGGCTTTTTTAAATACACAAATTCTGTAATTGAAAAGCATTAATGCAAGCATTCTACCTATCACTTAAGAAATTCACCAGACTACCCGTTCAGTTTTCTTAAAAGTCAAATGTTCATGAATGTTCATTATATGCTCTTCTGAAATCTCCATCTTAAAAATCAAATCACCTTTATTCTTAAGAGGAACGAGTGTGTACATAATGGCACCTTTTCACCTGTTGAAGACTGGACAATCCCTGATACAAATGTGAATAAAGCTCAATGAACAAATCTTTCATTATTTTTATTTGAAAATACTGAAAAATGTCAATCCTAAGAAAACAGTTCCAATTTGTGTGGTTGAGTGAATTTTCAGAAGACCTGAAAAAATAATTTAATCGGGCGGGGGGGAGGTGGTTGGAGGGGGGAAGAGAGATTGCCTTCAAATCAGTGTTGACTTCTGGTGACTGGCACAACAAATCCCTTCACTGTTAAGGCAAGATTTCAGAAGACGTTTGCCACAACCCATTTCTTAGGGTTGAGAAGTGACTAGCTGAAGGTGACCCAGCTGCCTTCGTGTCTAAGGCATAACTAGAACTCAGAGTATATCAGTTTTTACTTCAGTGCCTTAACTGCTACATCAAACTGGCTATTGACCTGTAATTATACTCGCACATTATCTTTCAAGAAAAAAGTAAAGCTTTCTTTTTCTTACCTCACTCTATGCTCCATTTGAAGAATGCTTCAGTCTCCTTAGCCTTGTAAAGCAAACCACAACCTCTCAAATGTTATTCAACCAACTGTCACCAGACATGTTGGCCAGTTCTGTACTAGCCAGCATGATTATTGGGCACCAAGTTAGAGATGACTGTTCTAACACATTCCAGAATCAAGGAATATTTTTCTTTAAGAAGAAGACATTTTCAGTTATCATCATCACTTCCTCCACAACCACCACTGGACATTTTAGTCCTCAGTAACTACTATTATCCCAGATGAGATTTATTCCTAATGATGTAATGGATTCAAATATGGAGCAATATGCCTTTTTTTACAGTTATTTTTTATTTGCAGATCCTGTCACTAGACTTTTCCAGACATTGTTTGACTTGCTAGACTCCTCCCGAAGTCCAACCAAGCAGCTTCTACTCAGACAAGCTAGTCCAAAGCCACCTGATCACAATTTCAAAGTATTGCTGATTTGGTTTTCTCTCTGAAGGACAGACATGATACACTCATCTTAATATATTTACTCATGAGTAAATGTATATATTATCTACCTACCTGTTCTTCCTTCAGCGATCACTTGTCTGGAAGATATTCCTCCACTAACAGTGGTAACAACCACTGAATAGAGTCCTCCAGGTTTTAAGGATTGGAAGTGGTACTTATCGGTATCCCTGGGAACCGTGTCATTTTTTATGACAACATTTTCATGAATGACCAACACTTGGTATGAATCTACATCTCCTTTTGGCCTTATCCAGTTGGTGAATAGACTGTTGGTTGTTCCTTGGTTTGCTACATTTAAGCTCATCACTTGTGCTGGAACTGGAAGATTAACATTATGGTTAATGAATAAAATTATGGTTTATATTTACATAAAAGTTCAAAATCATACCAGTAAATTCCATAAAGAGGTTCTTAAAAGTATGCTTAGTATCAATAAATTAATAAAATACAGGTAGCCCTCAACTTGCCACCACAATTGAACCCAAATTTTTTGTTGGTAAGTGAGACATTTGTTACATGAATTTTGTCCCATTTTATGGCCTTCCTTGTCACAGTTGTTAAGTGAATCATTACAATTTATTAACCACAGGGTTCTTATGTGAATCTAGCTTTCCCGTTGCTTGTCTGAAGGACTCAAAAGTTGATTGCATGACCCCGGGACATTGCCACCATCATAAATAAGAGCTACAATGGTTGACAGTGTGAAAAATGTATCAGAGAGTGGAACATTTCACCTCCTTTTGCCAAGTATAGACAGATCTCTTTGGTTTATTAATACTGATTTATTAAAAAGGGCACTGGTTACAGCATTTATATTCCTTATAGGAATCTACATATACCAATGAAAATGTCATCTTGATGCAAGCCAACTTGTAAAATTTTCCAAAAATCAGATGGATACCATGATCTAATGAATATAGTCTACTTGCAGTTTACTTCAAAAGGCTTTTAATGAAATTTTTCGTTAAGAATTCTTAAATAAAAGTCACAGCATAAGAGGACAGAACTGCTTATGGGCAGAAACTAATTAAAGAAGCAGATGCAAGTATATAGTTATTACAATGGAATATGTAAATACTGCCGTTTGCAGTAAACTAAACTTTACAATTTAATAATTAAGGAATGTGAAGACATGGGTGAGGAGTGAGGTGACTGTATTTGCATACAAAACCAGGGATTAAGGGTGTTTTTTTTAAAAAAAGTGATGAAAATTTGCAAAAGGACCTCTTCAAAATGGAGGAATATGTAATGGCATGCAATCAGTGTAAACAAGCAAACCGTGATGTGCACTGGGGCAAAAAATGTCTTAATGTTGCATATATGTGTTTATATCTTATTGGCAAAAAATGACCAAGACAGAGATATTGCAGTTGTGACAGTTCAAGGACAATATCAACATATCAAACAAATGTTATAAAAAAAAACATATCCCATGTGCAAAACCAAGCTGCTAATATTGTAAAGTGTTTATATAGATCCCAGCTATTACAATTCTCGGAATACTAGATATAGAAAATAACTATTGGACAACTAGAAAATGTGCAAAACAAGGCAGGGAAAATAATTGGTTCTAAAGTAATTCTTCTCTAGGGAAATGTAACCATATTGGTATGCCTTTAGAGGCAAAAAAAGTGAGTAAGGTGACATGATAGATTTGATTTACTACCACAAGATGTACTGATAGCTGCTAACTGAATTGCTTTAAAGTGACAAATTCATAAAGCATCGACTTATCAGGGGCTACTTGTTGTGATGGCTAGACATTTATCTCCAGCATCAGAACCACTAGGCTGATAAATGTTATTGAAAGTGCTTTAGCTCCTGCTCTCCCTGTGAGCATCCTGCAAACGTCTGGTTGACTACAATGGGAGCAGAATGCTAGACAGGAATAGTCCTTATTTAGAGATTGCCTCATTTAGCAACTGTTCAGAGTTGCAAATGGTGATGGAAAAAGTTTATGACCAATTTCCACATTTATGAGATCTTTTCAGGTCTATAAAGCATAGACCAGGAAAATTGAAGTCAGAACATAAACACAATCATGGTTTCATTTAACCATCAAGTTGCTGGTCCCAGTTCTGGTCTATGAGCTATACATGGCTTTGGATCAAATCTAGCTCTTCATGATTTGTATATTCTGAGTAGACATAGTTTGTTTTATAGAAGGCATGAAGTTTGAAAAGCAACGACTAAGAAAACCATGCAAGGTAGTTAGTTTTTTAAAAAAAAAAACAGAACCAATAATATGTTGATAGTATGGTACCTGTATGACCCACAATTGAAGTCCAGTTACTCAAATCTCCACTTATGGTAGTCACATTAGCAGTGTACTTTCGTCCAGGAGACAGATTGGTGTAAGTGAACTCTTTGGCTTCCTTAGCCAGAGCCCTGTTAACGATTGTGAGGGACCGGTGTCCCAGTGAAACCACATAGTGATCCCAGTCAGACTGAGGGGTCGCCCACATGATTGTTAGAGATGATTCATTAGCATGCTTCACACGAAGCTGGAGAACTGGCTGTGGAGCTATGGGAGAAAAAGAAATACCCACACAATATTGAGGTTTTTGAAAAGGCGTTAGTGATGCTACTTTGACAAAAATTGTGAAAAAACACATTACAGATATGGTTAGTTGTAGTGCTATGGTTGAAAAAGACTTTATGTGTGTTGTCTACAAACTGAGCTATATTACTCATAAGTAAAAAGCACTTCTTTCCTATGTGAGCCTGGTTTCACAGCTTGTAATGCTAGTTTTTCAACCCAATGTGTTATATATTTTTTTTACATTTCTCTGTTTGTGTCTGTAACTACTGAGTTGGTGTTAGAAGAGGTATGCTTTAAGTGCTGAGCACAGTTCCATTCCATCTGCCACTGAGCTATATTATTTAGAATTTGACATTTAATGAGAGACTTCAAACTGAGGAAAAAGCTTGTGGGAGTTGTCTTTATTCTGATGAGACTATTGAACAAATTGAGCATTTATTCTTGAAACCACAGTGGCTTTGTTCCTACAAAAAGCTAAACCAATGGGGTAGGATAATTAGGATGTTGTGGAAACACCAATAAAAGTAAATGACCCCATTCAACTAATCCTAGAGAGGGGAAGGTAAATTAGCCCCCAAAAGACTTAGTTATGACTGCCCTAGTCAGCCATGCTGTGGAGATATATAACCAAGTGATCTATTTTTAAAACAAAACAAAAAACAAAAACAAAAAAGAAGAGAAAAGGAAAAATGGCCAGTATCCATGATTTAACAATACATCCCCTAAAGTCTGATCAGTTGCAGTATCCAAGCTATGGAGAGCCAAGCCATTATAACAGGGAGCATCCACAGAGGCAATAAACAATCAGCTACAACTATATAATCAAAGACATGCATTTTTCCATTCATATAGAAAAGAGATAATGCACACAGAGATGGGCTTTGATCTCATGGTGAAATAGCATGTGGGAAAGACCTTGGGATATTGGATAAAGAGATGCTGCCAAGAAAATGGTCAGCAAGAGACAGCATAGCCAGCAACTGGATCATGGTGTCTGAAAAAAACACCCCTCCCCCCATTTTTGCCAATGAAAAACAGACAGAAGAGAGGATTGTACTTTCAAGCTTGCAGGATTCTGTGAGTCTGGCTTTGTGATTTCTGTCTAGTTGAGGCCACGAGGCCAACATTGATCATCCAAGTCTCAAAATACAATTGTCCCATTTCCCCCTTAAAAATGTGAGAAACTAGGGAGCATGTCTTCTGAACCTCTTGCCTTGTACACTATCCACTTGCAAACTACGCTGGCTCTTATCTGACCATTCTCTTGGCAGTATCTCTTTGCCAAGTCTTTCCCATATTGTTACACATGGTTATAGAACCTCTCTTAATGAATGCAAAGATCCGCCTGTGCTAGGGTATCATGGAAACTTCCAGCACTCCTACTGCAAGAAGTACTCCTGTGCATGTTGATATATTTAGTGTGGCAGTATAATTAGAAACAGTTATAAGGAGATACATCTATATTAGTGACTGGGTCAATAAGATGTATGATGAATTAAGTTTTCATGCGGTTAGATTTAAAGAAATCAATAAAATGTATGATCAAAAATATGTCTATTTCCACTGCAACACTCCATTTTTTCAACACTGCAACACTCCATATTGTAGACCACAATAATCTGCACTTTATAATTACAAAAAGTATAATGTCAAAAAGTCAAAATGTGTGTAAAGTCTGAAGGATTAAAAGTGAGGGTGTAGCAGGAAAAACAATCAACACGAGGTATAAGATAAGGCAGGGTTTCTGACCCTGGTCTTCTTATACACCCTGCTATCTTTTGTTTTCCAGGCTACTCCCTTCCTTTTTGTAAAATTGGAGTTCTTAACTTTCTATCCGCAGAAATTGCTTATTTCAGTGTCAGCTGCCTTCCTTTAATCGACTTAAAGTAATAGGTCATAAGCATAAAAGCATAAAATATTTTATGTACCTCACAGTCCCTTCAAATACAAGTAGTATCTGTATTCCATAATCTCATTTCAAAAAAACTCTCTTTTTAAATTTTCAACATTTCTGCTGGCTATAATATAAAAACACCGAACCCAAACAAATCATTTTCTCACCTGTTCTGCCTTTGCAGTGGGCTTTATTATGTAAGCCTCCACTTTCTACACTAACAACCACCTCATATTGTCTTCCAGGAACAAGTGCTAAATCCTTGATGATGTATTCTCTTTTATCTTTCTCCAGAGTAGTATTCAGCAGTAATGTAGAGCGGTCAAACAGTAAAATATGGTATTTGTCCCAATCTCCCGTGGGGGGAAGCCAATTTACTTTTAGACATCTCGACCAACCCATGCTGTCTACTTTCAATTCTGAAACTTTTTGGGGAGCTGAAACACAGAATGCAAAATGATAACAGATAAAAGGGAACTGGTTTATCATAGAATAAATAATTCTTCCTTAAATTGTTATTCTATTAGAATTCATTAATTCAGTAGCTTTCCTACTGCTACACATCTAATTGCTTTTGAAAATGTTTACAAAGTCCCAACTTGTGACTTAAAATCCTGTGCCTATATAATGCAAGATCTGCAACACATTGGCAGGATAGAATTACCACTTGAGAAGGAATTAGTAACCATTTTTTCAATCTACAATGCAGATTTCTTTCTGCCATATATTCTGGTTCTCCATTTGGGACTGGGAATGTACCTAGGGAAGAGTAGCTGGGCATAGGATTTATAGTGAAAATTTTAAGCATTGTTTAATTTCAGCAATTTTCACCTTTAACTGTGCTCTATTCCACTTATAATATCATTATATTTTTATGGTGAAGGGTGAACAAATTATTACAAAGATAAGACTGTAAGCAGACATACAATAACTTTTAATAACAAATGAGGTTGTTGTATCTCAGGAATACTGCAATCTTTTACACACCTTTAGTTAAAGATTTACTAATTAATGTTTCCTTTTGAAATAAGTAGGACTAGTGTAACTGTAATCTAAATCCAACCCATAGTATTTTCTGCCCAGAGAACAACTGGCAACAAAAAAAATCAAAATACTGGTCGGATTAGAAGGTGCTTAGAAAAATTAGAAACATACTTGTCCTTCCACGAGCTGTCACTTTGTTGAATAATTCACCACTGATTGCATTGACATTCACTTCATACAGACTTCCAGAAATTAGCTTGTCAAAATAAGTCTCTGTGACTTGTGCTTGTAAAATTTTACTTTCCTTAAAAGACCCATGTTGAAATATGGTGACATTGTAGAAATCAAGGATCCCTGAAGGCCTCTTCCATGATACTTTCAGTGTATCCAGACTATCATCATTAGCTATCACCAGATCTAGGACTTTGGCTGGAGCTATTAAAAAAGAGTTTTAAAAAATTAATTACCAAGCATCGTCCACTAAATACTTGCACCAGAGTTGTAGGCATGCATAAAACTCACTTTTCAAAATATTATTCTGTGGTGGTTCAGTGATTTCCTGTGTAACTTCAGTTCCTGCTTGCAAATGGAAGGATTTCCTTCTGGACCCCACTGAACCATCTCACAATAGCATGGGTGGAGATCTAGCATGATCACAGTGAGGATGGACTATTATGGATTTCTTTGAATTGAATCTATTTACAATCAGTAAGCTTTTCACATTCTTACAGTTTTATATTAAAAATATTTTGAGCTGGAAATAATTTTATTATCAATTCTGACAGAGTAATAAAGGGTATATAGTCTATAGGCTCCATTGGCTTGACATCAATATAGTGCTTAGGATTAGATGTAGAGTTATATATTTTGAATAATTACATTGTGAATCATGGTAATAATTCATAAAATATCTCACTTAGTCCAATCACACATCACTTTTGAACATTGTAAACTTTGGACTTTATATTGCATATAAAATTGAATTTTGAATAAAATACAAATGTTAAATATTTAAGTGCTCTCAAAATTATCTGGCATTTTTATGAGTAGTTATAAGTTTTTAAACTGGAAATGGTAACATTGATGAAAATGACAAGATACACTTGAATTTCTACTTTTATATTTAAAAATGGCAAGTGCTGACTATATTATATTTATTTGCCCTCATCTGGTCACTGTCTCATGAAACTGAAACTCTGACAAATGCCTGTTGAGAGCTAAGAGCTCTTTAACTGGGATGAATGGGACAATCCTTATCCTTAGCATAACATATTCCAAATTAGAATAAAGTCATCTTATTTTGAAACTGTTCAAGATGTAAACCACTTTTTTCTATTAGTCATAGGCATTTCTTATGATACACCACATTCTATTGCAGTTAATTTTAAGGAATTTATATGAATAAACCTGTATTTTAGTTTTGAAAAAGGTGCCTTATTTTACCCTTTAATTATGTATATTAATCAGGAAAAGATTTATAAAATCTTACCAGTTCTTACTAGTCTTACATTATAGTTCTCCATCCCCCGAGCCTTGGAAATAATTGTCAAATTATATAGACATCCCGGTATTAATCCTGAAAAATTGTATGACAAAATATCTTTCTCTAGATTCATCTGTTGAATTAGAATATCTTTCTCCAGCAAAACCAGCCTATATTGATCCACATGACCAGCTCCTGGCAACCACGAAATATGAAATGACTGCATCTCACTCAAGATCTTGATATTTTTGACTGGTGAAGGAACTGAAAAGAAGGAAAGGGAGCAGCTTATATAAAGAATACTGCAAGAATCTGCCTTAAGTTTACCCATTTAAATCTACATTTTATTTAATAAAGTTAACTAGATTTCAGTGAAACATTTATTTATGTTCTGAAGAGACATCCAAAATTTTTAGATTAAAATGTATGCATCAAGAAATATACTAACTTCATTAATGAAACCTTACTTTTGCTCCAATCAAATTATATTTACTAACTATGATTTTCTAAACTTTTTGGATTTTTTGCATCACTTGATTTCATACTACTTGGGAAAAGAACAGCAGACATCGTCTGAATTATTCGGTCAAATATCAATTCAGTTTTTTTCTTTTCATTTTGTTATTGCATCTGTCATTGATATGTGTTCAGGCATGTTTGTGACAGTAGAGAAATCCCTGCCATAGACTTTCTCTAATTTACCATTCCAAAACCAAAACCGTTAGGCTCATCATTTACATTCAGGCCTAATAGAATTTCCAGCCATCTTGTTCAAAATTTAACTATGAATTCTGGTAATTGCAGATAATTCTGATAATTCAATGGATATGACGTTTCATTCCTCCCCCCCCCTCCCGATGCTACAGTGTGGGTCACAGTTTATGTAGAATTATGGAAAAAGCATTTGAATGTACAATATATTTATTGCTATAAATAATGTGAGAAAACTCACTTTAGCTACTATTTCTTAAATAACTAAATGCTAAATGGTGGATTTCTATTGATTTTCATTGTCTGCTATGTCCTCAGCAAACCAGAATGGTATGAACATATAAATTATATATTAGTTTCAATTATAATAAGTTAATATGTAATTTAAATTAAATCATATACTTGCACCCTGATGTATGAAGCAAGTACATAAGTCACTTTATTTACAAAATAATGTCGGCATGCATGCCTTGTCATTTGCCATCCCATGGACCCTACAAAAGTCTATGGCTATTCACAAACCATTTCAACATTCTTTTATGTCTAAGGAATTCTCATTTGTTCTCTTTTCTTTGTGGGAATAGAAATTATGAGCATAAGTGAAATAATATTGGTGAATATAATATTGTTATCACCAGCATTCTTACCAGTAGACCCACTGATGTCAACTGATGAGCTTTTTTTATTTCCAGCAACTGCTCTGATGGTGATGGTGTATTTATTGCCAGGGATGAGATTGGCAAATATCTGATCACTTCTAGAAATGCCTCCAGGAACTAGAATCTCTTCCACTTTTTTGATGCCATTAAGTAATTGTAGTTCATACCAATCCACTTTCCCTAAGGATGGGCTCCACCAAACCTGTAAAGTGGTGGTTGTAACTTTGTCTTTCTTAATTTCAAATCTTGCAGGGGGCAACACATCTATGAGTTCCCAACAAACAAAAACAAGGCAAACAAGGTGAAAACCAAATTAGCAAAGCCTATAATTAGCAAATTAGCAAAGCAAAGCACATCAACTGTCTGAATACTTTTAATATGTAAGATAAATGTATGGACAGCTGTTATTCAAAATCTAAACTGATGTTAATCACATATCAAATAAAGAAGGTAGACCAGCAGGTATATTTGGGAACTAGAAGAAGGAAGGTGTGACAAAGGCTAAATTGTCAGCCCAACAAAATTTAAAAGCTGAAAAATTCTTATCTATAATACACATTTCTTTTTGTTTGTACATATATAGATCTAAATACAATTAAATTAATACTTTAATTAAAAACTGAGTTAAATGAAGAGAATTTTGTTCCTGTCTTCATTCTTCAATTGATAGGAATTAAGGATGGCACAAACAATACAATAATTATTCAACATCAGGGATAATCTATATAATATACAAGGATGGGGTTATGCTTCAGCTAGGTTGCACAGTAAAAGGAAGAACCACAGTCTGGGAAAAGGAGGAAAAAGACATTGTTTTGGGGGTGATTACAATGGTTCCACCACAAAAGCGCGTAGGACAAAATCGCGCTCGACAAAAGCGCTCTGTGACGTCATCACAGCGCGACGAAAAAGTTCGAAAAATGTAAAAATAAAGCGAAAACCTTACCCTAAGCCCCCCAAACCTAACCCTAAACCTAACCCTAAACCTAACTCTTAACCTAACCCTAAACCTAACCCTAAACCTAACCGTTAAAGTAACGAAAAACCTAACGCTAACACTTAACCTAACCCTAACGCTAACGCTAACACTCTAAAGCTAACCCTAACCCTTAACCTAACTCTAACCCTAACCCTAAACCTAACCCTTACCTTTATGTGAATCGGCTTGCTTTAATTTAATTTTTATTAATTTTTATTTGAATTTTTCGATCTTTTTCGTCGCGCTGTGATGACGTCAAAGGCACGATTTTGTCGATCGCGCTTTTGCCGTCCGCGCTTTTGACGGGTCACGGATTACAATATCAAAGTGACAAGACAATCTTAGCCTAATTAACATTCTGTGCTGTTACAGAAAACTGCCAGGTGCTGCTTTGGTTAGTAACTAACCCGTATAAAACTTACAGTATTTAAATGCTTTCAGAAATATCTTAGTTGAAAAAGTATGACTTAGAGGCAGCTATAATATGTGTTTTATTTCAAATCCACTTCCTTCCTCCCTAAACAAAGTAAGAACATACAATGGCAAAATGCAGAGGTAGTGTTTCCAATATGTAATCCCACCAGCTATCTCTTACACTGCTTTTGTGCAGGAGGTTTTTTTTTTAAAAAAAATAATAAAATAAATCAGCTCAGGGAACATCACAGTCCAGATTAAAACCCTTCAGGAGAAATCCATGTGCTCCTCACTGGATGAGGCTAGCAAAATTCATCAAACAAGCAAGTTCGTTCTCTAGCCTGCCAATCTGAGCTCATCCTTGTACTGTATTCTCCCCATTATGTACTCTTTCTGGATATAACTTTTTATCCTAGATTTATACTTACTAAAACAATGCAATGTGCCATAACTTGGTAGCTAAACCTTGCGGTGGAGCTGCTGCAATGCAAGACAGTAAGCCACAGACTGTCCTTGATAGTTTCTGTTTCTACAGACAGCACAAGAGACCCCAAATTAGGGACACCATCAGTCTTGGGACTTTGGGCTTGTCATTGCTCTCAACTTAATCTATCGCACAAGGTTGTTGCTGGGGGGGAAAGTGTTACACATACTCCCTTAGCTAAGTGAAAAGGATACAAATCAAATAAGTACATATATAAGTAATTCTGAGATTAATTGGGCTGACAAATATGTATGTATGTATGTATGTATGTATGTATGTATGTATGTATGTATGTATGTATGTATATATATATATATATATATATATATATATATATATATATATATATATATGTGTATATATACACACACACACACACACACACAGAGAGAGAGAGAGAGAGAGAGAGTTAGAGTCTCCCTTTATTTATTTATCAGCACAAATACAATATATATATATATATACATACATATACATACATACATACATACATACATACATACATACATACATACTGTATGCAAACATACGACCCTCCCACATCAGTTGCTATATCATCATTATCATCATTATCATCTTTTTATTGTACTGTATCTTATAAGTTGTCTATAGCCATTAAGGCAATCAAGAGCATACAAACCGTATGCAGGAATGTGTAAGTGTGTATGAGTATATAGGCAGAAAGGAGGATAGATAAATTTGTTCTTCCTCTTCTAGATTTTTTCATTAGTTACTAGATGATCAATAGCCTACAATCAGATTAGTATTTTTTTTTACCTGAACTAGTAACTTTTGAAGCTTCCATCACAATTTTTTTTTATTTTTCCCTTTTAAATGGCATAACAACAATATTTAAAATTTGGACTGAATCTTGGTTTTGATAAGAGAGGTGTCCAACAGAGTTACCTCTCAATCATCTTTTCTCTCCCAAAAGATATAAAGGTTTGTTAAAAAAAACTTTCTTTTTTTGAAGAGGTCATGTATTTTTCAGTTTTGGTAAAAGTTGGATCAAAAGAAAAAATCTTCTTCCAAACCTATCCTCAGCTTTCAGGAGGAGTGAGAGTTACAGCCTAAATAGCAGACCAACCACTTTAAGGGAGTGAGGAAATAAAATATTTTGAATTTTGGAACTTATAGGTGAAGAAAAATACTATGATAATCTCCTGGCTCTTAATATAAACAGATCTGCAAGTGACAAATTAGAGGTGGGATACAACTCCTAAAGCAAATTAAAAGATTGCGTGCGTAGAAGGCGAAGTTCAGAAATTCAGTCTTTATCTAATCTATCTAGCTCAGAACACAAAACACTCAGTCCTTTGGACATCCGCTAGAACAAAGGAACAATGAGTTTGGGAAGTGCCTGGCCTGAAACTCTGGTCTGGAAGCAAACACTTAAAAACCATTTGCATTGTTGCAAACTTCTTGACTGGCAAGTGCCCAAAAGCGATATATCATGGATATCAAATATTTCTATAAAGATATTTTACAATTTGTTGCACATATTCTAACAAGAATAAGATGTATACAAGAAATGAGCTTGGTTAACTTTTATTTTTCACTTTTGTGCAATATTTTAAAGAAATCCACTATGCCTTCATGACATTACGCTTAGTTCAATTTTTATCTTGCATTTGGTATTGGTTCGTTTAAACTTTAATAATACAGAATTTATTTAGTATAGAATCTTTATCTTTCCATATAATTGACTTGAAAGAAAAATATGTTGACTAAATGTGATTGTATATAGACAGTCAGATAGCTTTGAATCTATTATATAGAGCTTAAATGAAATCTTTATTCTCATACAATTTTTATTTATTTTGTCATGGGCACAATTATAAATACAAGTGTATTAAAATAATTTCTAAAATTGCTACTAGATTGAAAAAGGGAAATTGAATTATTAATTTAGGTATAAATCATGTTGTAAATGTATTGTCAGGAAAGTCAGGAAATGAAAACTGTAACACACACATACACACACACACACACTGTTCAGATAGTGAAAGTTTCTATCTGTTCTGTTTTTTTTCTGCTGATGATCTACCTCTCCATCTTTCTCTCTATCCCTAGTTGCCCTTCTCTCTCTCTCTCTCTCTCTCTCTCTCTCTCTCTCTCTCTCTCTCTCTCTCTCTCTCTCTCTCTCTCTTAGAAAAGGAACAAAGAATTTCTGATATTAGATAAAGGATAGACGTTCTCTATGGATAGAGGCAGATATATTAACTTTTAGTCAAATTAAAATCAGAACAAACGTACCATTTGTTACTTATATTTGCAGACATATATTCAATATTTATGTTATCAATCTATCTACAGATATACACAATGTTAATGCTTACATTATGAGCTTAATATGTAGATATATTGGTTTGTATAATATATAGATATACTAGAATATATAAAATTATCTTATAAAAACATTGTACAATTGTTTTGTGCCCATTTTAAAATTAATAGAAATTATCATTGCACTTAAAATATATAGATTTAGGATCACTTATCCCTTTTTGCTACTCTACATGGCTACATGAGCTTTATAAGTAATTTGGATTAAGTATCTTAGGCAAGGAGGCAATATCTTTTCAGAGTTATTTTAATATGGCTATTAGAGTGAAATCAGATATACTTATGAACAACCATCATCAACATTCCCTGTGCAAATCCATAACCAGAGAGCCATTCCCCAACCTGATAATCCCCATCCAGGATGACCATCCTTGCTGGAGATGTTGGCAGTTCTAGCTAAACATATCTAGCGGGCAATAACTTGAAGAAAATTGATAAATACTGGGCAAGAGTAATATAATTGGAAAGGTTCTCAAAGTAGGCCCTGATGAAAGAAAATATGCTTAAAGTTAAAAGTTAACAGCTATAGCAATTAGCAACTTCTAATTTGTAAATAAGAATAGAGATAAGGACTACACAGTTAACGTGTCATCTAGTTATACAAGATATTTGTGTTTAGAGATTTCAAATCATATTGTTTCATTTCATTTACCTCTTGAAATCAGTGAGCAAACTAAGAATGGATGTTGTTTAAGGAACCTTTCACATTAATTTCAAGTTACATAATAATCTCTACAAATTCAGGATTAGCATCAGGATGAAAATAGAACAGGAGAGGTCCTTCCTCATCTTCTATGTATCCCCCAAATGATCAGCCAAGCTGTACCTGTTTGCAGGGTGACATTGCTAGTTTCTCCATCAGAGAGAGAAACAATCCTGAGCGAGTACAAAGTCCCAGCTTCCAAGCCATTGAAGTTGCATTCATAGGAACCATTGTCCTTCTGGATGGCTTGGCAATCCCTGGATAAAACCTTGCTGGAGCTGCAGATTACGCTGAAATTACAGGAGTTGCCCGAACTGTTCCATCTGAGATAAACCGACTGGCTGGAGACCTTCCATTCTGTCTGGTTGATGGTGCATTTGACTGGAGCAGCTAGACCACTCTAGAGAACAATCAAAAACAGCACAGGCCATTTAGGAATAAATGCTTCCTTTTTTATTTACCCTTACATATGAGAACTGGGCAAATTCTAAGGTTGTTGCATTTTTAACACAATCATTCTGAAATATTTTTGAGGGAAGCTGTACTTTATTTCCTCCAGAAAAACCCACAAAAACTAAAATTCAAACCATGGAATAGAACTGTCACTTCTTGGGTGTGTGAGCGTATGCAGGCAAGTGTGAGTAACTTGTAACACAGAAGCTGTAAAATACAACCCGACCTAAGAGTTGTTGCATCTTCCCAATCGCCCGGATTGAAGAAAAATCTCACATCTCACTTTAGGCTGCACGATGCTGAGGACCAAGGGAAGATGGGCATGGGGGGGGGGGAGTGGAATAGAAGACTTCCAAGGTCCCTTCGAACTCTTGTTATTCTCTGGGAGCCGTGGTCTTCGCGAAATAATGACTTGTCATTACTCAGGCACTAGATTTTGAAAGGTCGTCTTCGCTGCTAAGAGTTTCGCCTGTTAAGTATGCTGATGCGCGGAGGGCAAAGTCATGGGAAGAGTTAGCGAGAACTGATAGGAGAAGGAAGAGCCGGAGTGGGAGGAGGCAAGGGGGATGCGCGCCCTACCTGGCGAGCCCCCGCCCGGTCCCTCGCGAGTACTTGTCACCCACCTTGAGAAGGGCCAGCGCAAGAATCCACCAAGAGCCTCCCGCTCCGCATCTCAGCCTTGCCATCCGTTTGGATCTGCAAGGCTGGGGCCGAGGAACCTCCTTTTGCCCCGCCGGCGGCGACGGCTGGTGGCTTCCCCCGTGCCCGCGGGGTCGAGAGACGCAGCAGCCCACGGCGGCCCTCTAGTGGCCAGCTTGACTCTTGCAGGCTCTCCGGAGGCTCCGGGGAAGTTTCCCGCCGGCCGGCCGAGGACTGAACCCCGCGGCGGATTGCAGGCGCGGCATGGAAGCTGCCATTCTCACCCGGCCCTCGCCAGGCGCCTTGGACCTCCGCCGGGAAGCCTAGCTGCTCTCCCTCCGTCGTCCGCAGGCGGAAAGCTCTGCCTCCACTCCCAAACTTTCCCTTCCCACCCTAGCTCTCCGTTGATCCCGGGGCGCTCTCCCTCGCTCTTACCTACCCTTCCTATCACCGCCCCCCCTTTCCTCCTCCTCCTCCTCCTTCGCCGCCGCAAGCAATTCCACCCCTCCCTTTTCCCTTCCTTCCTCCTTCCCTCCCTCGTCTGGGACTTCTTTCCCAAGGCTATTTCTGACCCTGGATGGAAAGGAGGTGGTTTCCTTCAGGCGTTTCTCCTCCCCTTGGAATGTCCTAATGTAAACCTCTTGGTTTCACAGACTGGAAAAGTTACTCGGCTAAGCGGCGAAACCTTTCAAACCGAAAAGAAAAAGAAGTTCAGTTGCCGTGTTTTAACTTTCAGACTCTTGGTTTCATACTTAACTCGGTTTTAGCCCGGTTTAACCATTTTGAACACATGGGGGGGGGAGCAATAACTACTTTCACAATTTTGGAGACGCACGTTAGGCTAAAGTAAGGTGGAAGTTGATCAGATGCAAAACTTGGCTGTAAATATTTAATGCCCTTCAGAGCTGAAATAATAGCCCTTTTCCCCCAACAAAGCCTTGTAGCTTGTTATTTTTTTTAAAAAAAGAAGAAGACAGGAATTGCAAATTTCCTTTTTGCTATCTTAGTGGAGTAAATCAGTAATCAGCTTAGAACAGTTACTTTTCTTCCTTACAATCAATATAGCCACTCCCATTTTGAATATCATATCAAGCAAAACCTTATGTTTAGCAATAATCTCTGGAAAAAGGAAAAAAAAATTAACCTGGAAAATGACCAATTTATTTTACTTTTTTCTTCCATGGCATCTGCATTTAAAGTGACCCTATTGCTGCTATATGTGTGTGTGTGTGTGTAATTATATATAATTAAAAGCAATAAATGGGCTTGTTCTTGGAAAATGACATTAACTCTGAAAAAAAGAATATTTTTTTTGTTTGTAAAAATAAAAAGAGAGAAGGAATCCCTGCAGTTTTTCACATTCTAACTTCTACTTTGAACTACCTCCTATTTCAGCTTATAAATAGGGAACTTCCAAGTGCTAGAATGGGGTGTCCAATTTTGGGGAATTCTGTAAGTCCACAACTCTTAAAAATGACAAGGTTGGATGGGTCCCTGTGCTAGAACAAGCTTCAGCAGCTCATAAAATCATTCAGAACAAAGTCTGTAGAGAACCCTTCTAATTATACAGCATTTATATAAATCCCTAAAAAGTGTATTCAAATGTTGTGAAATCACTCCTGATATATAATGTTTCCTTCAAATTTATAATTCCTCAATTTCATTTTTATAAAAATTAAAAAAAACCTAAACACATTTAAGATTAATTTACAGTAGCAAAATCTATTTTCCTGTGAGTTATCAGCAAGTCAAATCTCATCAAGGTTGCTTCAATAATTTTCCTCCTATTGTACCTAATTGCTTATTTTTAAGATACAGTCTCCAAATTTGAGTCATCCTTTTGAGGTTCTTTGCTTGAATTTTGATCACCCAAATATCCTTTGTCCATTAGTGTTCTTTAATAGGGTATCAGGCTAACTTGGATAAAACTTATCTACAGAGAAGGTCTACAGGCTAGTATAAAAAGAAGAGCACTCACCATTTTCATACCATTCCCATAATTTTTATTTTACTATTTATTTTGAAACCTCTAAGGTAGCATTGGGGAGATTAGTCAGTTCAAAGAGTTTGTAAGATGGATGATTGAGAGAATATAACTTAAGTAGGAATTAGTGTTAACAAGGCAGGAGTCTTAGCCAATGAACTAAGATCTTCTGGGCTTTTGGAGAAAGTTACCCAGATTTTGGGTAACCAAGATATCAGACAACTGGAGAAAACTGGCAGCTGGGATGACAATGTGGTTGGGATGATACAGTAAGTTGTAGTGATTGCTAGACTCTGATTATAATGGCAGCAAAACTAGTGGAAGTTTAGCCACTACCATTGGCTTCTATCATCTCTTTCACCTGGATCAGCCATGAAGACACTAATAAGGTCTCAGCCCACCTAGTGGCAGTAGGTTGAATGTTGGGTCATTTAAGTATCTGGGAAATGGTCCCTAAGACAATGATGCAACACAGGACATGTTATTATAAGGTTGCACTGGTCATGGTAGTGAATAACTTCTGGATGGGGAAGTTATTGGGAGATGGCTAAGACTTGAAGGTACTACTTTCAGTAGAGTTCAGTAGCATATCAACCTTCTGGAATAATCTCCCAAGTGCCTGTAGGAGTTAGATGCTCATTCATTTACTGTTTAGAAACTTAAATCTGCCTCAATCATACAGAATTCCAAAATATAGTTTGATTCAAGGGTGCATGCCAGTTTGATTTAAAGGTGCGTCCTGGACTGATCATCTGTAAGCCCAGTGTTGATAGCTAAGACAGACTCTCACTTGCCTTGGCAAGACCATTACAAAAGTACATTATTCTAAGTATAATTAGGGTTGAGGTTGTCTTCATTAAAGAAGAAGTTGGAGCTGCAAGACTAAACGTAAACTCACCTTTACCACCCCAAGAAATCAGTGAGTCAGAGTGTTTAATGAAGTAATTAAATTCACTAGCCAACCATTCAATCTATGCTCACCCCTCCCCGCATTTTCAACATATGGAAATTGTAAAATACTGTATTGTATGGAAATCCTCCAGAAACCTCAGAAAACCCTTGACTCTGTGAAGTCCTTCACAAGGCTATGAAGTATTTTTCAGCCACTTGATTTGGTGTGCAGAATTGAAAGGGAGTTGTATTTTTGATTCCCAAATGTATTTCAATGGAATATTTAAATAGCCTAAACTTGCATGTCTGTAGTGAATAATGTGATATTTGCTGTAAATGTAGCTGCTATTCATCATTTATTTGTGTGACTGATTTCCTTCTGGTGCCACAATTGCCTGTGTATTTTTTCCATCTGGTTCCTATTCTTTATCTAGTTATTTATCCATAATAAATATCATTCATTAAGGGTGGTTTTAAATAACTGAAATATGTAATGTTTACTAGATCATGGATGTCCCATACCAGGGCCTGGAGTCTGCAAAGGTGTAGATTAGGTGAAATGGGTTTCAACTCAACTCGATCAAGTGAATGGATTTGGACATTTGGGCCTTCTGGTGACAAGGTTTCTCCACCATTGGTCTTTGCTGAGGTGATACTGCCCTGGATGAATCCTTCTTGAACTCAAGACTACTGCTGGAAGAGCAGGTGGCAGTCATAGCCAAGAGACCTCTGCATACTTAGATTGCACCTGTTGCTGGATTTTCCCTTGTATCTGGATTACTACAATGCACTGTGCATGGGGCTTCCTTGAATGGCTGTTGGAAGCTTCAATTAGTGAATAATGTGACTATGCAGGTAGTAAATGGCACTACGTATGTGTCAGATATGTGATACATATCACTGCTATGTGGGCTGCATTGGTTGCCATTGAGCTTCTGGGTGCAATTGAAAGTGCTGATTGTCATCTTTAAAGTTCTTAATGTCTTGGAACTGGGGTATCTAATGCTCTTCTTTTCCCAATCATTTCTATCAATCCAATACAGTCCAGCACTTTGGACATGTTACAGGTCCCATTAGCCAAGGGATGTCAGCTGGTGGGGATTAGGAGATGTGTCTTTAATGTCATAGTCCCCACCGACTAGAAAAATCTCCTTTCAGAGATTAGAGTGACCCTGACCCTGTTGGCCTTTTATGAGGCTGTTGTCAACTCCTAAATTTGGCATCGTGAGAGAAGGGGGAGAAGTGAATTCCATGCATACTTTTGGCTCAGATTACTGCAGCAGGCTTGGGAGAGGTGCACCTCATTGGGGAATGTGATTTATGACATAGACTGAGGGGAGGGAAGGAACAGGGGTAAAGTTCAAATATAATTCAAACAAAGCTTAGATCTGACTGCGAAAAGATCTTGCCAAAAATAAATGCTCCTAATAAATGACTAATTTTTCTTTGAAGTTTGGTCCAAGGCTCATGAATCAATTAGGGCATTTTTTTTGAAATCTGACAGCTGTAGTGTAAAGGGTTGATTATGTTCCTGGATCTGGAGCCCTGAGTGTGTTAGAGATCCTGTTTCTTGGCTATATTACCCTCTGGCAGGTTGAGAACGGCATAGATGCACGGTGAGCAAATATATTTATTTTGCCCTTTTTAATTGTTTATGTTTTATGATATATGCCACCTAGAATCTCTCGTTGAGCTGGGCAGTTAAAAAAATTAATCAATTAATCATTCCTTCCAGGAATCATTCCAGGAGGACACACTGGCCTCATTCTTTCGAGATGGATCCCATAGTTGCAAGATATTATATAGCTCTGGAAGCTGGATTCATCAATTTTTTGGATAAATCCAGAGGAAACATTGTGAGGACAGTATTATGTTCCTCCAGAGCTGCAGGATGGGTAAGTCCATCTTGGTGAAACTTTATCCTATCTCATCATTCGTGGGATTTCTCCACTCCTTCCTGAAGTAGTCTGTTGTCTTGATTCCCCTGCCCTCCTAAATACTTCAAGAGTATCAGAACAGCTTTGTTGTTCTGCCAAAACAATCACTTTTTTCCTACTGAAAGAAAATGAAGTGAGGAAATGAGAATAGAAGGGTGGAACCCTGGCTGGGGTACCATTTTTTCACTCTTCTATTGGCCAGCTGGATGAACCTTCTTCCCATTTCCTTTTCTACCAAAGTCAGGAGAACATTCCCACAAGTGGCAGGAAGTGCAAAGGTTAGTGAGATGAAATCATTGGCCGAGAGTAAGTGTCCATAGTGACACTCATTAGTAACAACACAGTCTGAAACACACTTATTCATGAATATTCAGAAATTCTACACAATTCTGTTCAATTTGCTTCTGATCAATGAGATGTGTATTAGATTGAGAATGAGAATGAGATTGTATTATCGTGTTTCTTCAAGAAGTTTAACTGCAAAACATTATAAAAGTTAGAATTACAGTAGATTTATGATGCTGAGATAGTTATTTAATGGTTTGCAACTTCCAGGCTGCTCTTTAATCCCATTTTTAAAAATACAATTTTCACTCCATTGATAATCGAGTTTAAAGATAAAATATAATTAAAAAACAATATGGCCATGGTTACATTTTTAGCAATCTTTTTTAATTCTAAAAATGCCATTATTCTTTGTCAATGGAAAGGCAATTCTGTAGCTAAAGATGAAGATCTATCTTAACCACAACTGATGTGAAAATGTCAAACGCCTATCATTAATGCTTTTATGGCAAGAGGGGAATTAGAGATGGAATTAGAAAGATTTGAAGCATGCAGAAGATACATAGCCTTTCCACTCTACAAACAACCACCAGGCCCCATTCTGCTCTTTTAGAGAGTTGTTGAGAGTTGGGTAGTATACTGGTTTAATCACCAGTATCACCACCATCTACATTTTACTGGATTTTCAAATATAATTACCAATTTCTATCTCTCTCTTTAACAAGGAGAAAATGGGCATAGTTAGTTTTTCCTCATAATTTGAAACATCAAACAGTAAATTTGCAACCCAAAGCTGCTCTAAAGCAAATATTTTTAAAAATGCAAAGTATCTTTATATGTGGGTTGGCTTGAATCAGGTATAATGATAGTATCAAAGTTTTCATTATGTGAAATGAAATGCTGTTCTTTGTTTGCATTTAATACAATCCAATACAGTTCATAAATACGGAAAGCAAATTACTTCCTAAGAGTTGGATAGTGCAGATAGGGGTGGGAGAGAAGTTGATGAAGAGAAGAAGAAAATATCATCTATCAGAAACCATAAAGTGAAAAAGCAGCATAGTTTTTATTTGTGGAAGGAGGAAAAGAAAAAAATGTAATTTAATACATTTGAATATGCTGCACATCAGAACGTCAACACCCATGTCAGCTACTTCTCTCCAAAATCCATACATAAGTCTTGTCCTCCATTAACACCTGAGACTTCTATCTGTACCTTTACTACAACCTTTTCCCCAAACAGTGCTAATAGGCTAATGCTGGATTTCTAACACACCAGAGTTTGAGCAGTGGTAGACCAAGAATGAATTCTATCCCAAGCTTACCCAATTTTCTGAATTGCCAAATGGAGTACCTGTCATTGTTGTCTTACAACTCAAAGTAGTTCTAGTTTGATATTGATATCACACATGAGAAACCTGTGACCAAATCATGGCTGGGTAAATGAAATGAGCAATAGAATTCAAGTTACCTCAATACTTCTCTATGATCATTATTACCTTTCTAGGGCTATCAGTGATGGCTGTAAGCAAAATAAGAATTCAGACTAACAGCCCACAATATTTGTGCATTTATTTATTTTATTTATGCATTAAAACAACTGCCAAATGATTCTAAAAGAACAGTACAAGACAAATTACAGAGGACGAAGCCACACTATTTTTCCTTACGTTTCCTAAAAAAAAAAGTCAAGGGTGTCCCAGTTTCTGCAGAGGGAGAGAGGCTACATAGGGGCAATTTAATTTAAGACAGCTACTCATCCATTTCAGATTGCAAAGAGGGTCTCAGCTGAACCATTCACTAAACCCTCATGGAGACCCCAAATTCCCTCTGATTCATAGCCAGGATCAGCAGTTATTGGCTGATGTAGTAGACTCTGTCTTGTTTTCCATCAAGCTGCAAAGCAATTAGAAAGTGATCTGACCAGAGCAACCAAATCATATCTCAACTGCATTGAGACAAAAACAACAGATCTAATGTGTGGATCTAGATGCATCAAGTTTTCAATGATCTGAGACAGTTCCATGACCATGAACTCCTGAGATGTCCTAGATTCAATGTTTCTGGATTGCAGATTGAAGTCCTCAAGAACTATAAACCTTGGGTCTAAATCACCAGCCTAGCAATTAAATCCAGCAGATCAGGGAGGGATGATGTTGAGCAGCAGGGAGGTATGATTGCATCTGTTCCCTAGAGCCCAACTTCTATCAGTCTTACATCCAGTTATCTATGGAAACTCCTAACAACTTGTGGATGATAACATGGTATTGCAATCAAGTAACATGTACATCAGTTATCAGACTCAATGAGCTATTAAGTCACAATCAGAACAATATTCTGGATTATGACTTTTTTTCTTTTTTATTTCAAGATATAGTCAAGGAAAGGAAAGCTTTTCCAGTGAATAAATTATCTTACCTCTTTTGTAGTGCTAGAGAAATGATAGGTAGTTGTAGGAGTCCAGTTTTTTTCTGTCACTTCAAATAAATTCTGGTTAAGACTGAATTTTCCCATAGCCTTATAATTGCTTTCTGTAACATTTCTGATGGAAATCATCGTATTGCTACTGCCAAGAAAATTCTGTGGATTATGTGTTATAGGATTAAAGGGAAGGGATGTATTTTTAGTGCTCTGAGCCAATGGTTCAGCATCTTGGAAATCTAGGAGGAATAAACGTATATAAAATCAGGACTCAACATGCGTAGAAATAGCTTGACATATTAATCACATCTTAACTGTTAACATGAATAGTGTAAAATGGGTTGCAATTTTATTTTACAATAATAGCTGATTACATAGTCTTTTAACTGAGGAAAATGCTGTTTGAAAGTATAATTATATTTACAGCTGAGTTGATAAGATGATATCCACATTACTCTTCGACGTTAGATTTCTAAAGGAATCCACAGTAGCCATTTCTCTAGGTACATTCATGATTGTTACTAAAATATGCAATGTGTTTAACAACTCAGTCATATATTGACAATCCAAAGCAAAATTTCCACAGTCTGTGTATAGAAGAACCTGACTTAATCATTTCATATAATAAGCTAGTCAGCAAGGTCTGAGATCGACCCTGAATCACACAGCACTGTAGAATTCAGGAACTGTACTTGTCCAGTTCCAATTTAATGGCAACTTTCAGAAGTGGCTCTAAGCATGGGCAAATTCAAATCTTCCCTTGGGAAGACATTGAACAAGACTTCAAATTGAGCTTAGTAATATGAGGTTTAAAAATGAACTTTCAGTATTTAAACTATATTTCCCCATTCCCAGATTGTCTGTTTTGTATAAAAATAATTGGGACAGTAGTGTACTTTGGTGTGAAATTACCAAAGTATATTTAATTCACATTAATTCAGCAACACACATTTCTTAAATAATACATTCTTACTGCATTTAACATACTGAGGTTTTGTCCTGATTTATTCAATGCTTATGTCCATATAACCAAGTGGGCCAAAGAACATCTTATACACAGCCATTTTTGCTTCTTTCAAGAAACCCTCAATCCTCAACACAGATTTAATACTACATACTTCTTTTGACCAGCATTTGCATATATTAACATTTTCCCATCAATTTCTTATTTTTAGTAAAAATTCTATTACACACATTCAGAACTATAAACTTTTTACTATTAATTTTTCACTCATCTTTAGTAATTTGCTTTATTCCTTGTGAGCTACCATAACCTTTGATATTTGAGACATTACTTTTTTATGCATACTTTGATGGATCTTGCAATGTATCCAAAATTGGCAACAAATCCTTTGGGTTTTCTGCCAACAACAAAGTAACATCTGCATAAAAAAGGACCCCAGCTACGCATGTATATTTGTATCCCCAACTACTCCCTTGCCTTAACAAACTACCCTAACCGTATGCATTTCTATTACATTTATCCATAATTATGTTATCCAACAGTGCATCATTTGCTTAATTCCTTTCCTAACAATTAATTAAGGATTCCATTTATTCTCTTACATGTTTTACTTCTGTCACATATTGATTTTATATTCAGCAACTATTCTTTATCTCCATATCTATAAAATGTTCTATGAGTCAAGTGTCTCACTGTTACTTATTTATCAATGATCAGCTAAAGATCAAAAGTCTGGTCTGTTTGCCATAAAGTTGCTTTGCACTTCCCAGGTCTTGCTCATTGTCATCTCTTGTACTTTTTTTTGTTCAGAATTCTACTAAATCCTTCCAAGGCACACCTAACAAATGAATCTTTTTTGTTCAGTTTTAGCATTCAGTCTTCCAAATTCCTTTTGGAAGGGGGATAATAGTAGCATTCTTCTAATTTGTAGGCACATATGCAGTCCTCACACCATTTAAAAGAAGTATACAACCATAGGTAAATCATATCCTTGTTTTAATATATTGTTAGTTGCACCATCTACACTGTTAGAGCAACAATGTCTTCCACATAGATACATACATACATACATACATACATACATACATACATACATACATACATACATACATACATATGGAAGACATTATTGCTTTAACAACAATGTCTTTGTTGAATGGTAACATTTATAGCATTGTCTCAATTCTTGTCCGATATGATTAACATCTTTCCCATGAGCAATTCTAAAATACTCCTCCCCACATTCTCTAACTTGAGTTTCACCTCAGCATTTCATTTCTTTTATTTTAAATTCCATTGACTGTATTCTGCTGGAGGTTTGTTACATTTCCATCAAAATTGTCTACAACTCTTCTGTGTTTTTTATTTTAATTATATTTATGTTTTTAATTTACATTCTTTACAAATATCTTTTCCTTCATTATACATGCTATACAATATCTTTCTGTTATCCTTATGTTTTGCAGCAATCTCTCTCTTTCTTTTTTCTTTTTTCTTTTACCCTTTAGGTCTTTTGCATCAGCCAAGTATTATTTTTCATATGTTCAAATGTTTCAAATCAAATCAAATTTCAAATGTGTTTCAAATGTTACCTTAACTCTATGCCCTTCTATAGCATTCTGTAACGTGCAGTTTTTACATATATTTTTTTCTACTGAGAAATTAAGCTAGCCTTTTCATGTAGGACTTTATATTTTCTCTCTGTCCATCAATTCTACTTTCATCCCTGTTTCTTTCATTTCTTCCCTTGTCTTCCTTGTTTATCTTTTCCCAAGATCCTTCCTGGACATGATCAGAAGTGGTATGTCCCACATGGACTCGTTCTCTGACTTCTCTATCAGGATTCCCATCCAGACTGTTTCCATACTGATTCATTTTTGGGTTTCCAAATGGCTCCGTCACTTGTTCTGTACTCTCTTGTTCTCTCACAGTTACAGAATAATTCTTCTTTCCCCACCTCTACTTCCAATTGCATGGATACAGAATATCCCATAGTTTTCTGCAAAACCTATTTCTGATTATTTCATTATTGCGATCCATTACAATATGTAACTATCACAAATATGTGAATTCTTACTTTTATATGCAGACACAAGTTAGACTGCACTAATTCACTATTTTTGAAACTTTTCAGTCCTTATTTTTTAAATTTAAATGTACACCTTCACTTTCTTATATACTATTTAATTCTTCTGTAGAAGATCAGGCTATCTTCATACCTATTTCACCGTTCCTCTTTCTCTTGGTTTCATAGATCCATTTCTCTTTTATTTACTTAAAAATAAATATTTAATAAAATAAAGTAAATCAATTCTATTTATGATTTCATGCTTTTTAGCATTTATTCCTTTTACATTTCAAGATGCAATCTTTCATATGCCATGGTGATCACTAGAGTCTATATAGATACTAATCTCTGCTGCAAATCATGACTTTGCTTAATACTAGGATTGATAAAATAGAGATTACCTTACAAAGGAATATGAAACTCAAATACATGTTGTATATTGACAAACAATCAAGATGCCCAAAATAGCTAGTGATTTTATTCTGTCTTACTCAAAAACAGGAAAAGTAATTCTGGTGGGATTATTGATATCATATTGCCCAGCTAGAACAACCAGAACCACAAATGCATTTGTGAATTAGTTAATAACACTATGATGAAACATTTAGAAGATTTTGTTCCCACTTCAATCCTGTGTATAGTTTTAGGTGTCAGAATTAATCTCTAAAGACCAAATTTAGTCCCAGTTATCTGCCAGTTTATAAGAATTTTCTCAAAATACTGCATTCATTTAATAAGTTTCAAGTGCCTTCATATTTAGTTTGTCTAGAACAGGGATAGTCATTCTTTTTATACCTACCACCCACTTTTGTATCTCTGTTAGTAGTAAAATTTTCTAACCACCCACCTGTTCCACAGTAATGGTGATTTATAAAGTAGGGAAGTAACTTTACTTTATAAAATTTATAAAGCAGAGTTACAGCAAACCCCTACCGCCCACCATGAAAGCTGGAATGCCCACTAGTGGGCGGTAGGGACCAGGTTGACTACCACTGGTCTAGAACAGTGATGGCAAACCTTTTCAGCACCGAGTGACCAAACCAGAACGTGCATGCATGCACATGCGCCGGAGCGCGGGAAACCCGAAGAACAGCTGGCCAGTGTGCAAATGCCTGGTTTTTGACTGGTTTGGGGGGCGTTTTTTGGGTTGTTTTCAGGCCATTTTTGTTTTTCGGCCAGAGCTCCAAAAACAGCCTAAAAATGGCCTAGAAAATGGCCAGAAACAGCCTCTTTTGGGGGCGTTTCGGGCTGTTTTCATGCCATTTCCCAGCGCTCCAACAGCTGGTGATGGAGCGTGTGCCCACAGAGAGGGCTCTGTGTACCGCCTCTGGCACCTGTGCCATAGGTTCGCCATCACGGGCCTAGCACATAGCTCAGCATTGACTTTGAAATAAACTCTTAATGATGACTGTCATGATGTCAGGTAATTGATCTTGGCACCCTTATCTGCAGCCATTTGGGGATGGGCTTGAGAAACTGATCAGAACCATTCATCCCATGATAATTATTTTTCCATGCTGATTTTAGGCAATCTGTAAATACTGTTATTTTTAGGCATTTCACACTTCCCAAACTTGAATCTGCTGCTTTTTTATATTTGTTACTCTAGATGTTAACTACTCCTTTTAAGTTTTTTATTATTACTATTATTTTTTAAATGTTATTATTACTGTGATTTCTTTTGAAGCATTTGGATGCAAGGGAAAATGAAAATTAGGCTGCTCAGAGTCACCTTGAACTGTGAGATGGGCAGCAATTAAATTTGACAAATAAAGACCTGGCAGTCTAAATATTTTTCCTGGTTTGTCTATTTATCTGTCATGATTATCTTCAGTTTTAAAGAGATTTTCCCAGGTATTTCTTGAGATACAAAATATTGAACCTGCTACTTTCTACATTCAAAATGGGTGTTTATTTACTGAAAGCCATGATCAAGAAAGGGAAATAAGATATTGAAGAGAAAAGGAAGGAATTTTAAAGTTTTCTTGAAAGTTTAAAATTTTCTTGTAGTGTAATCTGGAATTATTTGCTTCTCAGATGCTGTTCTTAATAAGTTGTTCTCCTTAAAGTAAATCTTCCACTTTACAGTTCTTACCTTCTTCTGTTAACTGTACCTCTTGGCATTTTTGTCAAGTAATATTTGCAACTTTTGTGTCAGCTGCTCAAGTGAAACCTTAATCATGAAATGTTGTTTTCTTATAGAGCATATACGATACTGTATATTTCCAGTTCCATTTGTTAGAAAGAGAGCTGAGAATATGAATTGTTTGTTAAAGCAATATATGGCAGATCACAATCTTCTGCTTTATATTATATTTAACACACGATTCTCAACTTGCAAGTGGCACATGCATCTATATCAACTGTTCAAATTTGAAGTCAGATCTAAACTGTCACAGGTCTTGACAGTACCATTAACATCAGTTCTGGGCCAGTTCTTATTTCTCCCTGACTTTCCATTCATCAGGCTATACATGTATATTTTTTTCTGCTCCAGAAAATATAGCCCTGTGAGGCTTTATTTCAGCCTTTGACAATTTGAAGTGTTAAATCCATCCCATTTTCAACTGATTGGGAATTCTGGGCATCATAGTCCTAGCATATCTGAAGTGTACCATGTTTAGGGAAATCATAACAGGTGATATGCAAATAACTCATTGGAAAAATGTCTATAGAGATTCTCAATTATCCAGGCCATGGCTGACCCAAAGATGCTTTTCAAAATGCAACTGGACTTTCTTGGGGTTTTTCTCTTTGAAAATGTTCACTTCTCATTGAAGAAGTTTCTTCAGTTTTTCTTCAACCGAGAAAATCTGGGTGCCTTTTGAAAAGCACCTTTGGGATAATTGTTGGAAAAAATATTTTTACTGTAGCCCCCTCAGACCTGGCTGTGCTACCTTATCATAGCATAGTCAAAATATAATTTTGGTAGGCTCATCCATGATATGAAGGTCATGCTCTCTTACTAGATAAAGCAACCTATAATGGGCAGGTATGACATGAATACTCAAGGTGAATGAATTCTTTAGTGACAATGGCAAAGGAATCAGTTCATACTATGTAGGAGAAGGTCATCATAAAGCATACCTGTACTTTACCAAGAAAATCACATGCATGTACAGTATATACAATTGATTGATGATGTAGAGCTGGATGATAGGCTCCTACGATTGGATGGCTTCAACTTCAGAAAAAAATGATACTTTCAAAATATCAATGACATTTATGATGTGCACGTTTAAAGCTGCTGTATCTTGCTACTGAGGCTATGCAGGAAAGGAAAAAAAAGGTGTAATAGGAAGGTTATAACAAGGATAGTATTGGATACAATGCAATCAATAACTCAATAATACGAATTAGAGTTAGTGAAAAATTCTTTCATATGTTGAGTGTTTATGCTCTAGTTATTAATGCGTAAGAAGAGGAGTTGAAGAGCATTATAGTCAAATTCATTCTGAAATTGCTACAACATGTGAACAAGATGTGCAGCTTGTGATTGCAAACTGAAATTGCAAAATTGGAAATAACACAGAAGAAAACGCAAACAGATTCTATGACTAAGGAAAATAAAATGAAGTAGGAAAACAATTTATTAATTTCTGCCAAAGACAAGAAACAGAAGAAAGCAAACTGAATATCAGAATAAACAGTGAAATGTTCCAAGAAAGAAGCCAAAGACAAGAAAGAAAAGATCTCAGGAAGGAACTTAATAAAGAATTTCAGAGAGCCAGAGAAATGACAAGAAGCAGTATTGCAATGACTTCTGTAAAGACATCAATGATAGAAACAGACACAGAAATACAAGAAGTCTCCCAACAGATATCTGAACTCAGAAGGAAAACCCAACCTTGAACTGGTATGCTGAAGTATGCCAACACTGAGGTGGCAACTGATTCATAGAAGATCAAAGATATGAGTATACTGAAATTTTGAGATATCAATATTCAAGATGATTTAAAACAAGGGTGTCAAACTCAAGGCCCAGAGGCCTGATTTGGTCTGCACAGTACTTAGATCTGGCCCCTGGAGACACTCTGGAAACAGCAAAGGTCTGGCCCGCAGTGCCTCTGCCAATGAAAATGGAGCTGCGGGTGGCCCTCCTGACCTCTGTTTTTGCTGGCAGAGGGTTGCAGGAGGCCATCACAGCCAAAACGGAGCTCAGGAACCTGTTTTCGCTGGCAGAGCGCTCGGGCCACCACAGGTACATCCAAAATGAGTGACTTCAAGCTGGCCACACCCACTCTGGCCATGCCCACTCTGCCCCCCCCCCCAAGGTCAAACACAACCCTGATGTGGCCCTCATTGAAATCGAGTTTGATATCCCTGCCTTAGAAGATATCTTTCTACTTACAGGAACTCCTAGTACTATAAGAAAAAACTAGATCAGCATTCAAAACTCCCGACAATATTATGGATAGTCAAGAATACAGCAAATAGTTATATAGCAAACAAATCCAGAGTTCCCAATTGAAACACAAATAACTCAAATTATTAGACTTTGGGCATATGGTGGAAAAAACCCCAGATTTCTTGAAAAATCCATAATGTTGTGAAAGATGAAAGAGAAAAGGAAGGCAACCAGCGGCAACTTCTCAGTTATGATGGCAATATAAAGAACTGAAGGATCATACTGAAAAAATTACTGTGTTTAGTTAAGAGTTGACACTGACTTGATGGCACATAATCATCAATCAGATTTTCTTGGGTATTTGTTGGAAAGTATTACCTTTGTGACAGTTACATAAATTGTCTGGGTGTTTTTTGATTCAGCCATCCAAAATCTCATCAATATCAGCATATTATCAACCTCTAAAACCAGCTTGTCATTTTTCAAAATCCATCTATTTTTAATCTTTAGCTTAAGTAGCTGAAAGTATGAAAGCCATGACCCACTTTTATGGCAAATGACAGGAAACCACCCCAGACAGTAGCTGCATCATTTTGGCAAGCATATGATTTCTGCTCTAGCAAAAAGAGGCTCTATTTGGGTTGTCCCCAAAGGTGCTTCTTCAAAAGGCAACTGGACTTCGTTTTTACTTGAAGATGTTTTGCTTCTTATCCAAGAAGCTTTGAAGAAGCACCTTTGGAACAACCATGGCCCAGATGACTGAGAATCTCCATAGTCAATCTGATTGGTCAAGAATTACATTATAATAAACTGTTTACAGGTGGCCTGTCAACTTGCTTGCTGTTTAACAAATAACTTGGTGGATATGATCGACAAATGTCTGATAATGGTTTGAAGAGTTTATCTTTTGGAGATGACAGAGTTTAGTACAGAAATGAATGGTTACCCTTAATTTTTCTTCCTCGTTCTCCATGGTAAAATAATGTAATATTTTTTATGTTGGAAGAGTAATGTTCAGTGACATTTTATGGCCCTACTATTTAATTGCTGAATGTTGGTTACAACTGCAATTTTTTAACTTCCTCTAAGAGAAAATATCACACTTCTTATAGTACTTTGAAATCTGTTTTGTCAGAAACACCTGACTTCTAAAAACAGAGTTGCAAGCACAACAGCACAACAGCCACAATACTAGGCTGCTTACTACATATAACAATTTTAGCTTGAAGATTCCCTTTAAAAATGTAATTAGTGGGTTATAAGGAGCCTGTGTTTCCAAATATGATCACTTGGCATATAATTATGAAGGTTTAGAATGCCAACCTATGATTTCTTCTCTTTTAAAAGAAGGAGTCGATGAACTTTCATCCTGAAATAAACTTCTTTGAAAAACATTGTCAGGCATGTTTAATGTTTCCAATAAAACAAAACATATTTTATTCAATATATTTATTATTGTAAGGTCCTTTTCAATGACAAATGTTACTTGGTGCAAACTTCTTGCATGTTACTTAGCCTGGCATATAGTTCAAATGTTTTTCCCCCATATCAGCACTCTTAACTATTTCACACTGTGGTGAGGGCAAAACACCAGCTTCCTGCAGCAGGTTGTTTGTTTTCTATTATTCACAAGTCAGATTCCTACCTCTCTGTCTACATGGGATTTTACTACACATGAATTTTTCTGCTTTGTTCATGAATATATTTGAGGTTCAACTTCTAATCTTTCATCCTTTGTAATACTATAGAAAAATATATATTACAGTGGCATGAAAACTCCCTCAAACATTCAATTGCCTTCAGATCTTTTTTTAAAAAAAAATGGACAAAACAGTGTAAAATCTTTTTAAAAAAGGTTAAAAAAGGAGAGTCCCTATGAGTTTTGCTCCACTGGTCATAGCTGACTTTAGAGTGCTCATCTCCATTTCTAGGCCATTGAGCCAGTGCTGTAGGAAGTCTGCACAAGGAGCTGTTCATATGGCTTAAAAATAAAGTTAAAGCAAAGTAAAAGTGACTTGCTAACTTATTGTTTTGGGGCCTTTATTTTATGCTGACTGAATGCTACTCTAAAGGGAAGATTATGGGAGAAAACCAGCACAAATATTATTCTTACATTAATTATATAATGTAATTATGTAGAAATATAATATATTGTATATAATGTAATTATGTATATAATATACTACTATAGTATATTAAGGTTAGGAAAAAGTCAGAATGCACAAAGAATACCAAATGCAATTATGTTCATTTATTTCAATAGCTGAATGGAACTCATTGAATCAAGAGGAGTATAATTGGGAGACATTTTGTTTGCTGTCTTATTGCCAGTTGTTAACTCTATCAGTCATTTAATTCACATGCTATATTCTTTTTTCTTATCCTCTGTTTTGTCTGCTTAAGTTTGCAGACCAAACAAAAGGAGGATATAACGTATGTGTAAAATTACTCATGTCACGCTTAATGTCTAAAACTTTCTTCTCACAGGAGCTAAATAATTTTTTCAAAGTTATAAAAACAATTATTGTCAGTCGGCTCCTTGTTAAACCTCTTAGAATACAAAGACATATTTTTTAATATCATTAGTTTTTTGAAATTAAAAATTGATTATATTTTCAGTACTCTTTCTACTTTCTGAAATATCTACAGTCCTAACTCAAATATCTAGCAGTTGTAAAGGATAAATTTCAAATAAATGTGTAAAGAAACATTTCCTAAGAAACTGTTATAATAGTTGTATTTAATTTTTTTAATGATATAAATAAATATACAGTGTAGGCAAATGCATAAGAACTTGGTAAATTCAATGAAATTTATTCCAAGTAATAAAATTTATTCTCAATGAAATCTATTCAAAGATATAAGACTTTTATATTATCCTTTCAGCAAATATCACTGAGCTTCC
This sequence comes from Thamnophis sirtalis, assembly GCF_051295495.1. NCBI lineage: Eukaryota > Metazoa > Chordata > Lepidosauria > Squamata > Natricidae > Thamnophis > Thamnophis sirtalis. The sequence continues at coordinate 45,985,674 of NW_028261389.1, read as the reverse complement.
ACCAAAATCCAATGAAATTCAAAGGAACGTATTTATGAGTAAATATACTTAAACAGAAGATACTATAACTAATAATATTTCCCTTTCCAAATGGAACAATTTATCAAGATAATTTTAGGCTCTGTTTGGAAAAGATGGTCTCAAAGATAACAGGTAGACAAGCCTTGCTGGGTTTTATAGGTTAATATTCACACTTTGTTAACATTTGCATTTTACTTAGAAATTTATTGGCAGGCAACCCAGTACTTAGAGATATAGTGGCACCCAGCCACAGGAACTCTAACCACTTTAACAGGAAGTGGGCAGCCACATTCTATACTATAGTTTCCAAGTGGTCTTTAGTTGTACCAAAAAAGTTGAATCATAGTGGAAGGTGATAGATAACTTTTGCTAAGGCCACCCACTCAGAAAAATGCAATAACTGAAGCTGGGCAGATCAATCCCAGATCAAGTAGGAACTGTGAATCCAGGAGAATCCATGCTCTTTCAGTGAAAATATGTCCAGAGCCAACATAGTAGTTGACTTAGGCTACCTCATAATTCATTTTAGCTTGAATCAATCCATCCAATCACTTAAAATCCCCTGCGGGGAAAAAACTATTCATCCAACAACTCATGATCTCTCATTTGTTCTTAATCACACTCATATATTTACTGATCTCTGAGATGCTAAGTAATAAGCATTTTCCATGTTTTTGCTTAAAGGCTTTTTGCCTCAGTATAGGAATACTGAATACCTGAATATTGACGGTCCTCACTGTGTAAATAACCAGTTCCAGGAAAAGATGTGACTGATTTAAAGAGTTGACATAATTTATTCAATGATGTTTCAGGTATTACGTTTTCCACAAAGAGATCTACTCAAGCTGTGGTCTGATTTGCATGTTCTTTTCTTTATTTTGAATGGAGCATGAAGCTCTCATATTGTTTGTTAACATTTTATTTGTATTTTGGGGTTCAAACTTATTTATTAGTTGAATTAGAGCACCAACAAAATTATAATTGGATCCAGACTTGTATATTTAATCTATTAATGCTTTCTTCATTAAAATAAGAACATATACTTTTAAAAGTAAATAATTAATTGAAAACTGTGATGGGCATAACCATCCAGCCTGAAGAGTTCTAAAATGTATAGAGCTTAAAGTATCAATCTAATCAAACAGAAAGCCAAATGAAAGGGTTTCAATGATGGAGCCTCTTCTATCCTCTGCACTACAGTAAATGCATTAATCTGGAGAGTACAATGATTGTCCAATTATCATTTTCTGGTTGGCATCTATTATTCACACCTTTAAGCTATTGCATAGGCCATTGCACTCCATATCCTTAACATGATTGTTCAAAATTGATTACATGGAAAAGAAATGCATTATGCCATATTCATTGGTCATGGATAGAGCAGCTCAAATGTCTATTTGATCCAGGTCATTAAGAAAAACAAAACATCAGACATACCAGTCCTCCACCAGTCATTCAAACATTTGCTGGCTTTGGGTTACATGCTGATTCAACATAGTGTCTAACAGAATGAGATATGAATAAATCATTCTGTAATTCAAAGTTTACTCTAGTCGTACATTCAGCAAATAATGTTTCTCATCTGCTGCTTTTTTATCCACCATATTGGAGTATGCATACTGACCCATACTGATCCTTTTTAATAGCATGATTAGTTTTCTATTATAAATGTTAGGCTCTATAATTTCAACAGGCAAACAGACAACACCCCTTTTCCCCACACTACTGGCATGAGCATATATTTAAAGGATTGCTAAACTTGGCCTGTTCATTTATGTGAGGGAAATATATCTTTGTGTTCACCATCCTTAAGAAAGGCCATGAAAAGCTACCTGAAAGCATGGAGAAAGATAACCAATATACATATATAATTAAGAAGGCATTTCCAATCACTATTCTTAAAACATAATCAGTTGAACTATCTTATAGAACTTTTAAAGTGCTTCTAAATGGTTTTTCATCTATGAGTCAAATGTCATTGTGCTTTCAAAATCAGTCAGTGCTTGTAGTTGACAGAAAACATATTCAAACTGCTTACCAATCTTTGAACAAAGATTTTCATGGATGGTCTCTCCTTTCTCATTGACATCAAGTTTTTTCCAACTATGGGGATATTTCCTGCCCTTCTTCACAACTACTCTTGAACTTCGTTTCTCAAGGAAGAGAGAGCTGTTTTTCACCTCTAGGAGGCCTTCACTGCTGTAACAAGTCCAGCTAGGAGCCTCAGAGCAGTTGGCAACAATCACCTTGCTGGAATGTGCAACCTTGGACCTGGTGATGGCCAGACATTGGCCAGTTCTGAGATGGAGAAGCTTGTCTTCTTGCAACCAATTCCACTGCTGATTAATATTGGTCAAGTTGCACATTCCCACATAAGCTATTTTATGACTTTCATAAATACACTGCTCTTTTAGCTCATGGATAATCAGAAAACTATCTAAAAAAAGGAGACAGAGAATCCATGGTAACAGAGTAGAGCATCAGTTAATATTAATAAGGACAATAACAAAAGTACAAATTAAAACCATTCATTTTGTCATCACCCTCATCATGCAAATATATAAATAATTCATATATAGATCAAAACAGTTTGGGCAAAATGTCAATTTTATGAATAATGATAAAGATTTGGTGAATTTCAGTCTTTACTTTTTCTTAAACAACAAAAACCTTACAAAAGTATAGCCAGATTTAGAATAGATTCATATGATGAGATTAACACATTTTGTAATACCACAATATTCACTGGCAATGACTGTCAGATATATTGCTAGTCCTTATGGGCCACATGTTTGATTCTTTAATAATGTATATATTTAATACTTTAATAATAATACTTTAATGTTCTTTAATAAGAACATTACTTGGCTGTAATGTTCTTAATTGTAATACAATTCCTAAACAGGTTCCCCCCCCTATAATGTTTCAAAGGCACAATTGGTAAATTGAAGAGTAAATTCATCAAGATAAAATCTAGTCAATCATAACTATGAAATATCATGATATAATAATTATTCTATTTCTTTCAACCAAATATTCATTAAAAAGTTCCAATTAAATATATCAATTACCTGAAATAATATGCCCAGTTACAATTTGTATCTGCTATTCATTTCTACTTTTTTTACAGAATGTTCTACATATTATATATTGATAAGCACATGATATTATAACTTTCAGAAAATATGAAATTGGACAAACAGGACAGCATCTCAGGAGTCTCACATTTAAGGCAATTTAAAAAAAACAAACTTAATTTTCTTTCTGAATAAAATCTAAATAGTTATGGGCTTCTATGGTCCATCCCTCTATTTCTGTTGTATAAACTAAAGCTTAGAAATCAGTTATTCTATCTCACAAATCTTGTGGAAACTTCTAGTAATCCTTAGAAATCACAGCCAGAAAAAGAAAGAAACAGAAAAATTGTAATCATACTTACCAGAGATTGTAAAGGCCAGGGAAGTAGAAATTAGAACACGAAGTATAACCCCCATTTTCCCTCTAACAACAACTATTGCTTCTTTCTCTCTCTTCAATTTTTAAAAAAAAGCATAGTCTAGATAAGTGAAGTGAAGGCTAGGAAGGAAATGTGGTGTCACAAGAGGAAAAGTCAGTGACGAACATTTCCTTCTATTCAATTGTTTTTTGGGGGGAGTTTTACACCACTTTGAATTTTCATACAGTTCTTTACTCTCCTATCTCTTATATTTAGGAAAACACAAGCAAAACAGAGCATTTAAAACAGATCTCAGCTAAGGATGAGGAGCTGTAATTTGGCTTAATTGACTGTCTGCAGGTGTTCTTGTGTGTAAATATATACTGTGTTGTCCTGTAAATACCAGCTTTTTTGTAATGATGTGTTATGTATAAATCTGGAAACATTATACATCTAGATGCCATATAGGATTTATCTGTAACCTACAAAGAAGAAGAGCAGGTTCTCTGGGGTCTCTTCATTATGAATTCAATTGAATATTTAAGCCTTGAGTGCTAACTTGCCACATTGACATGGCATCTTCATGTCATCATTTTTCATTGTACCTTGCTGTCATGTCATCCATTTTTATTTACCAAACAACTGTGATTGTGAAAGAAATTAATACCTTTTGACTGGATTTGATCCACACTTTTTTGAGGCGAGAAAGGAAGCATGAAATAACAAGAATGGCTCTGAAGGATGAGTTTCTTATATGTACCTCATTTTGATTAGTTCCATTGTGCTATTGCTGAAAAAGGTGGCACAAGTCAAGAATTGTGAACTCTGGAGCTTCAGCTTTGTAGTGCATAGGTAAAAAAAGATAAAGGAGTCCCGGCAGATTTTACTCCAGTACTCATTGCTGACAACAGGGGGAAAGGTTCATATCCCTTTCAATGCCATTGAGCCAGTGGTGTCCAAAGACATTTCTGTGGTCAAAGGACCAGCAAGATGTCATGGTGCGCCTCACCAAAGTGGTGCCTATTTATCTACTTACATTTGAATGCTTTCGAACTGCAAGTTTGGCAGGAGGTAGGGCAAGGATGGGAGCTCACTCCGTCACCTGGTGCTTAGGTCTTGGACCTGGGCTGCCGACTTTCCAGCTGACAAGCCTAGCATCTTAACTGCTGAGCCACTGTGTCACTTTTGGAAATCAGATAGCCTTCGGGATTGGGCGGCATATAAATGTGGTTAATAAATAAATGTGGTTAATAAATAAATAAATAGCTTTCTCACTGGGTTACAGACAAATATGTCATTTTCAGTCTTCCTGGCTAGAAATGTCCCTCGGTATCATCCAGGAAGTAGAATTATGATTGCTTTAATCTGGATTAATTTGGAAACAGCAGTTTGTAGAAGTAGTAAAGTGGAGTCACCAGTACTACTAGCAGTAGGTTTCAATAGCAGTAGCTCTTCTCTTGGTCTGCCCATGCTTGACCTTCCAATCTTATCATCTGCTTTTCTCTTGCTGGCACTAAGGCAGGTAATAACCACTACTAGTTCATTAGATTATAGGAACAGAAAGCTTTCTTATACATTACTTTTTGATTACCCAGATAGAATAGTTGAGAGGCATTTACAGATTTTGGAGAAATGTTATCAGGCAGAATATTGTTATCATTGAATATTCCAACAGAAAAGTAGCAAAATTTGATGATAATGACAGAAACAAAAATTTAAAAATTACAAGCATCTTTAAATGCAGTTTATTGAGTACATGAAGCAAAGGTAACATCATTTGCTTTAGAAACCTATGAATAAATTGTGTGCTGAAAACCCTTGAGTTTGTTGAAGGTGAAATGCCAGCTCTTTTTTCCTGTAACAAATAGGCAAGGAAAAAAAAATAAAGAAGCCTTATGTTTAACAAAGCTTTCAAGATTTTGTTTCTCCAGGCATCCAACCTCGCATGTGAGTAGAAGGTTTACAGCTTTTTTAAAGTTAAAAAGAAATTGCAAAGAAATATTTAAAAATTTACTATATAAATATATGTTACAAAGATCCTTTTCTGTTTATTTGTAAAACTCGAATGAGTTACACATGCACAGAATTCTGTCCTGGAGCAAAAAAGTTTTTAACACAGTAGATGGTATTGAATAAATGCAAAACTATTGCAAAATGACATTGGATGCAATTTATTAGGGATTTCTCTTGACCTAACTGCATTGAAATTAGAAGTTCAAAAGAACCCAGCGATCTTCATTAAAATGCATCCCTTTTTTAAAAAAAAATAACTTCATCTTTTCTGATAGGTTTTGCACAGGAAATGGTCCTTGTGTTCCACAATGTTTTACATTATTCACTATTTGCAGTAAATAGTTATGAGAATTTACTAGGGTCATCATATAAAATAGTTATTGATTTTTATTCATTTAAAAACCCACAAATTTATTTATTTTTCCTTTGTACGATGCTGTGGATATTAGTACTCAAAACCACCCCCTTGCGGATTTTACCACCAAGAATCCAAGGAGCTCCAAATTAAGTTTACTACATAATAGGGAGTAGTACTTAACAGGTACAATTGAACATCTGACTGGCTATTCACAAGACAGACTTTGCAAACATTGAAGCATGTATACAAATTTCTTCCGTGAAATTTCTCACATCCAGTTGTTATACATACATACATACATTCAGTGTTTCATATTCTATTAATACAGAAATAAATCTTCCTTAATATATGCACACACACACATGTGTACATGTGTGTATATGTGTGAAAAATTCAATGTAACATCAGCATATTAACCTTCATTAAAACTGTGTCAGGAACTCACAATACATTCAATGCAAGAGTCCATCAATCTTCAATGCTTTTTTTAAAAAAAATGATCCACATTCCTTTGACAGGTTGAATGCTCTGCTTCTCCTTCTACAGCTGACAACTCCTTGAAGAAGTTGCTGGAAGGTAATGAAATAAATTACCTCCAAAAAGAGTGACCTTTTACTTTTTCCATCTTGGCTTCATTGGACGGCTTCAGCAGAGAGCCTGCTTTCATACAGATTCAACGCATGATGAACAAATTCATACTGTTCACTTGTTTGGACCATTCCACCTCTGAAAAGCAAGAACAAAGCAAAGCAAAATAAAAAGATAAAGTCTCACTGATGATACAATGAATTTCCTCCCCTAAAGCCTTGTGTCATCTGTCCTCTTGGTTTTTAGTTTATATTTAATTCTTATTAATTGTAATTATTTTCATAGATTTCTTTTTAACCTTTTGTAAGCAGGATCACTTCAATAGTGAAATGGGCAACATACAAATTAAATAAATAACTAAATAATAAAAAAAAACCAATTTGATATTCTATCTGTGTCTGTGCCATACTGCATTTTCAATTTAGTTTGGCAGGGCATTGTATCATTTCAAATACCATTCAACTCCCCGCCCCCACTCCCCAAAATCAGAATGACAGAAATGTGACCATGGAAAAAGACTTCTCTTTCTGGGACCATTTTCAGTTCTCTGCCCTCATTGCTATGTCTGCAGCCCAGCTGATGCAGTTACAGTTGCAGCTGAGTCGGGGTTTTTTTTCTTTCAGAACACTGTTTTCAATAATTTTTTTAAAAAAATAAATATTTCACTTGTCCTCATTTCCTACAAAAGAGTTTCTAATACATTTTTTCTGACTAGCCTCCACCTTGAGAATTCTCCAGATGCTGCCCCAACCCTTGAACTATTTACCAATTTAAAATTCAGAACAAGCAACGTGCATCTTCAAACGTTTAAGAAAATTTGAATGTGACTGCCAATGTCCATGAATTTGCATTCTGACACTAAATGTGTGACCTGTTATGGTCCCAGAGCACATGCACAGACTACAGGTTTTCCTGTCCTTTTTCTAATGCCTCGCAGGCTTCCTGTCTCACCAGCTGACATCGAAGAAATGCTGCAGCCATGACTCATTTCAGCATTGACAGCAGAACTGTATTTAATCTGACCATAAAAGTAAAATACATGGCCCAGATACTTTTAAAGTCACATTGTGGAATTCCACTAAGCTATGGAATAAAGTGGTCATTCTCAGCCTGGCATTCTTCTAACAGACTAGAAATACCACACAAATAGCCTGGCTGGGGATGATAGGAACTATAGTCTAACTCATCTAAGGGATGTCAAGTAGAATAATAGAATTTGCAGAACAAATTTAAAGGGGCACTGCCAGCATGAAAAGATCAAATAACCATTTCTCATTCTCATCATTTGTCTGCTGATAATGTTGCTTTCCATGCTTGTTTGTATTTTGCTAAATGCATTCATGAGTTTGCACCTAAAATCCCTAGCAAAGGACCAAAGCAGACATGATGATGGAATTGCATGGATGCATCACCAATTACTTCTTTATTATAAATAGGCACAAAGGGTGTGTACTAAAATGTTGGATGAAGGGAAATTGAGTTTTCAAAAACATTAAATTGATTTTACATCCAATGCAGCTATTTGCTGTTAATGTTGCTTGCTTCTAATGTTCGTTTGTTTCTCTTTGATCCTACAAAAACTTCAAAATTACAGTATTCATGACATGAATGACAGTGACACTTAAAAATATTGGGCGGCAAATATTAATGGATTTTGTATCCTACGTCATCCTACCTGTCCAAACGCAGTTGGCAGACAATACTCAATGCGTCAACAGCTCCTTCTTCCCTGAGCTGATGGCAACCAATTGCAGTAGCAATGAAACACCCTGTTCTTCCTATTCCAGCGCTGTCAAAGAAAACAATTAAACCAAAGCTGAATAGTACTAAAACAACAGGTTATGGCTGGTATCACAGGATATTTAAGGTCTGAAATATTCTCCATAGGAGACGGAGAATGGTTTTGTTCCTAATTTACTCATGAGATAATCTCAGATAACCATTTTATTTTCTCATCAGAACTACATTTGTTTATTTTTATTTATTTATGTATTAAATTTCTATGCTGTCCATCTCTGCTACAAGGTGACTGGACAGCATAGAAATTTAAATTTGTTGGTAGCTTAGCAATTTGACAAATGTAGATTAGTTGAAATTTTTGATTTCTGTTCCATGCAAAAATATATGATTAAATAGCTGCAGATGATGTCTCTTCTTTAAAATTCAGCAAATGTCAGCTCCATAAACTAAAGAATAAGAATATAAGAATAAATTCTTATAGTATATTGCAAAAACAAGATACACATCTATGTTCTTTAACTCTGAGAGAATTAAAAATGCATATTCTTAGATTAACTTCTCAGTTTTTTAGACAGTTTTATATTTTTCCTTTCTCCTTGCAGAATTGAGATCATAATACAAATATTTACATTTCCTGCCATAATATGATAAACTCATGCAACTACAATTTTTTTGATATTTTAAAAATCTACATTGTAGAAGAAAAGATAAGGGGAAAATTTATTCTGTGAACTGCTATTAAAAACAAACTTCCCTTACACTGGGTGAGAAAATAGGTATTTTCAGATCAACAATGTTATGATTCAATGTTATGATTATCAAAAGCTACAGTATAATCTGGGATCTTACTAACATTGTGGTGGAAGGGAAATTCAGTGAACTATATGTTTTCTAAAAAAAAAAGTATCATCCACTGAAGAAGAGTTTTGGATTTCTTTCTGCTTTGGATGCAAGATTGGTATCAACCATTGTTGGTTGTAAATTAAGATCAGATGTGAGATTACCAAAAGGCAAGACTTTGGGCAATTCCACACTGCAGTCTAACTGCTTTCCACCCATGCTGCTCCTTTCCTGACTGTTTTTAAAGAAATTCCTGCCCAGATTCCAGTGCTCGTGTTCAGTGCAGGCTATAGTTCTTACATTAACTAGTTGTTGATTTGCTTCTTGCCCTTGCCCTTCTATTTCATGCAGCAAAGGCCAGTTTCATTGTCTGGCTCTTGTACAGACTGGTATAACAATGCCTACCTTTTCCTATATTTTTGGAGTTGTTCCTTCTCCACCAGTACCCCATCCCATTCCTTGGTTTCTCAGACGTTTGCACACATGATGCCTTCATAACTCTTTCCCACATTATCTCCTTCACCAATGAAGTAGATTTGTCTTTCTACACACTTTTGTGGCATCATTACAGGTAGTCCTCCTCGACTTACAATAGTGCATTTAGTGATTGTTCAAACTTACAACAGCACTGAAAAAAGTGGATTATGGCCGTTTTTTCACAGTTACAACCTTTGTAGCATCCTCATGATCATGTGATCAAAATTCAAATGCTTGGCAACTGGTTCATACTTATGACTGCTGCAGCATCCCAGGGTCATGTGATAATCTTTTGCAACCCTCTGAGAAGCAATGGGGAAGCCAGATTCACTTAGAGTAACAACTGGGTTACTAACTGCAGTGATTCACTTAACAAGTGAGTTAAGAAAGATAATAAAAGGTACATAATTCACTTAACAAATGTCTCATTTAACAACAGAAATGTTGGGCTCAATTGTGGTTGTAAGTTGAGGACTACCTATACTCTCATGCTACAGTAATCAAAGCATCAGGGGAACAGGTTGCTCTTTGGTTCCTACCTTACTGTGCAGAGCCATGGAAACTTTGTAACAAGGAAGAAATGATAACTTAGCTTTATTAAAAACAAACTTTAATCTTTCTATCTTGCAGTTGTAAACGTAGATTTATAAACAGATAAAAGGAAATGAAAGGAAGCTTTACAACATTGTACACAGGGTGTGGGAAAGCTAGGGATCATGTCTCATTCAGACTGGGCATTAAACAACAGGGTATCCACTAGAAGATGTTAGAGTTGAATGGAGCATAATTCTCTAGGGTTTGGCACAGTTCATTGATTTAATAGGCCATTTTTGGATCAATTGCAAGATTATAAAAAAATGCAGAGAACATAGCAGATCTGCAAGCAGATCAGACACTACAGAAAGGGAATTGCCAAGCCCTACAACCAACCATAGTTGTAGCTATTACTGTATCAGAACAAAATGTTGGAGATGATCTATTCTGAAGAGTTTGTGACAGTTCAGGTATGAAAATAGTAGTTTTGAACCGAAACTGGGCAACATGGGCAGGGGATGCATTTCTGGTGGGCTGGAAAAAGGAGGAGGATAATGTCAGCTGTTATTTAAGAAGTGGTAAGTGGATCATACTGGAACAGGCCAAGCAAAATGTGTGGCTGTGCAGTTTGCTAGAAGGCTACTACGGAGCACCAAATCTGTTTTAGGCAGCAAATAGGGGACCTACCTGAATTGAAGAAGTCATATAATAAGTGGAAGCATTTTTGTCTTTTGGAAAATGATAGAATATAAGTATCCATAAAATATGCATGAAAAAGGACTAGTTTTAATTATCACTAAACTCAGATTAGGCTGAGAAAGATTCTTGCCAGAAGCTTGAAAAGATATTTCTCACATGGACTGAACTGAGTTAAACAAAAAGCTCCTTGTAGTGTAAGTGTAAATGAACCAGCTTTCCACTTTCTTGATATGCACTATCAACTTGCAAAAATCAATTTTTAATTCATACTTTTCCTATCCTTCTCCATTAAAATCTAAATTTAAAATCATATTTAAGGTGAAAATTACCTGCAATGAACAATTATAGGACCTCTACCAGTTGAAGCCTTCTTGTCCTCTTCTACATCCAACATGAGTTGTAGAAGAGGTTGAGCACTGACTGGAGTTTTGTGATCTGGCCAGGAAGTGTACCAGTAATGTTTGACATTCCTCGACTGGTTCCCTTGCTGAAAACAATGAATGATATACATATTTCATTAACAACACTGTTGACTGAAAACGAGGCACAATGTGTTTCTGTACTCAGGAAAGCAAGTCCTTTGGGGTTCTTTGTGTTCTCTGAGGCTTGGTTGTTTTCTTGCAGATGTTTCATTACCAGACTAGGTAACATCATCACTGCTATCACTGATCATATTATCTGGTTTGGTAATGAAACATCTGCAAGGAACAACCAAACTGAGAAGGCACCAAGGAGTCCACAGTTTTGACCCTGAGCTACAAATGTTGTGTTGAGTTCCAAAGAAGTAGCAACTACTTCTTTGGAACTCAAATGGTGGACCTGCTTCTATGGTTGGCAATGGAAAATTCTGCATAAGCAGGATATTTTTATTGATACCCGACTAACTTGCATGATAAGCCAAATAAAATCTGCTATCAAACTGTGATCAACCCAACTTGTATACACACACACACACACACACACACACACACACACACACAATATTATATTATGCTGCCATATTAAGCAAGTATGTTATTACATAGGACTGGGCTGCCAGCAGCTGAATATAGTTTTTATATGTTCTTGTGTAAGATATTTTCTTTGAACCAGTTAATTAAAGTTGTGTTTAGTCCAGTACTATAGGTGGTAGGAACTAATAACTACATGTAGTGGTTTGAAACCCAATCACATAAAAACCAGTACCTTTAATGTTAGATTGCGGATAGTGTAATTCTCACATTCCTGCACATTGTCAACAAGTACTTCCACTTTTCCATATATTCCTCTCTTCTCTGGCCAATACAGCACACATTTCTAGAAAAAAAAGATTAAATAATGCTTGATCAAATAAAATAATAAATCAAGTTGATTTTTTCTTGAAAGTAGTAATTGTCACAAATATTATGACAGACATTATAACTGTTCATCATTAATATTTCTAGGATTTTACATGGTAAATTGCTAAGAACATAAATGGATGTTAAACCTGTTTGCATATCTTGTAAGCTTCCCTAATAACATGAGTATAGTTGGTGTATAAATATTTCAATAAATAAAAATGCAATAGAAAGTTATTTTGTGGAGATTTTTTGCTCCAAGATACCTAGAATAGTCCATTTCAATATTTCAATTTAACTTCTTTTAAATTGAATTAAATTATTGCTTCTTTTAAATCATTTTTAAAAAAATAAAGAATTGTTTATGGTCAAACCCATATACTGTTCATCATTAGGAGTAAGATAATTGCTTAAATGATGAACTAAACACAGATAAGCTTTCTTAATAACTTCATTCTCTGGAATCAAATGCCTTGGATCACTCAAGAGCCTTATAAGCTTTCAAGAAGAATTGCTAATATTTTTCTCTCAAGGAATTAAAAAGAATAACCCTTAAATTAAAGAATTATGATTAAGCAAATCTCAGAGTGTTTCTCTGACAGACCTTAATGATTTGCTGTTACTAATTAATAGGAATTTTGAAGGGCTACATTAAATTACTATATAGAGTATTTTATTTTATACTTTGATGGGTTTTTTTTTTTATCCACGGAGAGGTTAAGAAATCTTATAGGACCATCATATTTTAAAAATTAAAAAGAAAAAGGCTAAATATACGTACATTCAATTTAATTATGTTTTATTTTTATATCTGGCAACAGCTTAAGACATGCTAATTTCACAAACATCAATACTCAATTGTGGTATGAATTAAAATTATTTTCAATTTTAAAGGTACATGAGTTGGATCCATACTTAACAATGTTAAATACATTTGTCCCATTAATTAGGCATAACTGGTTTTACCCAATAGCTCCATCTTAATTGCAAAAGGTCTTGAATTCCAATTTAAATAAAGTTCTAAAAATAGAAAAGCTTGTACCCCAAACAAGAACCATGTAATAGCAGAGCAGATTCTTGGACAAACAAAGAGAAATAATCTATGTACTATTAGTCATTGTTCATTTAAATGAAACGAAGATTATAATATACTACCTAAAGTAATGTTATTCATATAACCATTCTTTAGAAGCTAAATGGCTCTACCCCAATGTTTGGAATAAAGCAATTGCAAACAACCACAGCCCTATAACTTAAAGCCTTACAAAATAGACCCTCAGTTAAGCAATAGAAAAAAATATTTTACAATAACTAATCACGATATTACTTTTGAACAATCAATGTTTTTGACTTTTGTAAAAAAAAGAATTTCTTTACCTGATAGATATTCAGCATTTATGTGATGACCATCTATTTTGTAACATTAAATTACACTGACTAATGTAAGAACTCTCCATTCAAAGAGAAAGTTGGAGCTGCCCTCTGGAAATCAAAGAGTCCTGCTACTAACACGGTCAAAACACCACCCACCTTTTAAGCTTGTACTCAAATGTTCAAGCTCCTAGACCATGTGATCCAGGGGTTCCTTAATTACATGGAAAGACTAATAATGATACAAAAACCTCATCATATGTGCTTCCCTTCTCTGGGAAGATGTGTTCTTGCCAACATTAAGAAAGCCAACATAAAATATTGCTGCCTATTCAACATCCTTCTGTGATTTCTTGATAATAGATCAACTATATTCAACTCCTTATCTGTTTTTCTTATCTTGTTCCCAGACGTATAACTGGCAGACAGCTTTGGGTGGACAATGAAATATATTGTTCACGTAGACTACCTACTTCACAGCTGCTTCTAACTTTCAATTGGCCCAACTGATTTATTTTTAACACATTACTGCTAGTGTTCTAGCAAGATCCACTTGGCATTGAAGAAGGAATGAGGGGCAGTTTGTAAATCCCAGATGTAATTGTCATTATAATTGCTAATATGCACCATAAAATAAGTAAAACAGTTAAGTAAAAAACATAGGTAAAACAATCATTGATGCTACATTATGAAACCAGTTAACTCAAGACAGACAACTAATTAAAGTCATATTTAGATGCAAATCTGGAATTCAAATTCACATGTACCAGTTTGCAATATTGTATATTTTATGAATTTTCATATTTTCTGCAATCGTTTAGATGTTAATTACATTGTTTGGTAAAGAGACATGAAGGTCAAAATGTATTAACCACAATCAATACAGTATACAATTGATACAAAATTTTCATAATTGCACAGTTGTAATTCCAGAAATTATCATTACTAATTTTATTTTTATATTGTTGTTCTATATAAAATAAAAATGTAAGCCATCTTCACTAAAACAGTCAACATTGTAACTACTGATTAGGCACAAGAGATAAAAAATATATAATGCAAAATATGATGATTTGTATTTTTTTCCTTTTCATTAAATTTCATTTTACACTGATTCTCATCTTGTGTTGCTACATCTTGTGTTGAAGGCTGTAACGCTAATTACAAAAACCTTTTATTTGCAATGTGACTTTTAATGTCCTTGTTACTGGTTTATAGCTATTTCTTAACATACTGTCTAAACTTGTTATTAAAGCCTCACTAGTTTGAACACAGAGTTGTAATACATTTTTGGTACACATGAATTGCCTGGAATAAATCAAACACAAGATTAAACTAGCAATCTCTTGGACAAATTGAAATGGCTAAAACCCTCATTAAAATATGGTTAAAAGTGCAAATGGACTGGGCAGAAAATGTCCCTTTTTGAATTTCATTGCTGAATTATACAGTTGATACCAGGTTGTTCAGCCTGTGGCCCAGGGTTGCATAATCAATGTGAAATAATTAAGGTTTCCAACTGTGTTTTATTAGACTCTAAATATTAAATCCATTAAGTTAAGTATAAAGTCTATAAATATAACAATCCAGCAACATATAAAACCTTAGTTAAATAATATTGTTGCAAACTGCTAAAAGTATATTATTAGACTAGAAAGAAAAAAAGAAGCCATGAGATGGAAAGGAAAGAGTGAATAAGTGGCATTTTGGAACCATACACAATACTTGTAGCATGCAAAGTTGTGACATTCCAAATATTATAACCAACCCTTAGTAGTTCTTACTGTAAGTTACGTTGATTGGAGTTATTGGAAGTGATAATTTAGTAACCCATTGAGAGCCATCCCCTGGGGTACATAATTGATCTGTCTGAAAGGTTTCAGTAAAGTAAATATGAATCCTTTAGTAAAGGTTAGAGGAAAAGCAGCAGATGTATAGTATATTGAGTAGAATGTGCAAAGGATAGATCATGTATTCTTGTGAAATTTGGCAGAGCAACACAAGTCCTAGAGAAAAATGGAGAAGAGACAAACTTCATTGATCAAAACTGGCCAAGTAAATTGAGATTCGGTTGGAAACTAAAGTTATCAGTAAACTGAATCTTGTTCTAGCCTGCTGTAATAAATGTGACCAAAAATGCTAAGATTACTACAAGAATGTTGCTATTGTTAACCACACAACCAGTTGGTCTTCTGCCATTGATAATATAATTTAGGTTGCTATCATGGAGACATAAGGGAGAAGAATATTCCAGAAGCGTAGCTTTATTGCCAGTACTCAGTTCTTCCCAAGGCTATATGGACTTCGCTTGAGCTCTTTTCTATTTGTGGCTTTTATGTTTTTTCATGTTGTAGAGTTCAGAAATTTCTGTTGGAGTGATGATTTTGCTCCAGTTCAAATCGAAATAAGGAACATATTATGCCTGTCTTTTAGCCTGAGGGACATTGGCAACTATAGTTCTTACTGTTTATCTATCTTTTCAATTTCTGTATCTCTTGATTTCTTTCTATCATATCTCCTGATCTATTGCTTGTAAATAAATCTTCTTTTCTTGAAGATCATGTCCTCTTCTTTAATGTCATAGTTTAAGAAGGTATTAAATACTTTCATGGAGAGAAAAGTTATTATGGCCACTAATATGAAAATAATTTTACTACTTCAGATAATGGAGTTGATGTACTATAGATTACTGTGGTCATTCCCTGCATTCACAGAAATTAAAACTATATAAAAAATCCAGGATAGTCCAATGAAGAATACCATAGAATACTGGCTGGGAAAAACACCCCACTTTATAATAGCAATAGCACTTAGACTTATATACTGCTTTACAGTGCGGTATATAAATCTCTAAGAGATTTACAGAGTCAGCATATTGCTCCCAACAATCGGGGTCCTCATTTTACCGACCTCGGAAGGATGGAAGACTGAGTCAACCTTGAGCCTGGTGAGATTCGAACTACCAAATTGCAGGCAGCCAGCAGTCAGCAGAAGTAGCCTACAGTACAGCATTCTAACCACTGTGCCACTGCAGCTCTATAACATTTTGTCCTAGATTCAGATTCTAACTATATAATGCAATTAATGAAGGAAGGAATAATGCAATTAATGAAGGAAGGACAGATAGGGATACACTATACATGCATATACTATGCTATAACATTTTTCTCTGAACTGGTTGTTATAGGAACCTTTCCTCACTATAAGAATTCGTTAGCTTTTGCTTAGTTTATAATATGACATCCTGATTCCCCTTGTTATCCTGGCTAGCTAACAAAATGGATTTTTGCAGTTGGTGGCTGGAGGAATGCAATGAAAGAGAAAGTATAGAATTGTTAAGAGAATAATCAGTGTTGTTTTTCTCATCCCCATTCTAAGATATGGGGATCTTTAAGCATCTTCCAATGACTGATATAGGATAGGCCACACAAATATACCTTCTTGATTTTTGTGGCAAGGGAGAGGCAAACCAATTTATACTGGGTCTGTGATGAACAGAGTAAGAAAGCCTGGTTATTTTCCACAGACTGCTAATTTTCTTCCTTTGCTATGCAAGGTTGCAGAAGAAATACCAACCCCTAAACGCTTTGAAGGGACACGTTCTAATCTAATGTCATTAAAAATATTCTTATTATCCTTGTAGGATGATTAAGGGAAAAATGTATGAAAGGTTTCTCCCACAATAGAACTGCTATATAAAAACCACTTCTGGTTTGATAAACACACGACTAAGTCAAAAATATGACTTATTGAGTTATTTCAGTAGGGCGCAAAATGTGCTTATTTAAAATAGAGTAACCATTGGATATTTATGTTTACCTATGCTTTCATAATGTTTAGATGCCATACTTCTTGTAAGTATTTACTGCCCTTTTTATTGGGTAAACTGTTCTGTTTCTCAAAACAAATTGGGTAACAGAAAAAAAAATTCTGCCATATATACATTCTTATAATGATTTGATCAAATATGAGAAGCTCATATAAACACAAATGTCTATGTAGTCTGGAATTTCCTTAAGAAATCTCAGTCTTTTATATTATGCGGAAATTGCCACCATCAGTGTAGGACAATGTAGAGAAACAGTATTGTAATGAGTGGGAGCAATTCAGGTAAACACAGGGCTTCCTGATATGTTGAGAATTACTTTGTGTTTCTTTCAAGTCATTCTTTTCAAACAGTGTTAGAAGTGTTTTTTTAGAAAAAGTTTTTCCTTTGGAGAAAATATTTGTTCTGTGCACCATATTATAATAGGATAGGTTTTCAGAAGTATTTTGATCAGTCCTGATATGGCACTACTTACAATATCACACATTTCCTTAGAAATTATTCTTTTATATGTTTTGAGATACACACATGTTAAGATACTTCTTTATAGATAACAGCTACACTCTTTTCCTTGATAGAACCAAATATTTATTTCAATAAAAAAATTAAACAAATAAACAAATTAAACTATTATTTCAAAGCAGTACTGAATTAATTTCTGATAAATAATTCATTTCAGTCAGAGGATGCAGAAAACTTCTTAAGACATCAGAACTTCCATATTAAATATAGATTTAATCAGTTTCTATCCCTGACATATTCAGAAAGAGCCGGAGAACTTTGTGTAATGCTGGGAGGTCACAATCACAGTTAAGAATATTTTACTAGAAAGACTGATGGCTGGATTTAATATAGTGCAGCATTTTATGGTCGTAAATGGTTGGACCAGTTATTATACGTTGAGTAATTATTGATAAATAGGATTTTCATAGCATGACAGGAGAAATTTAAATAAATTTTTTAGATAAGGAGAAACTTCTTAGAGAAGTTTCATAAATAAGGAGAAAATTCCTAACAGCGTTTGCAATTAACCAGAGAAACAGCTTTGCCTTCAAAAGCTGTGGGTACTTCATCACTGGAGTCTTAAGAAGAAACTGGACAGCCACTTCTCTGAAATGGCAAAGGGTCTCCTGCTTGAGCAAGGCATTGGATAGAAGACCTCCAAGTCCCTATTTTGAATTGAACTTGTTTCAGAACAAAATTATTTATTATGTTACCATTTCAAATCTGAAAAGTAATGCATATTTTTTTAAAAGTTTGGAATATATTATAATGTTGTTCACACTAAATTATTTAAGGTGTTTTAATAGAGTGCTATGAAAAAAAATTAGGGGCTTGAATATTTGATAGTAGTATTGGTTGTGTTGGTTTTTTTAAAGAACTAGACAAAGTGTCCATGATTGATTAAGCTAAAAAGCCTTACCTCATTTTTCTCCTTCAGCTTTGTGATCATAACAATAACAGGACTGTCTTCTTGCCATACCATCAACCAGAAATCATTCACAGTATTAATCATAGGACCCTGAGTTGCAATGAAAGACTTCTCCTTGCCAGCATAACCCTAATTTATACAAAGATGGAACAGTCATATTAAAATTTTGTGATTATAACAGGCTGAGAAGAAACAAGAAGAGAATTAATATATCTTGTACAAAGCTTTAGTCAAAAGGCCAATACACTTTGGAACAACACTTTATGGAATGATTGCTCATTTTTATACAGTATATACAAAGTCTACTGTCTACTGTCAATAATAAAAGGCAGTGGAAGTTGGTGGCAGAGTACTAAGTTAGGTGTTTTGATAAGAGAATAACTGAATGGGAAGCATGAAGATGAAATATATGTTGGCAAGTCAGCACACTGCACATCAGTGTACTTACTCTGATGTAGTTAGCATTTATGTAGGTGCTCAAAGCATCCCCTGGATTCCTTGGTTTCAAATATACCCTGCTTACAGGATCTGTAAAGACAACACAGGTGGAAATGGAAATGAAAACCTAAAGTAGTAAAGGGAAATGTCATAAAAGCATAAGGATTTCTTTTTAAAGAAGCTTGATGATTTATGCAATGATATTGACAGCTATAGGTATGAGGGGGGAAAATCCTTCCAAATATTCCAAAAAAGTCTGTGAAACAGATACACGAAGGATTCATACTGTCTTCTGTCTGCTTTTGAGGTTTGTGCAAAGGAAAAAGGGAGAACCTATTTCCCATATGCATGTTCTCTATGTGCAAGGATAGATAACTCTCCCCCCTCAATATTTTTAAAGTACATTATATCCTTCTGAGATCATCTGATATAGCTATCCAGAAATTAAAACCTAATTTTATCACAGAAATGTAATTCCCAGTCTCCTATTGTCTCTGACAAGATAAGTTGTCAGAGGTTTGTGCTTACCTCTCTTATTGTCACACTGGGAGGGGACCCATTTGACCTCCTCCAGTTAGTATCATACCTGCACCAGAACTGGCCATTAAAGCTGAGACCGAATAAATCCCATCCATTTTAAAGGGTATTCTGATTATTGTACTTATGTGAACATATTCAGTGGTACTCCATTCGGAGTAGGAATACGCCTTATTGTATTAAAAATATTAAATTAATCCTATTTTTCTGCAATATAGATTATTTTTAAAATCTTTCTGAGCTATAGAAACCTGAGTTTCAGCTTTACTGCTGAATAAATACTCAATTAAAGAGAAGGGAAAGCTGGTCCCATCTTCTGCCAGATTCATTACTATACTAACTTTCCTGGCAGTGGGCATGACTACAAACCAAGGATACACATTTCTAGGTATTTAGTACAATTATAGCTCTTTACTGGAATAAACTGTATTCTGCTTTTTGGTTTATTCTATTTTTCCCTTTTCCATATTGAGATTGAGATTTATTAGATTTATATGCTGCCCTTCTCCCAAGGACTCAGGGCGGCGTACAACAATTAAAAGAAACACATAATATAAAAGTTAAAAAAAATTAAATGGTACTTAATCACAGTTAATCTTATGGCTCTTTAGCATATGTTTTAGCAAACTCAGATTCTTGAAGAAACATACTTTGGCAGAGAAGTAAACACTTAAGCTTTATTGATATAAATAAACTATTTTAATAGAAGTTTCCAACAGTAATGTAGATTAATAAAGTTTATGGTAGGATAAATACTTATTTAATTTTCCCTGCAACTTGACACATCTATACATGTTGGGCTTAAGAAGTCAAATGCAGTTCATCAATTGAGATTGTGATAGCAGCAATAAAACAATGCATATTAAAACAACATTATTTCACAAATCAGTTTGCAATCATCCCAGGTTGCTTTAATTCAAGAGTACCTATAAATTGAATTAAAAAGCTGATAATAGGAAAAGGGAGAAGTAACTGGTAAAAGTATCACTTTAAACCAACTTACTTGGAAGAATGGTTTTATAACGATTTTTGGTTCCATAACTAGGAATGTCTATTTCTTTAGGATTGACAAAATTCATGGGAATTTCCTAAAGAGAAAAAAACACCACAGTTTTTATTATGAACGATTCTTAGTATCAATGTTAACAGTGGTTTATTGCAGCTTGTAGGAAGGTTTATCACAAAGCCACAGCATTGTTTTTTTTAAAGAAATAATATGTGTAGAGATTTTAAGTTAAAAAGCAGAAAGAGTGTAGGATGGCTCATTTATTAATTTAAATTTATAGTCATCAAAAGTCTCTAGGGAGCCTTCAAAGTTAAACAGAATAAATAATACATATAAAACCATATATGTAACATACACATGGTGGTGACTTTTTACTGGTTCAACTTCAAACTTCAAACTAGTTCTCCAAAAATCTCAGAATAAAAGTTAATTTCCATTGGGAAGTTAATTTCCATTGGGAAGCCTTAGTCATAGTTTGACTTATGTTTGATCGCTACATTTATTTTGTTTTGATATGATCGCAAATCAGATAAACCAATGAGTGCTTGCTTAGCCTTATCCAAACCTATTTGGGCTTAAACAATATTTCTGGAATTTTCTTATCTTTGCTTGTTGTATTAGGAGACTTAACAATACTATATGGTATACAGATAATTGAAGATATACGTGGAAAATCCTGTCTTATAACAAGGAATAGAATTAAGCGGCTATTTATTATGTTTTATAGCAGTTAGCAATAGCAGTTAGACTTATATACCGCTTCATAGGGCTTTCAGCCCTCTCTAAGCGGTTTACAGAGTCAGCATATTGCCCCCAACAACAATCCGGGTCCTCATTTTACCCACCTCGGAAGGATGGAAGGCTGAGTCAACCTTGAGCCGGTGAGATTAGAACCGCTGAACTGCAGATAACAGTCAGCTGAAGTGGCCTGCAGTACTGCACCCTAACCACTGCGCCACCTCGGCTCAGTGTCATGAAATCATGCAAGGACATCTTTGTTCCAAATCCTTAAATCTTTTACATTTTTATATGAGTACTGAAGCAGCACAATTTTAGAAGTCTGGTTGGGCATCTCCAGTTTATAACCCTGCCATTGCCTTTGCTCAAGCAAGGGATTAGGTGGTACAGTAAAAATGCCAGAAGTATATCATTCTGAAGACCACAGAAAGTTACAAGTTTTTAGTTTTAAAACAACAAAGCAGTATTAAAGACTTACCATGAATTCTGTCTGAAGTAAATGAGAACTTGAAACTACATCTTTTAATTGGTCTTTGGTCAAAATTCTGCTAGCTGACTGTAGATACTCCAGTGCTACTTTTTCCCTTGGAGTTGGCACAGCTATTAAAGGTTCAGCACATCCTAAGATGCTCATATCTAAGGTGAGTGAGACATTGGATCCTCGTCTGTATGATGACAAAATATAATATATATTTGTAATTAATTGTTTATGTGAATCTACCTGATAAATTGAAACTTTATGGATAATACTTGAATAAGAAAATAAGCATATTTATTGGAGAATAAATGCCACTGAATACCGAGAAACATATTACTAAGTAAAATTTCTTTGAAATTTCTTTATGCTGGTGTTTGCATTGCAAATAAGGAAAAGCATATTGTGTCAGGGCTCCAACTGATGCCCTAATAAAAGCAGGACCCTCAAGCCAGTTTTCAAGAAAAATCCAGTTGTTTATTAGGAGTGCCATGTCAGCATGGACCTAGTGAAGGCAGATCTGACCCACTCAGTTCGTGCCTTGCCTATGAACCTGTTTCTCTCTCCTCCCCAAGGTGTGTCATTAGTCATATTCCCCAATGAAGCAATTTTGCACGTTGTAGAAGTCATTCCCTCCAGCCATTACTGGTTTCTGTGGAAATGGCCTTGACTTTGGCCAGTTAGGATGTGCGTTGTTTTAACTGAGGTGCAAATTTCCCAATGCAGCTACGAAGCTCGATTCCCCATCCCTCTGCCTAAGGCAACTCGGGAGCAGGTTGTGGAAGTTTCACAAGTTGTCATATTGACTAGTATAGAAAAAAGTATTACAAATACTTCTCATAAAAAATTGAAGAACACATCTAAGTCAAAATTTTGAGCACTCATGTGGCTTGGGGAAAGCACTTTGCAAAGAGTGAAGAATTAATGCGTTTTAAAAATAATAAATTTAAAATGTATATATGATTCTCAAGATCTCTTCCAAATATTTTTCCAAATTTGCAGAACCATTGCAAGTAGAAGGTAGATTAAAAAACCAACTAAATAGCCATTAACAAAATATAATTTGACTTGTGCTAGATGGAAAAAGTCATATAAAGCCACAATATGATTATTTAATTATAATTAGTTTTTGGAAATTATTGTTACAATCCAGATGAAATATAGTATGGAGAATAATCTTGTTATTTCACAAATGTGGTTGTTTTATTTTTCTAATCTTAGTATGTAATAGGCAGAAAAACTGGTTTAAAACATTTTCTCGGTATCAGCACTAAGTATGGGCTTAACTTTTAATAACCCAGAATATATCACTAAAGATGTTTTGCTCTGTTTGCAGAATAAATACCAGTTTTTATGATTCAGGATTCATAAAAACATTTCTAGTTCAAAAGCATTCTTGGTGAAGCCAAAACTTTCTCTGAGTTTTTGAGACAGACTGAACTTTGGCTATATTTAAAGCAATATTGAATAAGCTGACAATGCAGAAGAAAAATGCAATCATTTATTCTTGTCAGTGACCTTAAACAAATTACCTTAAAAATTTCCATCATAGCTGGATCTCAGATTTTTCACATCCATTGCTTAGTTGCAGAATCAGACAATAATATATAGGAGTTACTGTACTTGAGAAATGGGACAGTAAACTAGTAACTTTTCTCAGTAAAAAATGATTTATTTTGAACGGATCTCCATAGCCAGTTTATTCAATTTGAAATTACTCTATGTATTTGGTTATCACTTTTACTTATTGTAAGAGGATATTTGCTACAAATATTTATTAACACCATCAGAAATACGGCAATGTGCTTATCATGTCCCATTCAGGATCTGATGGGGATGTGATGGTTCCTTTTCTGGATGAATTTCCCCTTTACATTAATACTTGGCAACACTTTTGAGAGTTAAAAGCATGGGATGATAACTTTTATTTAAAATGCCACCAAACTGCTTAGAAAGTTAACAACCGGTTCTCCTGAAGGGGTCTGAACTGGCTGAATCCCACCACTGGTTTACCCCTAAAAGCTGGAGATCAACTTGGAACCAGTATAATTTGTAAATATGGCTATTGAAGTATTATTAAAGTGATATAATGTAGAAGGAATATGCCAATTGTTGTGGCCCAGCAGGAGCCGTTGGAGCTGCCACCAGACTCCGACAGCGAGAGGTCCTATGAGTTGACTCTGGAGGATGTGGAGGACCCTGGACAGGGTTCCGACTCCAAGCAGAGCGCAGAGAGGCTGGTTGGCCACCAATGTTCCCTCTAATTTTTTTTCAGTGTGAGCGGAAAAGTATAGTGTTTGAGCTGCACAGTTTCATGCCTGAGCACCTAAGAGAGCAACAGTTTGAACTGCTGTCACGTCTGCTGGACATTTGCGCAACATTCCAAGCATCAAGCGCTGATTGCTAGCGAGGTTTCAGCCTGATGAATGCCAGGCATGAAAATGTGCCACTCAAACACTATACTTTTCCACTCACACTGGAAAAAAAGGCTCTCTGCTCAGCTTTTACATTGTTAGACTGGCTAGAGGGAGACATGGCACCAACAGCCTGGGTTCTGGCATTTTGCAGGCAACCTGTCCTCTCACATTCTTTGGAATGCAACCCATCACATTTGAATTAGATTTTGCCAATTATCCTATTAAAAGATAATCCTATTATTCTAAAATATGACTAACTCAATATTAAAAACTGTAAATATTTAATGCTGATAAATAATAGCAGTAATCGTTATTTAATATGACTAAAATCAGTACTGATATACCAATATAATATCTATCAAAATTGACAATAAACACTAAAATAACAATACAAATATATAATTTGGAATATAAATGTAATAAATATAATATATAAATGCAACATAAATGTAATAAAATAATTTATCATGAAACTCTCCTTCTTTAAAGTAGTAAGATCAATTAAATAGTCTAGCAAGTTTGGACTATATGCTATATGTTATGTTACTTAAGAATATATATACCTCAGAATCAGATACAACATCCACATCATTTCCAACTGAGTCAATAAAATCATATGCCATGCCAAAGCTATTTTAAATAAAGATACGAAATTAATCAAGTATTGCATTTATTTTTAAAAACGAATGTACAATTTTTTTATTATTTAAGTTTTGTACCCCATCTTTTCATCTTCAAGGTATTCAAAGCAGCTAACAGATTTTTTTTTAATTGAAATCTACTTAAAAACTGGTGTTAATCTAATTCAAAAAGCCTGGCTAAAAAGGGAATTATCCTTTTCTAGAACCAAAAAAGAAAGAAGAACTGCCGCAGGATTGTATTCCATGGTATTTAATCAATGCATAGCTTTCAAATGTAATCCAAATTATATATCTAAACAACATTATAAATCATTTAAATATCAGAAGATTCGAGCATTGTTTTTCCTGATCTCTTGGCAGAAAGGATGTGTACTGGCATTTTATGGAATTTAAAATGATTAAGACCATGACACAAATTGCACAATAGGAAATCCAGGCCAGAATGCATTTAACTCATTGTATCACCAGGGACCAGAATTTAGCAGGCCCAGGAAAAAAAAGTAGGTAAAGCCACTTTATAGCTAAATTTGATACCATTAAAAATTAAATAGGATTAATATCTGTGGTTTATAATTTACCCAGTTGTGCCATGTAGTCTACACCCCTCCTTTTGCCGGCGTTAGCCCGCTGCACCAAGGGGGCATGTAAGAGGGAGGGGAAAAAACAAGAGGAGATACGGCCACAGCTAAGCACGCAGCAACCTCGACGTCTAAGTGGGCGAGTCCACAGCATGCGCACTCGCATGTCCAAGACAGGGCATAAAAAGGGAAGAAAAGCCAGGGAGGAGATGACTGGACCAGCTCTGTTTGGGGCGCCAGCTTGCATGCAAGTGAGTCCCCCAGCGCAGGGTGTGGAAAGGCTTTGTTGAAAGATCCGAAGTGCAGAGAATCAGGAAGTGCCACCCAGGTGCAGCTGCATAATAAATCTCACCAATTCCGCCCAAACTTTTTTTTAAAAATGTTGTCAAGACTCCTGTTTAGCTGGAGGGGATTTCGTTCACGATTCCATGGCCATTCTGCAGAGTATAGAGACTGCAGTCCGTGTCCAGCAAATGACACTGCGCGGCAGTGGGAAACTGCTGCACAATGTTTACTTGCCACGTGGCCGCGCACCTTAGAGGGAACAGTGTTGGCCACCAGGAGGCACATGAGCATTGGAGCAGTGGGGAGGAGCCAAGGGAGTTGTTCCTGGATGCCCGGCATCGAAGAGCTGATAGGCGTAAGGAAGAGTTGCGCAGTTACAGGAGATAATTGCACTCAGCCGGTGGTAATTAGGCTCCTCTCAAGACTATAAGAGGAATGCTTGTGCACACGCCCCGTTGCAGGAGTCAACGCATTGACTAAAAGTTGGAGAACTTTTGTAACTAGCTTGGCAGGCTGGATTGCTGCCAAGGCTTGTCTGTGCTGGATTGCTGCCAAGGCTTGTCTGTTCTGGATTGCTGCCACGGCTTGTCTGTCTGTTAATAAATTCCGTGAAGTATCTTTGGCTCGGCGTGCTTTGGTGTGGGACGAGGGGGTCAGAACAGCCAATTAATAAACTAAATTGAAAATAGGTTATCTAACCAAACTCCTTTATTTTACTATGCCTCTGCTACCTATTTTTTTAATTGTTAATGAGCAACCTCAAGACCATATCTCTTTCTTTCTTATGACTCTATAGTTTTAAAGTAAACTTCAGCAGGAGACCCTTCAAACAAAACACTGAGCATTAGGCACTTGGTATTATTAGACCAACAGTCATGTCTTCAGGCTGAACTAGTACATGCTTCAATATATTTGAAATGAGGGAACAATTCTTTGTGGATCCAATTATTTTTTCTTCCCTAAATAAACAAAAGACATTCCTTGAAAACACAACCAGCAGTATTATTATATTTTAACTCATACCGAGTTTTCCTTCTAGAATAATATTTATAACCTCCAACTCATGCAAGTGACAAAAATAGAAGGAAGAATTAAAAATAAGAACACTAGTTTAATGGTAAAATTGAAAGAAAAGGACTTGATAGAAAATATATTTTTTATTTCCCTCTTTAAAAGGAGATTCTAGATCTTTAATGATCTGCTGATCTCAAATAACAGAAATAGATTTAAAAGCTCCCCTACATCCACTTATCCAGAAGGGAGATACAGTAGTGTTTCTTTTTAAATGGGCATCATTGAAACTAGTTTAAAATATAACAAACCAGCTGTGGTGATTCCTGTTTAGAGTGAGGTGTGTTTTTTTTAACTTTTCCTACTTTGTAAATAAGAGTACCAGAGTTTATAACTAAATGCTAATGCAAAATAAACTGTATTTTAATGTTGAGTCAAAACAGGAAGTTATATTTTTTGGAGCATTTACACCCCAAACCAATTCCTTTATCAATTTCTTGGCAGTTATTTAAAAATAGTTCAAAATGTTCACAATGGACCAACTATGTGGGAATAGAGAGGGAGAGAACATGAAATAAACCCAGCCAATTCTTTGTTACACTATGCACAATCTTTACCTCTCTAAAAGTATCTGTGGATTTCTTAATAAAAAAGTGTAAATACGTATTGTTTTATAACAAAGCACAATTGAAATGTTGATATTTTCTTTGGCTTTGACATTGTTTTATCAGTCAATCATGACAAAGGGGTTATTTCCTCTCCAGCGAAATGTGGCAAGAGCTAATTATATCTTTGAATTTATGGCTTTTCCAGTTCAAGAAAATTGGCATTGAGAAGCAAATTGATTCCTCTGAATTGATCCAAAGCAGTGATGGGATTCAGCCGGTTCGCACCTATTCGGGAGAACTGGTTCATAACTTTCTAAGCAGTTCGGAGAACCGGTTGTTGGTAGAAATCTTATTTTATTTTTCCCCACTTTACAGGGCTAATTTTATAAGGAAGGCAGGAAGGAAAAATTCTGGTGTTGTTTCTAGCCTCATCTTTATTGCCCTGTTTACAGAAACTGCCTCTCCAGTTAACCCTTATTACATTGTAACAGCTAAGGCGAAGCGCCCATTGACGTGAGTTGGCCACAACCACATTGTCACATGACCACCAAGCTATGCCTACCCAGCTGGTCATTATGGCAGAGAACCGCTTGTTAAATTATTTGAATCCCACCACTGATCCAAAGATATAGTCATCAGACAAAAGCACAGTAAAATACTTTATAGAAATGTATGAAAGAAACAGAAAATTAACTGGTAGGGATTAATTATAAAAATAGAATTGTAGCAAATAATGCTTCCAAAGGCTATTTCATATAAGAAGTAAGGATCACATTTATGAATCAAAGCTTCCAATAATGTTTTATAAGGTGTATTGAGACTGAATCTCACTGACCTAGAAAAAGTAATCAAGACACTCCCCCCCACACATACACTATGATACCCTGTCAGTATACAATATTAGAAATATGACTTAAAGGAGCCAGATCTTTAAGGCCTCCATCCTTAAGGAAATAGCAAGTGTTGAAAGATAATCTGGTTCTGCAAATTGCAGCAAGCAGTTGCTCAGGTATAGCCAATGAATACATTCATTTATTTGCTGACTCTAATGGATAATTGATATTTATCACTGTTTCTTGGATAACAGCAGGACGACATTTTCAGTGGTCTGGCAACCTCCCTGCCAAATTTGTATATGGAGATGCCTATACAGAAAATCTGGAAAGCATACTTAGATTAGATCATAACTGTAACAACGTTAACTAGATTGCATAATTATGATTATCCTATCTATTTAAAGTTCTGATGTCTATTTTTATTTACCCCCCCCCTTTCCCTGTGACATAAACACAAGCACCTGGCCTTAATTATGGGTTCACTTGCATAGGCTGAAAGACAACATTCTACATGAATTTAGGAATTCATATTCTAAAATAAGTGGGAGTAGAATTAAAGAGAGATTTTAGTGAAAAAATAAATGCCTGCTATTTAATTAAATTATCATTGTGCATTTATAGAAGTAGAAAAAGGGTGAAGGAAAAAAAATTGAACAACAATCTTCTATCCATTTTTGGAGTTCTTAATCCAATGGCACTGACTCATTAGTATCTCCTGAACACAAGGAGACAGTAGAGTGATAATACAGAATTATGGATTTACTCCTTCCCTCTTTTTGTCTATATGTCTGCCTGCTTTTTATGCAAAACATTTCTGCCTTTCTTCAAAGCATGCAGACACAAACACACAGAAAATGTTTGCTTTGGGACTCTGTCTGGTAAGAAGCAGCTAGCTAGTTCTAGGTTTATAATATATTTCCTGTAAATTTCCTTTCTGTTATAATCATAAAGAATACTTGAGTAATAATTGCTCAATATTTTTCCAGGTTCAACACGGTTGTTCAGGAACATCAACCTTCAATACTCTTTTCACTGGGAAAAGTTTTAATGTGAATGAGATGATACTTACAGCCCATCATAAGAACCAAATATTCTTTCCCTATGCCATATTCTGTGTTTATGAAGTAATATGAATCAATATTAAGTTACTCTTACTTATTTAATTTTACATATTTCAACAATAGGCTTTATGGTGCTGGTTTCCAAACTGCCTAATTCATGCTAGAGATTTGGGCAATTTTAGAGGATGTCAATTTTTAGAAAATGAAGAAGGTCATGAAATTTAACTGGAAAATCTCTTCAGGAAGCTCCACCCATTCATTTTATGTCAACCAATCTGACAAAGCCCATAAATCACTGAAGTAGTCATTTCCTGCCTTTCCCTTAAAATGAGTTCTCTCATCACTTTTGGTGATTCTTTTAACCAGTAGTTTCTGCATTCTTTAACACCAGACTTTGAATTTCATGTTCAGCATTGCAATACCCATCCTGATTTCATTCATTTTCTGGACAGGGCAAAGAATTATGCATATCTGATTGAGTTTCTCCCTTCCTTCATCCATTATTTCTGCCTTGTTTCTTTGTAACTGAAGGTAAAGAGGCTTCTGCATTCCACTATATACATTCCTGAAATGAGATTTCATGACTGGAGTTCTTTGTTGTATAGTGTCACAGGAGAGAGATGGAAGGAAGTCATTAATTAACCAGCAACTACTTGCCTTTCCATTACAGAGGACAAAAATTCATTTGCATGTAGCAATGGTATGTAGGCTCCTCCTCAGATTACCTTTTGAAAAAAATATGGAAGTACATGCACATGCTATAGTTTAGCTACATTAAATATTATATATACACATTTTAAAAATTGCTTGTGCCAACCACAGTGGGTACAAACCTATCTGAAAAGACACTAAAGCAGCAGAACCAAAGATGCAAATGTTTTGGCAATGTGGAATCATATCCCAATGTTACCATAACATTGGAGGAAAATACAAAAAGTATTATTCCAAAATGTTGAGAAAATTAACATACATGCAACAAGAGAACGTTGTATTCAAATAATGTGCTTCCGACTATTCAGGCAATCAGAGAACCTAGCATCATTCTAGGTATGTAATCAGCAAGAAGAAGACTTATAGAAACTTAAGAGTTTCTATAAGAGATGGAAGAGACGCCTAGAGCACTTATGGAGATCCAATAAATCCGAATCGAACCGAGCACTTTTAACATCTTGCATCAAGGAATACATCAGGGCAATCAGGACGTCGAAAAGAACCTATATTGCCACCTTGATTGCCTCCGCTGAGTCACGCCCAGCCGCCCTGTTCAGGATAATCCGTTCCCTCCTAAATAGGAGGGATACGGGGGAGCCTTTGCAGGGTAGGGCTGAGGATTACGTCCAGTTCCTAGCAGACAATGTTGCTCGGTTTCGGTCGGACTTGGACTCCAATTTCGCAGACCCAGCCGAGGCACAGGGGGATAATCTGGTAGGCCATCGCTGGGTTGAGTTTCAAGCAGTTGCCCCTGAGGACGTGGACAAGGCCATGAGAGCTGTGAGTGCCTCCACATGTGTACTGGACCCATGCCCCTTCTGGCTGGTTGCTAACAGCAGGGAGGTGACATGGGGCTGGATCCAGGCAGTTGTTACCGCCTCCCTTCGGGAGGGGGTCTTTACCCCCGCTCTTAAGGCAGCGGTGGTGAGACCCCTCCTGAAGAAACCATCCTTGGATCCAGCCGTTCTTAACAACTACCGTCCAGTCTCCAACCTCCCCTGTGTGGGGAAGGTTGTTGAGAAGGTGGTGGCCTTTCAGCTCCAGCAGTCCTTGGAGGAAGCTAGTTACCTGGACCCATTCCAGTCTGGCTTCAGGCCTGGCTACAGCACAGAAACCGCTTTGGTCGCATTGACCGATGACCTCTGGAGAGCCAGGGATGGAGGCCATGCCTCCATCCTGGTTCTCCTTGACCTCTCAGTGGCTTTCGATACCATCGACCATGGTATCCTTCTGCAACGACTGTGGGAGGTGGGGGTGGGAGGCACTGTTTTGCGGTGGTTCTCCTCTTACCTCTCAGACAGGTCGCAGTCGGTGTTAGTTGGAGGGCAGAGATCGACCCCTAGGCCCCTAACATATGAGGTGCCACAGGGTTTTGTCTTGTCCCCCCTACTTTTTAACATCTACATGAAACCGCTGGGCGAGATCATTCGGCGGCACGGGATAAAATACCACCAGTATGCGGACGATACTCAGTTGTATCTGTCCGCCCCGTGCCAACTCAATGAAGCGGTGGACGTGATGAACCAGGGCCTTGAAGCTGTTAGGGACTGGATGAGGGCTAACAAGCTTGTGCTCAACCCAGATAAGACCGAGTGGCTGTTGTGTTTCCCTCCCACTAATTCGGCAAGTATTCCATCTCTCAGGCTGGGGGGTCAAATATTACGCCCCTCAGACAGGGTCCGCAACTTGGGAGTCCTCCTGGACCCACAGCTGACTTTTGAACACCATCTGTCAGCTGTGACCAGGGGGGCATTTGCCCAGGTTCGCCTGGTGCACCAGTTGCGCCCCTACCTGAACTGGGAGGCTCTCACAACAGTCACCCGTGCCCTTGTGACCTCTAGGCTGGAGTACTGTAATGTGCTCTACATGGGGCTGCCCTTGAAGAGTACTCGGCGACTTCAGCTAGTCCAGAATGCGGCCGCGCGAGCGATTGTGGGTGCACCTCGCTTCACCCACATAACACCTATCCTCCGCGAGCTGCACTGGCTTCCGGTCGATCTCCGGGTACGCTTCAAAGTGCTACTTATCACCTTCAAAGCCCTTCATGGTAGTGGATCTGGGTACTTGAGAGACCGCCTACTGCCAATTACCTCCACCCGACCAATTAGATCCCATAGATTAGGCCTCCTCCGAGTCCCATCTGCCGGTCAATGTCAACTGGCAACTACGCGGAGGAGAGCCTTCTCGGTGGCAGCTCCGACCCTATGGAACGATCTCCCCGTGGAGATTCGTACCCTCACCACCCTCCAGACCTTCCGCACAGCCCTTAAAAACTGGCTATCCCGTCAGGCCTGGGATTAAAGACTGTAACCCACCCGAATAGTATGAATGTTGTGCTTTTAATGATGTACCATTTTATGTGTCAATTGTTTGTTTCCCTCCCTTTTCAAGTTGTAAGCCGCCCTGAGTCCCCCCAGGGAAAAGGGCAGCATATAAATAAATTACTCTAAACTCTCTAAACTCTAAACTCTTATAGAAAGCTTATAGAAAAGATATTTGAAAGTTGTCTCCCTGTGCATCCAGTTTCTATAACTTGTATTATTTTCAGTTTGAGAGAGCTATCCAAGTGTAGAAACAAACATGTACTGTATAAATGAATGAATTAGGATTGGGTTATCACTGTTCCTTATTTTGGAGTATTTGACTCCCTTCCTTTCTTCCTTAATAAAAATATGCTCTATCAGATTCTTATTTGATATTATGGTCTGAAAACATAATTTTTCTCTTTAGTAATCTGGCTGAGTAGGTATAATTGCTTTGCTTTATTTATTAAATAAATCAGCTAAAGTACTTCTTCCCTAGATGGATACCCCACCCCCCATACAAAAGTAAACTGAATGGTTGGTAACCTAAAGAAAGTATTGAATTTTTTAAAAAATAACTATCAACTAAACAGCATTTTCAGTATTCAGATTCAAAATCACTTCCAAGCATTAGTCAGACTACATTATGTCACAAAGGAATAAAGGAAATGATTTTTAAAACTACTTGTAGACTAAATTTTAAGCAATTGGTATCTGGTTGGGACAGAAATCCTTCCATATCCTGTGCAGGAAAAGAGCTGAAAGAAAAACATTTCAATTTTCCCTCTTTTAATCAGCCTTTCTAAAATTCTGTCAATTGACTCCTATTTATCCAAAAAGTTAGGAATGGACTATTAACTGAAAGACAGATAACTCCTGTCTGTACCTCTTAATCAACTCCACCATCAAATGGAGATTTCTTTCATGAACTTCTGTTTCCCTGCAAACGACAAAACAGAAGCTCACAAAAGAAAAAGATCTCACCTCTGACAGAGCTGCCAGTCAGATGCCCTGCATCCAGGTCAGGGTTGTCTCAAAGGTGCTTTTTCAGGAGGCAACTGGACTTTGTTTTTTCTTTGAAGATGTTTCGGTTCTCATCCAAGATTTCTCATCCTCATCATTTTCATCAATTGCCTCCTGAAAAAGCACCAGTATAGGCTATGGACATCAACGCTGATTTGATTCTAAAGAGCTGGAAACATCCATAGCAAAAATGATACATAGTCTTTCTCCAAATTGATGTTGTTGGAGGCAACCCCTCCCCCATTAATTTTGGAGCAAAAATTAGAAAAATACAGGAATTGATCCTCAGATCAGCAAAAACAGAATTATTTTTACATTAGTCTTGCAAAGGCTCCTACTAAGGTGCACATGGGCACATTTTCACTTTCCAGGTGTTCCAACTTACAAAATTTTACCAATTCATCAGAAAACCAAGACAGATCCTCATAGTTTATTTCTGAATACTATTAACAGATTAGTTCAAAGATGTATTAAAATGATTATTGAGGTTATTATCTGTTATTAAATGCTTAATTGAGTCACTGAATCAAAAATACTTAGTGCTGTGGCTACTGGCCAACAAACTCTTTGTAAAGTAGTATTGTAATAATCTAATATGATCGATTGACGTTTCATTGATGGAAGCTAATGATTATTTCCTTTTATTGTCAAAGGTCTCAAAGAATTTTTTTATCTAGGTTTAATATAGACTGGAAAAATCTTGAGCTATAAATGCTTTAAACAATCTTATAATTACTAAAACAAAGCCATGATGAAAGCGACAAGGAAGGAAAAGTGATAGCAATCACACAGTTTTTACAGTTATATAAAAAGCCTGCACAGAAATATAAATGGGAATAGTAATAATAACAATAACAATCACCACCTTAGCAACTCTTAGATCCTTGGTTAGGACTTGAACTGTTAAGTTTTTACCAGTCCCAGACCGTGAATCAAATTGAAAATTAAATCATCATCATCATCATCATCATCATCATCAACAACAACAACAACAACAACAACAGCAGCAGCAACAGAATAACAGGGTTGGAAGGGATGTTGGAAGTTATCTTGTCCAACCATCTGCTCAAACAGGAGAGTCTACATCATTTTAAAGAAATGGCTGTCCAGTCCCTTCCTGAAAGCCCCAATAATGGGACATCTACAACTTCTGAAGGCAAGTCATTCCACTGGTTGATTGTTTTCACTGTTAGGAAATTTCTCCTTAGTTCTAGATTACTTTTCTCCTTGCTTAATTTCTGTCCATTGATTCCTGCCTTGAAAAACACTAATTGGTAATTCCAGCAATACCTCCCAACTCCCAGATGCTTCCTATTTCTATAGGCAAGTCTCACTAACTATACTTCAGTTGCCTCTATGCATTTAATTATATCCAAAAGAATTTAGTTTTTAATTATTACATTCACCGCAAACAACATAGTAAAGGCACATTTGTTTACCTATAGCACAATATATAATAAATATTCTCTACTAGAGACTCTTCTGTCTGAACTGAAAAAATATTGATCACTCTTATTTGTAAAACATAACTGCAAAACAGCTGCTCGGCAGACTGACAGAGAACAAGGCAAAAGAATTATGCAGCCCATCTGTCATGAGTGGCCAGTATTCTTTATAAATCGGACAGATTCGGTGTAAAAAACATGATAAATACTTCTCTGTGGGAAACCAAAACAACCCCATTGCACTGAAGAAATCAACAGCTTAATAATGTACTGACAACATAAGAGCCATACTTGATGAAATTTCTAAGGTTGTAATTTGCACATATTAGAAGACTGCTGAAGATTGATACAAACTGTTATAATCTGTTACTGGCCAATTTCGAGCCTGAGATTGGCTTGGTGCTCTTGATGGGACATCTAGTAAAGAGGTTTATGGGCTACATGAGGACTTTCAAGTCATTTAATTGTGATCTGGGGCTGCTTAAGGGAAGAAAGGAAGAACAAAGGTCTCTCTAGTGAACAGAAGTGGAAAATACAATAAGCAAACCAGCTTTATTGGGAAGGGAAGGGAAGGGAAGGGGAGGGAGGGAGGGAGGGAGGAAGGAAAGAATGAGCAAACAAAAATGGTATGGAAGAAAGTGTTTCTGCTTAACCAGGATAGAGAAGAAAAAGAAAAGCAGTATTTTAGCAATACTGGGAGGATGATGGGGGACGAAAGGAGAATACAGATAGCCTTCAACTTACAACAGTTAGTTTAGTGACTGCTCAAAGTTACAATGGCATTGAAAAAAGTGGATTATGACTGGTTTTCACACACCTTTGCAACATCCCCATGGTCATGTGATAAAAATTCAGCTGCTTAGTAACTGGTTCATATTTATGACAGTTGTAGTATCCCAGGGTTTTGTGATCCCCTTTTGTGACCTTCTGACAAGAAAAGTCAATGGGGAAGCCAGATTCACTTAAAAATCAGGTTACTAACTAATCAGCTGCAATGATTTATTTAACAGTTGCACCAAGAAAGGTTGTAAAATGGGGCAAAACTCACTTAACAACAGAAGTATTAAGGTCAACAACAATAGTTGTGGTCATAAGTCAAGGACAAAAAGAAACTTCCTCAACTTTGTGTTGAGGAAGATTAAAAAAATATCCCTGCATTTGAGTGGGAGGTGGGAAGAGATTTTGTTTAGATTTTTATTATTTAATAGCCTCTGCATGCTTTGCTCAGCCTGGTATGGTCTCAAACTGACAACACTTACACACCCATTGTGCTGCTTGTGTATACATTGTAGGTCAGATTTCAAAGACTTTTATGTACTTTCAAGTCTTTAGAATCCAGATTTTTTTTCCTTCTGAAGTAATAAATGGCAGGTTTGCTTTGTGGCATGGGACGCGGTGGCTCAGTGGCTAAGAAGCTGAGATTGTCGATCAGAAAAGTTGACAGTTTGGCGGTTCAAATCCCTAGTGCCACGTAATAGTGTGAGCTCCTGTTACTTGTCCCAACTTCTGCCAACCTAGCAATTTGAAAGCATGTAAAAATGCAAGTAGAAATATAAGGACCACCTTTGGTGGGAAGGTAACAATGTTCCATGCGCCGTCAGCATTTAGTCATGCCAGCCACATGACCATGGAGACGCCTTCGGACAACACTGGCTCTTCAGCTTTGAAACGAAGATAAGCACCCCTCCCCCTAAAGTCAGGAATCACTAGCATATATGTACAAGGGGAAACTTTAGCTTTACTTGCTTTGTGGCCTTGTGGAGGTGGAAAAAAAAATTACATCAATAGCTCAGGAATTATTGGTTTTCACCATACAAGGTTCCACCTCTATAGTTACATAGTTCAAACTAATTGTATAGGAATGAATAGCTGAAAAAACTTAGGAAAGTGTAATGTTCAGACAGCTATCCTTTCTTCATCTGTTTACAATATAACAAACCTTTTAACAGATCACTGTGACATTACTTAAAGTTAGCAAAATTGTCTGCCAGATGCTGGCCACTGATTAATTTGTTTTAAGTTCAGCCAAGAGGGAGGAAAAGTGCAGTGGGTGGTGCAGCAAAAATATGCACAATCAACAAATGAGCAAAGATTTCCTGTCATCTTGGCAATGAAATTGATTGGTACAGCCATTTCCTGTATATAATCTAAAACCAGTCACAACAACTGCAAACCAGGAACATTCTTGGAGATAAAGTTGATGGTAGAGGCTGGGGCTTTTCTTTGCAGCATGCCAACTTCCCATTTTTGTCCGTTGAAATAATTTCAAAATAATATTTTAAAAAAGACACAGGGAGGGCAGGAAAACTAATGGGTACCATGAGCACGCCCAAAAGGAACATTATGTCTAGTTCTATGCTGGGTGTTACATAAGGAGGTGAATCCTTTAAAATTAAAAGTGTCTGCTTTTAATGCTACTTTTTGTTAAGATAGAAATATTTGCAAAAACTGCCATACATGATAATAACAGGTAATAAACATGTTGGATATATTAATGGTACTGTATCACTGGTAATTCTTTCTAACAGAAATATAACTATAATAAAGGAACTTTCTCCCTTGTTTGAAAAATCCGACATCTGCATGCTTGTGGGCATTAAACGTTTTATTGCCTCGGGGTAAAGTGGGTAGTTAAAAGGGACAACGCATTGTCTCTGCATGCCTGGATTTAATGAAACACTTGAGTGGTTGTCTTTGCAAGATATGCTAGCCTAAGCAGTCTGGTTCATGAGCATATGCTACCCACATTAACCTCAGTTATAAGCCTTCTGCTTTGTATGAACTCCCTGCAACCATCGTTTTGGATTTATGCAAAATGCAATTTAACACCTTTTCTATGAATAAACTTAACATGATGGCTATTCTGGATACAGATAATGATAAAGCTAAGCATAAGTTATGCTAAATAACTATGTGTAATATTTGGGGGAAAGAGGAGCTCCAAACATAATTACTTAGCAAACTTAAAATACTGTTCTCATAAAAAAAAATGAAAATCCGTTTTTGGGATCATCGCAACCCTGTGCTTAACAGTTGTTATTGGCATTTCCCTGAAAGCAATAGCTAAGAGTTATATTAAGCACAAGAAAGCATATTCATCTCAACACAATAGAGTAAATTTATCCTCCAAATCCATGAAAAGCTGTATATTTCAGTCAGGAAATTCCAAAACCTTTCCTGTACATGTATTAGGGTCTCAGGCCTACGCTATCATCCACAAACACTGGTTTAGTTTCATTATTTAGTTTGCAAAAAGCAACACAATGCTTAATGTCAAGCAATTGCTTTTAGCAGAATACTGGATGTAAAAGCAGGAAATGTTTAATAATTATTCTATTATATATAGCACAAGTGGTGATACATACACCAGCAATCCTGCTGCACTTGATTAAAAAATGGAATTCTGGAGAGGTTAAAGGCAGTAGATACCAAGAATATTTTTCTCATAGAAATATTTTTTAAAAATGGTTATAGCTGAATAATGATCATTTCAATTATTATAGGAGCTTGGTACAAATAATTTATGTGACGGCAATCCAGTGTACAGTATATTTACACAGATTTGCAACGTATACTTTTCCAGGCTAAATTTCTTCTATTTGTGCTATACAAAATTAATATGATTGATATAAAGACTATATAGTCTTTATATATACTATATATATAAATGGCAAGCACATAAAAAGATTAAATTCAATTAGATAATCAATTGGAATGAGCCTCTCTGCTCCTAAGGCTTAAAGGCTGTTAAACTGGCTGCAGTGAAATTTCCCTGGATTTTTTTTTTCTTTTAAGCAGCAAAATGGAGCATCTTTTCCAGACATAGCAAACCCCTTTCTATAGATTCTGTAACTTTAGACTGAACAGGTCTTCACCTTCTAAAACTTGACACCTTTATAGGAACGTTCATTAGAATGAATTATCAGATTGAATGGGAATATTGTCACCAGCGGGCTGTAAACATTGCTCAGGTAGGAAGGCTGTGGTCAGAATTCTTGTTCTGTAATTTGAACCTTTTTTTGATAAATTTTAAAATTCTGGGCCCGTATAGACCTTAGTTGTTTGTTTCGAGGTCAGTTTGTGGCTAAAAAATCCTGACAGGGATGGAGCCAAAGGAATTGTTGAAATATTATAAACAGCATCCTTTAACTGTAATATTTCAGAATGAAATATAAGTACATGCTTGTCATCCTTCCACTCATAGTAGCAGCATGGTCCTTTTGTCATTTTAGTTACAAGATCAGGATTGTTAATGTTTTAATAAATTAATTGTTTTGCTCACCACAATTTATCTTTCATGAAAATGATATGTTCTTATTTGTTTGTTTGTTTGTTTGTTTATGCCTGAGGTCATCCTAATAATTTGCCCAATTGTTTCATTTATAGAAAACTCCCATCTGGTGTCCAACACTGCTGGAATCCTATACTCAGAAATTGATCCATAGCTGTTGTATTTTGATGAGTTCCAGTGATAAATTGCTGTGAAGTCCAGAGAGGAAGCAACTTATAAATGAGAGTAATAGCGATGTTTGGTTGATATTTTCTCATTGGAAAATGATAACTGAATGCATCTTTAATCGATAATTTTCTCTATAAGTAGGAACAGATCTGGTTATGTTTTCTATTTCTTCAGCACCACTTGCTACTTTAACATCTCTAAGAAAAAAAAGTCTTCTTTTGAAGGGGTTTTCTATTTAAAGTCTTTCCTGTCCAAAGCCAACTAAAAATTAAGGAGAATGGAGATCTTGAAAATGCCCTCATCAATATCTTAACAGCAGAATGAGCAAGAGGTTTGTACACCAGCTGGTCTTTCCAATACTAATTTTAAATTTAAAGAGAAAATTTAGAGAAATAACTACTTTATGAAAATTTACCTCTTGTTTTCTGATTTATTTTTGGTACTGCTTTTATTTCCTTTTTTCCCTGATGTGTTAGCAGATGAAAACATACTAAAGAAAACACACAAAACTCGACACAAAATAAATGTTTCTATCATGGGAATCTGTGGTTATCTTTTGCCTCTTGGAGGATTGCATGTAGGTACGCACTTCACAGTTTTTAAAGACAACTGTGTCTTTAAACTATACTTTTCTATAGATCCCCCCCAAAAAAAGACCATTTGGTTTCAAGAGTTAATAGCAGGCGAAATGGACTCAGTTGTACACACTCCTAACCATCTTGTTATTGCTACAGGCTCTCAATAAATATAATGTGGGACAAACACAACTATACTTCCCACTTTCCATCTTTCATTCTTGTCCATTCTTGTTCTTTGGAAAGTGGGGGACGCAACTATTGTCTTCATAATGCGTTAATTTCTCTTATTGCAAAGATATGGTGGGAGGTGACCTTCCTAATTGGTCTGGTTCATAAGATGATGTATAAAACTACTATGCTAATACTTTTATACAGCCTGGAATATTGAAAGATAAATAGATATGCTACTGAGCTGTTCAGAGAACATTTGTAGACCATCCTTTTCCCATCTAGTGCTCTCCAAATGTGTTGAGATGTTAACTGGGAATTCTGGAGATTGTCACACCAACATATCTAAAAGAGCACAAGCTAGAAAAGCTGATTTTGATCTACTGTGGGAAGAAATGAATGCCTACCAATAAAAACTGTACAAACCTATCTTCCCAGATGAACACAAACAATGATTTGTCCTAAACAGAAAGCTAAATTGACACCAGGAGCCATACTATCACTTTAAACTCCTCTTTATAAATCCACATCATAGCTCAGAGAGACTTGCTTCTTGCTTC
Organism: Thamnophis sirtalis; assembly: GCF_051295495.1. Lineage (NCBI taxonomy): Eukaryota > Metazoa > Chordata > Lepidosauria > Squamata > Natricidae > Thamnophis > Thamnophis sirtalis. The sequence goes on along the minus strand of NW_028261389.1, from coordinate 45,945,142 downwards.
CTGGTGATCAATGTACCTGAGAACACCCTAGAGAATATACATTGATGAAAAAAATGGAGACCCCCCTCCCATTCTAAAGAAATCATGTAAAACCTTGTATGTGAGGGAATGACCTAATGTAACTTCTGCACATTTCTGTCTGGGAACTTAAGGGAAAGTTAATTGCATCTTCCATTCTTATAGATCATAAATGAAATAGGAAATGGATTGACAATATTTTCTCTCCTCTAGATGTCACTGCTCATCAAGAAATCACATTAAATTTGAGTCATATGGAGCAAAATATTTCTGCTACAAGCTGATTCGGTGAAGCAATGAGCATCGTAGTATCAGTTTATCTCTGATATGGGTTAAGAACACTGCCTTACTTTGCATTGCTACCACATAAATCTTAAGGGGATATACAGTATTTTCACTCTCCAAGCAAAGCATTATTGAACTATAGACCGTACAATATTCACTGATTTAGATGTGAATGTTTTCTATTCTTGCCTTTCATATTTAAATGAGGACCTTTTAGGGAAACAACACACAACACCCTTATACAATATATACTATTTACACTACTTATATATTACTACTCATTTAAGGTAATATAAATATTTTAAGGCAATGATACTATCTCAATCATTCTTTTAAAAATGCTTACCAAATCAATATTCATAACACAGGCAACTTTAGCTTTTGTCACCTCGGAAGCTTTTGTCACATATGGGGGTTTGCATATTCACCACCTTTGTGGGCAAACTTCTCTTTACTAGAATCATGTGGTTGGTGTTACTAGCTTTCTGAAACTATCCTCCCATCTCTAATTTGCCTTGGCCTTCTCTGCATTGAAAGACAGACTTGAAAATATTTTTTTTAAAAAAACGAGTATATAGCCAGTACCATTTTTATTTTCTAAAACCATCTACAGAAATTGGAGGCATTCTTAGAAATAAAATGACACTTAAGGTTGATGCTTTGATTTAGGAACATGCCAAATCCATATTCTTTGTTTTTACTGAAAGAAATCCTAAAAATAATAAAAGTTACATAGAGCACAGACATTTATCAGGAAAAGGGATGGTATCTGCAGACCCACAGATGTGTCAAGTTGCTTTCCTGCCTTACAGAGAGAGAATAATAAACTCTGTCCACTGGGTTTCCAACTTACCTTTCTTGTAGCCCCACTGGTTTCATTTTGAAAGGTGATGGATTGGCAGAAAGTGGAGGCTTGATCTCAGTGGTACATTGTCCATGGGGATCAACTACAACATTTAGTACTTTATGGGTCTGTTCAGGTTGGACCATTCTGTTTGCTGTCTTATATTCAGATGGAGTTCTTTGTAGAGGGACTGAAGAAAGGTGTATTTCCTGTTTTTTGTTCTTATCCTGTCTCACAGAAAATTGTATTTTTTCTTTCACTCGGTATAAAACCTATTCATAACAGAGAAAATAGCTGTTTTTACCTTAAATTCTGAAAAAAACCCACATATTGGATTATGAATGAATAGAAGATTAGATACTAATACGATAAATAACCATTAGGCATGGAGAGCATCAGCAATAATAAAAACATTTTTCTACAGATTATTGAATGGATTTCTTCTCTGCAACTTGGGTTTTTAGCATAATATTTAACAACAGGATTGATTGGGTTGCTTTTGTCAGGGGGACAACAAAATTGTATTGGGAAATAATTGAATGAGCAACTATTGAAAATAGACTAATGTTCAGTTTGTATGCCTGTCCTGTCCCCACCCCGGATTTTCTTTTTGAATGAAAGCCTTCAATTCTTCATGGAAAGCTTCTGATGGGACCAAAAAATGAAGCTGGTTATTCATTGGGTGAAAATCGACACTGGAGGAAGATTCTTCACTAATCTGTAGAATCTCACTTTCCTTATAAACTTTGGTCTTTTGCTATTGAAGATGCCTTGTGTGGAAAAGAAGGAATGGAAGGCACCCTTACTTGTAAATAGGGAGATGGTCATGGAATTTCCTCCTGTGTTGTAACATTTTATGTAGGCTTTGTTGCCAGAAATGCTTGTGGTTGCAAGGAAAGGATAATTCAAATTTAAAAGTCTTTTTCTCTGTGGATACCTGACGTGAAGATCTAGCCAAATGCTACACTCCTTTAACGATCAAAATCAAAGTTGCAATAGGAAAAACACAGTTGTGAGATAGAAGAATGCTGTTGCTGGAAATGGTAATTTATTTTTTAATATCTCCAGGATCGCTACTTTTTCAAAAACCACAAGGAAGAAAAAAATACTGTGTGATTTCTTTTAAGAACTTTCTATTGTAAAATGGAAGGGGATTGAGCACTGTAAATACATTTACTCCTGCACTGAATTAACTGGTAAATACATACATACATTCTTGTGCAGTATGGCTAGTGTGTGCACTGTTACAGTTTGTTTGTTTTTTTAAAAAGATATTTGATTAAATACGTTTTAGAGAAAGGGACTAATGTTAGGCTACATTGTATCAATCCCTTTTTTCAAAATATAGTATGGCAAAGGAAATAATAAATGTTGAAGTGAATTAAAAGAAAAGAGAGGTCTGGCTATAAAAGAAAATCAATAATTAGAGATCCTTGCCTATAGTAATAATTTTTTTAAAAAACTTAACCAATAAGATCAATTCAATAATGCAAAGTAAACACAAATGTGCTTCTTTAAATAAAAGTCTGAAGAAAAACAACTAGTTACTTAGGGGAGTATAATAGTTAAGAAATTAGGCCAGGATGAGGAAGAACCCAGGTTCAAGCTCTCAGCTGACCATGGATTGTCTTTGGCTGAGAGAATGTGACAGGTATAACCCACTTTTTGGGTTATCTTAATAAACAGAGCAATTGTTTACTTCTAATTGTCTGAATTGTCAAACTGAGTTAATAACTATAAATAAGAATATAATAATAATTGAATAGGCACAAAATAGCAACCAGTGGTGGTAATAATCTACACCCCACTTATGGGACAGGAAATTATTATATAAGGGAAAGCCAACATGCCACAACTAAGCATGAATGAACAGAAAACAATACATTACCCATTAAAGAAATAGAAAAGAAAGTCTGGTTAAAATGGGGGTGGGGAGTCATTCACAGGTGGGCACTGCAGTAGTGTTTGAAAATTAAAAATGGACATCCATCACTACTTAAGTCCACAAAAATAGATGGAACCATAAGCTGAAAAGCCTGGAATATTACGGCTGACAAGAGCAAAAATCAAACCATGTGGAATCTAATAAAAATTGTGTAAATGAACATCTGATTATTTGACTTGATGTATTAGGGTTTATCAGAGCATAACTGTTAGAAACCATTCAGCAGATAAACAACAGGAAATTGCACTAGTCATAATGCATCATTATTCTATACATATTTACAATGACTTTCACAATATTCATTTTCCTGAAAGCATCTGTAGTTACCCCAAGAAGGACACCATGGGAGGTGGGACAATTGATAAAAATGCATCATTACATTCTGATGCAAAACCTATGAATTATGCACTTGAATGTGACATAGGAAAGCAAGTGCGAAAGAGTAAGTTTTGTGTTGTGATTTCAATATACATGTCTTGTCTTTTTTCATAATGCAATTAGTAGCAAATGCCTAAACAAACATTGTAGCACTTTGTGCTTTTAAAAATTTGCCAGCTAAGGACCAAATAAGCTTATTGGGGCATGCTTAGCTAAATGTGTAACTGGTGTGAAAATGGATTCTGTGCATGAAATCCCCCCCTCCTCCTATCCAGCTGCTGTGGTTCACAAAAAATCAATTTGTTGTTCAATAGAAGAATGGAAAATCTGGATTCAGTCCATGCTTTACTCCACCTCCCCTCCAATTACTATTTACAATGCCAATTATAAGCATGTGTTTGGCTGAGGGCCAATAAATGAACTCACCCTTTTAAAAAAATGGGGGAAGTGCCCCTTCGAAGTCATCTGAATGAAAGCATTACTTGGTCTATGCATGATTAGGATTCACTTTACGCCTCATTTTGCATTAATTTTGTTTGTGGCTAAAAGACTGGACTGTTTTTAGCAAATAATTTCAGCACCAGTAAAGCTTATTTTGCTTTTCAGAAAGGCAAAAACAGTGAGAATGGAAGCTAACAGACTTACCATCAGACATGTCACAATAACAACAAAGATGCTGAGAAAGATTATGACAGCATAAAAGCCTTCTTTACTCCAGAGTTTATCCGACTCATGTTTGCCTTGCAAAACATTTTTCTTTGACTGATAAAAACATAAAAGGGAAAAAAAGGTAATTATATGGTTCTGGACAGGATGTACATTTGAGAATCATTGTCAAGCTAATATAAAGTTTTATCTTTCTTCAATAATATAAAGTGTTTCTATGATTCAATACATTTCTATTGTTTTTCAAATTTTTGCATCAGTGAATATCTCCAGATAGATATGCCATTGCAGTACTTTGTAACATATCTAATGTTGACACTATATGGAAGTGAAAATGGGACTTTGAAGAAGGAAAATAGGAAGTTCAACAGCTTTTGAACTTTGGTGTGGGAGAAAAGTCCTAAAAATATAATGGACAGCTAAGAAAATGAATAAATGTATTATTGAATAAATAAACCCAAAGTTCTAATTTGAGGCACAAATGACCAGGCTAAAATTAGCCTGGTTGCGAAGATCCAGCTCTAAGTTACCCTATTTAGTTATTGGATGATCTACGTGGTCACAAGGAATTGAGAATAACTTGAGGTGAGGAAAAGAGATGAAATAATGGGACAAGGAAAGAAATAAAATGAATAAATTGTTTATGTTTATCTGTTTTATCCATGAAATAAAAAAATCACTGCATTTATTAAAATCAATAACTCTTAATCTGCATATCACTTAAAAGAGGATGGATTTGGTGTAGCAGAAAGAACCAACCAGGCTCCTTTAAAAAATTACCATCAGAGTCTACATACATTGATATTAGGTTCTCATATGAATGAACATAGTTTATGCTTTCCTGAATCATACTGCAATCCTATATATACTAATTTAAAATTAAAGCCTGTTGAATTCCATGATGCTCGCCGCTGAGACTATAAATTTTTGGTGTCATTTTAAAATTACACTTCTTTTTGCATGCACCCAAATATACACTATGTAATATCAGACTAAAGTAGAACAACATTATAAATCAGTAGTGGACTGCTTTACTTTCAAGTGAAGAGGCAAAGAATAGTAACAAGTGGCCTAATGTTACTTATAACATTATAAGGGTTACAATCATTAAATGTTTATGCTGAGGAAAGTCTCCCCTTGACACGATGATCTTATGACTTTGAGTCAGTTACTTTCCCTCAGTTTGACTTCATTGTAGCTTACTATACAAAACAAAGAAAAATCCCATATGTGCTTTCCCATATATGGGAAAATCCCAAATCCCATATGAACTTTTTGAGGAAAGGAACTCTATTAATCAGCCCTCAGGATACTGCCTGATACCAGATGACCCTCACCTAGTTGATTTCTAACCATGAAATGAAAACAAAGCTCTATTATGCTGTGTGTTAGTCCTATTTAAAGTGTAACAACCTTTAATGTACTATTTTAGTTAGCACCTTAGTTCCCTTAGATACACAATGAATTTACATTAGGAATTTATAATCTAGAAAATACTAGAAAAGTATTTATTTACCGTTTATCATCTGATTTTGCAAAATAATAATAGGTCTTAAAGGAGTACCTATGAGTAACATATTAGCACTTTATAATAATGATATCTTACCTCTGGGGATATCTCTGTAATTCCAAACTGAGTTAATCCTTGGCGTAGGACATTGATATTAAGAGATCGTAGCACTTCTTTGGATGGGATAGTATCAGAAACTCCTTTACTACTAACTGGAGATATGAAGAGTTCAACACAGTTCCTCTTGCCCTAGCAATAATACATAAAATAAGAGAAAATAGCTCAAAAAAACTTTGTACGACTAAACATATGAGTTACTGTATGAATTACTATTCTTGCAAGTGTCAAACAAATAATAGAAATTGATGGTTTTCAATTTTCCTTTCCAGTCCAAATTCTTGAGATTAATTAGAATTAGCTATTTAGAAGTTCAAGTTGGATCCAAGTTGATATTTTGAATATCACAAATCAAATTTCAAATATATGGATTTCCTTCCTATTTGTGCTATATTTCAAGATTTGTTAATTAGTGACAATATCATTGTTGCAGAAAGGAAGGGATAGAACATGGACGGACAACTTATTGTCTCAGTCTACCATATTTTTCAGAATATAAGACACACTTCCCCCCCCTCAAAAAGGCTGAAAATTTGGGTGGATCTTATACTCTGAATGTAGCTTTTTGGAAAAGCTTTTAGGAAGCACCTAATGAGGTGCTAATGGGTGAAACAATCTTCCATTTCAGGCAAAACATGGAAGATTGAAAGATCGCTTCACTCGTTAGCACCTCATTAGAGCTGAAAAAAAGCTTTGAATATTTTTACTGCAGCATACTGTTGGAAAAAATTCTCAGTTCCTTCCAGCTGGGAGAAGCCAACAATGAAAGATTTGAAGACTGCCTTAAGAGGTACTTCTTTTGTCCAGTTTCTGTTTTTGGGAGATAATCCTCTCAAGGGCAAGGTGGAGAGTTCCTGTGACTAAGTGATTTCTATTATTTTGGAGATAATTCCTTTAAGGGCAAGGCAGGAATTTTTCCTATCAACTATCTGAGTTTTCTCAAGGGTTTCCTTCAGGCAAGCACTGGGTTGGTTTGTTGATTCAGCTTTGTTACATTTTTACTAGATGTGAATTGCTTTTGGCTGATTTCTGAGATATCTAGTTAAGCTTATTAAGTGTTTCCCCCGGCCACCTGAGGAAAGGAAAAAAGTGGCAAAAAGTGTCATTTTATTATACTATTGTGCTTGCTTTTCTGGTGTTATGGGAATAAAAATAAATACCTGGTAGGCAGAATTCTTTCCTCCCCAAAAACTAAGGTGCATCTTATACTCAGATGCTTTTTATACTCCAAAAAATATGGTAATTGGAATACCCTTTAACTGGCAAGTAATAGTGATCTGGCTCCTTTTTGTAGTAGGCAGGTGAGGAAGAGAAGGGGGTATCAGAAAGAGAAACAAAGGGGTTGCTAGAAAAAATTAAAAAGTTATATGCCAGAAGAAAAAAAAATCATCTGTTTTTGACATTGTCAGTTATTTTTACTTCAGTTGTTATTTCCCAGCAGAAAGGAAAAAAAAATCCACTTCTGGTATTGAACTCAACTCATGGCCTCTTCAAGCAAGGAAGAAAGGATGCCAGTAGAAATTATTGATCATCACATTAGACCTTATTAAATTTGGTAGATCAATCATCTAGCTTCATATAATGCTAATGGCTGCTTTTTCTACTCAGATTATAGGTAGCCAATAGCAGTCACAATAAAGCTTATCCTAGAAGGCCTGCTGTGATTTGTAGCATTTAGAGCATGGATGAAATTTGTCTTGCAATGGCAAGCACATACAAATAAAATGAAGGTATGTATATGTGTTGTGGCCCAGTAGGAGCCGTTGGAGCTGCCACCAGACTCCGACAGCGAGGGGCCCTCTGAGTCGGCTCTGGAGGATGTGGAGGACTCTGGACAGGGTTCCGACTCCAAGCAGGGTGCAGAGAGGCTGGTTGGCCATCAGGAGGCACCTGAGCCTTGGACCAGTGGGGAGGAGGCAAGGGAGAGTGAGCAGGATGCCAGCAGTGAGTTGTTCCTGGATGCACGGCACCGAAGAGCTAATAGGCGTCAGGAACAGTTGCGCAGTTACAGGAGGTAATTACACTCAGCTGGTGGTCATTAGGCTCCTCTCCAGGTTATAAAAATACTACTTGTGCACACGCCCCTCTTGCAGAAGTCAGTGCAGGAATGAATGTCGGAGAACATTGTTATGAGCTTGACAGGCTGGATTGCTGCCAAGCCTTATCTGTGTTTATTGCTGCCCAAGCTTGTCTGTGCCGGTTTACTGCCAAGGACCCGTCTGTCTCTTAATTAAATGCCGTAACTTATCTTTGGCTCAGAGTGTGCTTTGGTGTGGAATGAGGGTGATCAGAACATATAGGTATAATATATATCCTTATCTCAATTACTGTAACTCTATCTGTCTGTCTGACTGTCTGTCTATCATTAATATGGTGAATTGGTTATGAAGCTACACTAGAAGTGGGGAGAACCAGAATAGAAGCTAAGTGGGCAACTTTGCACCAGTCAGTTTTTCACCCTTAAACTGAAAAGTTGAACTTGACTGAATTAGTGTGGTAGATTACAGATCATCATGACTTTCAGTGAAAAGGCTGTCATTCTGTGGTGGATTTGGGCTGATACTACACAGAGAATCACAGAGAATCTTCTTGTCCATGTTGTTACTTTTATAGATAGCAGGTCTATATAGAACTGTTTATTTGTTCAGACTGGTTGGTTTTATTTCCAGGTGAAACTATACAACAGTAAGCATGAAACTAAGCCACTTACAATCAGTCGGTTGATATGTACTTGCTGTGGCAAGAGTCCTAAAGCAGCAGCCACTCCTTGGCGGAAAATCCGAAGCAATGTGATATTCAACTTGTTTACATCCATTTGCAGAGTCTGCAAAACAAACGCAAACAGTGCTAATCTTGCAAGGCACACACAGTTCCCTACTAATGAGTGACCTCCGTGAATTGTGCAAATCGTTTTTTCCCAGGATGGCAATGTGTGAAGGCAATTTGCATTTCAAACAGAGAACAAGAGTTGGGGGAGTGAGGTCAGGGGTGCAGGATTCCAGACTATTAATGGATGTTAGTTTAAAGAATGCTAACATTTCCTCTTTTCATAACCTTAAGTTCACCATGAGGTGAAAGAAATTTCTTTGGATACACTCCTGGAGCTTTTACAGGAGCTACAGTGCCAGATCACAAGATACTGTAATGGAACTAAGTGAAACAGAATCACCCAGAAAAATGGCCTCTGATTATTATTCTCATTCTTCCTAGAAATAAAACAAAATAGTGGATAGATCGAAACAGTTGCTACTCTTAGCTGCTTTCAAAAAGCTAAGGTGGTTAGTGCTTGCATGGGTTGCACCAGAAAATCTCAGAGCTGTAAACTAGACTGGGAAGCAAAAACAAAAAGTGTAGTCATCAGGATGAAGGAAGACGTTACCTTTTATGTTATTGTTTCTAAAGATGAGGAAACATGGTGTATCGAAATTCTCCACCAAATTGGTGGGCAGATAAGTTGGGGAACCGTTCTTCCAGGGAAAGGAAATATCTTCAACAACTTCTTCCGTTGTGCTTATCCTTTGTGAGTATTCTGAGAACTGGTACTAAAAAGCCCATGGGAGGATATCCCTCATGACTGAAACATGGGAAGCCAGAGAATTTGATACACTCACACATTTCTATTAGACACTTTGAAACTTAAAGCTGTGTGTGTGTCATTTTTTGAGCTTGGCATTAAACAATGCTTCCTGCAATGTGGAAATTAAACAATTGCAGATCCCAACTTGTTTGGGGTATCATATGTGCCTGAAATGAAAACTGGCATTCCAACCTGACAAACGAAACCTTGCTGAGTGCCCACGTGACATTGATTAAGCCCGTCAATCAACAGTTGTAATTAGGAGTTTTACTATGGATTAGCCAGCAAGTGGGGAAAAGCCTCCCACTTTTTTAACCTGATTAGGCTTTCTGGACAAAAAGGGAGTGCCATCGATGTTTATTGAAGGCATTGTGCCTGATTTTTCTTTGCAAGGGTCCAGGAGGCAGCTGAGCGATTACAAAGTTTGAGTATCATTGAGTTACACGTATCAATTAAAAAGTAACTAGTACATGTAAGTAGTGCGTTGATTTATTGCCTTATCCCCAATTAATTCATGAAGGTGTGTGTGAGTTAATAAAATTAAGCTGTGGTCTAATTAATTCTGTAGAAGCAACAAATGAAGAACATTTCACTAGAGGAAAGAGATTTTACTTCAGTGAATGACTTAAATTTGTATTTTTGAACCAATATGCGAACCCAAATTTAGATCTTTTTAAAAAATTCATTATTTTCCAAATTTGCAATTCAGTTTCTTAATTTGCAAACAATGCCTCGGAAAGATTTGAACAAAATATTTATATTCATGTACATAATCTATAAAGTGCATTAATCTCTTTACATTAGACATGATTATAAACAAGTATACTTGCAGAAACGTACTCAAATATATTTCACAAAGTGAAATAGAAACAACATCACAATTCCTATCTTAAACAAGCCTTCAACCATTGGGCTGAAAATTCTATGATGGCACCAATTGGAAGGCTTGTTTAAGATAGGAACTGTGACGTTGTTTCTATTTCACTTTGTGAAATATATTTCAGCCAGGTGAAAATTCTGATTAGGTCAGATACAAGCCACTTGGGCTGTGACTTGGCCTATTTTTAAAACCACAACATCCCTGCCTAATGAAGCTGATCTCACTGTTCATCTTGGACCGTGGGTAGGTGCCACAAGGGAATCTATATGATCAGAAAGCTTCTGTGAGTACAATCCGTTCCACAAGTTTTTAAGATAGGTCTCTTTACATACCATTTCTATCTTGAACAATAAACTTCCATGGAACAATGGAGAGAGATTAATTGGTTAGAAATTCCTCAAATACTGCTGGCACCTTTTATTCAACAAAGGAAGCATTGTATCTTCTGAAGCCAGGCTATACTAATTAATCATATTATGCCTTGTTGATCTGTACTGTTTATCATTTTTGGCACCTGCTCCTTGAGGCGAGTTCATGTTTGAATATACTGTACATGCTGGCAGCCATGACTTAGTAACCTAAAAGGAGAGAAAGATAACCACTCCAGGGAACATAGTTTCCCAATGCAATTTATTAATCTAGTTACTGCAATTGTTAGCAACAGTTTCCAGGATTCAGGACTATAGATATGATGAATTATATTATCAGGTTATGCCTGAAAATTTGGCTAATTTATACATATATAATACAAATAAAAATAGTAAAACTAGTAATATTTAAATGCCTAATTGTTTCATTGGTGCAGAATAAATTCTTCGGAAACATGGAGAAAGTACTTTTTAAACCGTTAGATGGAAAGCAGTGTTTGGTGTAACATGTGCATTTACATGTGCACGTTCTCTGAGGTTTATAATATATTTGAATATAATTTCAGTGTAAAAGGCTGAAGGCTGCTTAAAAATAAAATCTGAGAGATATTTGAAAGGGAGCTTACAACTTTCTAATTTGATTTCTTCAGATTAGCAAGTAAATATTGCAAATTTCTGGCAAAAATGCTTGCAAATTTCGGCTCAAGTTCTGTAGTAAGAAAGTTGCATCATGGAATTCAAATGATAGTTTTAAAAACTTGAAGATTTTGTGGAGGTGTCCATAGGCTCTCATGCTTTTCAAAGAATAATGAAAGCAGTATAATGCTTTCATGCCACACACTCTGCTCCTTCTGGGCATGGGTGTGACATAACAACAAAGATAAAAAGGGATGAGATTTGCATGACCCTAGCATTAATTTGACTCTTTTGTCCTCCCCCATGAAGACTTCTGTTGTAAGCCATGAATACCAACAGCATATCTATTTTAATATAGAGAAAAAAACTTATATTGGCTATTAAAAATAAACCCTGAACCTTCTGGGAAAAAAGTTTATCAGGCCAGCTTAAAGATTACACATATCAGGCTTTGACACTCTGAGTCAGATATGATGTGGTCAAGAATGTGGAGTGTTAGGAATAGGAGTAGGGTGTTAAGACTGTTGTCACAGTAACTACACACTGGCTTGAGATTTTCATAGAACTGTCCCTGCCAGCTCAGATCTCACTAATGAATTTATGAAACTATTATTTGTATATTTGTTAATATACATTACTTACACAACATTACATTTGCCATTGAAGTCTATTGACTTACTTTGAAGAGAACCTTTTGGAGCTGTTTGCAATTATTATGAATGTTATTGTTATTTAGTTTAGCAAACAGTTTTCATTTGAGATCAACAATGAACTTGAATGTTTCTCCTAGATCCAGCTCATTCATTAAAAACAAAGTTAAAAGCACCTATCTCAAGGAAAATCTTCAGGAAACTTGAACAATATATATAATTTTAGAGAATTAGATTTTTATAGAATTCAGAATTTCGCACAGCGCCAGATTAAATACATGTTGTAATTTTGTCCTGGAACTACATTTCAGTCAATAAATTTCTAAATGTTGAAGTAGATTTTATTTACTCTCCAATATTTTCTTTATGTACTATATTAATTTAAAATTGCCTGCAATTTTGGAACAAAAACTGTTTTACTAAGAAAGCATTTTAATGTTAACATTTTAAAGATAACCATAACATTTAATCATTTATTTTCCTACAAAACAAGTTAATTGACTGTTATTTCCATGAATATTCCTTTTTTGTGTGTCTCTAGATGTAATGCTGCCCTTAGGTTTTTTTATTCCTATTATCTTTGGATTATAGTTTCTATAATATAGTTAGCTCCATAAATTATTGTGCATATTTTAAGTTGGTTGCCTCTTTATGTTGCAACTATTGTAGAAGCAAATACTTAATTGTTTGCCTAGACTTTTATTGTAGACTTTCCTAGCAGACTTTCAATGTTGTTATATTTTAAAATTAGGATCTAATGCCAGAAGGCTTATTCTGGTGGAATGATATAATTGGATAAGAAGTGCTGCTATTACTGCTTATACTATTATATTTTGTGCGTGTTGCATTTTATATTATGTTGTGAGGGCTAGTTTTTAGTAAGTTAGCTACCATCTTGGAAAGTTGTCTAAAATAGAGAAACCCTGAAGATGGATTGAGGTGTGACAATATGTCACAAAAGTAATGTTATACTTGAACTATGTTTCATGACTGCACATTTGGCAGATTCATAGATTATTATGCCTGAGCTGAAAGTGAATTGAAAATAATCATTCTGAAATGTTGGGGGATGGGGGAAGATGACTCAATAATTGGATAGGGAAAAAGAGCTTCCATAGTTTTTGGGTAGTCATAGTTCAGTGTTCCTTAGAACAATAATAATAACTCATATGTTATCCTTTCCATCATTCCATAAATATTAGAACTTCATTAGTTATATGAACATATTCTTATATTTAATATTTTTCTAAAGCAAGAAGAGGTGGGAGGAAGGAAACATGCTTAATTACACAGTTCCCTTTACTGGCAATTCAACCTTTTTTTGGCCCTTCGTGGCATTGGATCTCTTCTTTCCCCTTTGGCCTTTGTGGAAAGCAAGTTCTGTTAGATATGAAAAGGTATGTATTATTTCAATAATAATCAGTTAAATTAATATGAGTGTGTAAACCAATAGGTAAAAGATAGCTGAAAAGATGTGGGTTGATATGTTTTCCAAGCACTATATTAGGGATTAGAACTATTCCTTAAATGTTTGATTATTATTATTATTATACAATTGTATCACAGCGGCCAGTTGTTTCGCCGGATTTGGCATTGGTTACTAGTCGGGCCCCACCCAGGGGCCTAGGACGTCATAACGTATTTTCGTAATATGCGTGCAGATCCAAGCAGTGCAGCTTTTTGCATTTGACTGATGGTGATTTTGTCAATTTTTAACTGTTTTAAATGTAATTCCAGTGCTTTTGGAATAGCACCCAGTGTGCCAATTACCACTGGAATTATTATTATTATTATTATTATTATTATTATTATTATTATTATTATTATTATTATTATTATTATTTAATTAATTTGTATGCCACCCACTCTCTATCCTAGAAAAATGATTGGTCCAAAGTTATATCAAACTGGGCTCTTCATCATCTTTAACGTAATAACAATACTACACTGATCTCTTATACTTATGAATTATATATATTTAGACATAACTTGCAAATTATATACAAAATATGTTTTTTCCCTATCTGAATGAAACTATAAATTAATACACATATTAAAATATTTGATTACCGGTAGTATCCAAGACAATTCTTAAAATCATTTTGGAAGCCAAATATGGCTCAGGGTCTACCAATTTTCCACACTAAACATGATAGAATGAAAAATTTTACTTTTATGTTAACTATTTAATGTTCCTCTCCTATCATGAAACTTGCAGAAAGCACACTTGCAGAAAATAATTTGTATTAATTGAATGAAATAAAACCTAAAAATGCAACCCTTATTAAACTGACACATAAAACTGGGAATTTTTTAAATAATTTACATTGTCCAAGGCTGTTAAGACAGTAATAACTGGCATTGCATCAGTTACCTAAAAGTTCTAACTCAAATAAAAATTGAAATAATTCACCTAGAAATACTGTGGAGTATTAGACTGAGGCATCAAAAGGATGATATTTTCAAGACTAGGTAACCCCAGTTGAATAAAATCAAGAGAAATTGGGCAAAAACATATTTTTATGACAATACTTTAAATGACATTATTTGCCTTGGAGTTATACTTTTAAATACAAAAGAAGTAAAATATTAAGTTTGTATGCATTAAAAATCTGAGTCCTGCCTAACGGAGGTTTGTTCTGCTGTATAGAAAAAAAAAAGAAAGAACACTATACCTTCGGTAATATTCAGGTTTCTCTAGTTTTCTTTGATACGGTTGATGCTCCCAGATCTATGTATCTCATTGACTATCTCGTTTTCTGAAGAGAGTGTGAGTCATTCTAATCATGCACTGGTTTCTAAGTCAACAGAGAAATAGAGAGCAATTCCCATTCAGTCCCTGTAAAGTCACTGCCTGCATAACTGGTCCCAGAACTACTGAGATGGCCCCTTTGGGATACAGCTCAGGTGCCTGCTCCTCCTGCAGCTTACGAGAACCAGAAAGTAAAGAAACTGGAGAAAGACCTGTCAGAAGAAAAGGAAGGCTTGGAGAAGACAGTTGTTGACTGAATGACCATCCTTGAAGCTATTTGCCAACATCAGAAAATGAAAACCACAAAAAATTAAAAAATTAATTGGTGGTGGTTATCTTTTGTTGATGAGTCATAATAACAGAAGTTGTCCTTGTTTGCTAGCTTTGATAGAATCCATTCTATGTCTCATTTTATTTCCTTTCTTAGGTTGCCCAAGGCCATGATAAAATAAAATCAAAATCATGTCCAAGTAACATAAAAGTCTATTATTTTTCTTCAACATTTTTCCCAGCCATGAAGCATGTATGCTCTTTGCCATGATGTTTCATCTTGATAGCTTCTCTTCTTAGTTATCTAGTCAAAATCAACTAAACTGATCTTATCAAAAGTGCAAAGGGCACCCTCAGAAAACTATTTCTTAAGTCCTTAAACTCACTTTCCCTATAAAGATTGATTGCACTGCAAAGACACGGGTTAGTTTAGAAGAGAAAACATACTTGGCTACTTTTAGTTTTGTAAATACATATCTACTTTATTATGTATAATGAGTTGTATATTACCAATTGACATAATGCAACTGATGAGTAGCTTAGAAAAAAATAGCACAAAATCCATTTGACACACTGAATATGCTTGGCAAAGAAAACACAAACAATTCATCAAAACTTGCCCTGTATTTTTTTCTTAAACTCACATGTCCAATACAAATCTGTGCTGTTTAGATTCCAATTAAGTTCAGTGAAGAAATTATGCATGGAATTTCAGTTTTGTTGGTGATCACTACTGACATGGACTGTACTTATCACATTAATGTGCAGAATCTATGTGATATATTCTGATGAATAAAACAGCAAAGGGGATAGAAAAAACTGCTAGAGGGATAAGAATCCCCATTATGAATATAACATTTAAATTAGTTTTAATTTACATGGAAAGAAGTATCCAACAGTCTCAAATTAAAGCTGCTGCATTTCATGTTACCACCATCCCTGTTGGATATTAGCATAGATAGCTCTTGGGCATACTGTTGGATCTTGTAAGCATGGGATGCTTGCCAGCAATCATGAAAGACAAACTCAGTTCACATATGCATAATTATCAATAACTACAACTTTAATTGCTACCTTACATGAGTGAATGCAGACAGGATGTATCAAATATTTGGCTGACATAGAGTATACATGTCTCACAATAACACATCAACTTGACTCATTTGAGCATCAGGGAATTTTTTTACAATCCTACAAGGGGCCTGAAGCTCCATACAAATTTACCAAAAATAGTCTATATTTTGAGATTTAATATTTTTGCTGAAAGACTTCTGAGATTGGACCATTCTTTTAACATATCAAGTAGAATCATTGGGAAGGGGGTGGCTAAAGTGCATATTGGGAAATAGAGAGAAAAATATGCATAATCCCAATCAAAAGCTTTGAGAACCACAAACTAAACTGAAGCACTTTGCATCTACCCCCATTTTTTTTCCTGGCAGCCAGTGTCCTACTGATAACTTCCATCATATCATTCATTTATTTGTCTCTACTGCTATCATCTATGTAACTATAGATTAATCTTCACCCCCTCACCATCTGTCATCATCCTTCTGCTTAAATCTCTGAAGCTTAAGAAAATAAAAACTGTCCACTGATGCATAAAAGCTACTGGGAGAGGAATATTGGCAGTTTAAGCAATCAGCATTAACTCTCACATTATTGGGATTCGTTTATGCTCCATTTTAAATTATGGATTCACAAATGTCATGTCATAGAGTTTCTTGTAACGAAGTATGATTTCAGCTACAAAAGAATTTTCAATAAAAGTATTGATAGCCTACTCAAAAAGCAGAACTGAGTAAAGGTCAGGTGATAGAATTCATTGTTTTTGACTGGTCCTCACTGCATTTGGATCCTCTTAGCTGTTCTTCTTGACCTTGTTGGAGGTCTAAGTGGAATCATTTTCACTACTCCAACCCAGCAGTCTATTGTTTTGCCTTCTTAACTTATGCTCCCATCCTTTTCTGGCTCCCATTTGTTTCTAAGTCCATTGGGTCTCTTCTCACTGCTGTTCCAATCCTTTTCTTTTTGATGGATGAGGCTCAGTGGTTTAAAGCCGCTGGAAAAAGTCTTTGCTCTGGCAGTTTGAGTCCTAGCATCGTGTAATAGAGTGAGCCCCTGCCACTTGCCTCAGTTTCTTCCAACCTAATGGTGGAAGGCATGTTACATGCAAGTAGATAAATAGGTATCACTTTTTGGGGAAAAATAATGAAGATTCATAAGGAAGAATGATCCCAACTGGTGCCGAACCTGCCTAAATATGTCGCTTAAACATGAGACAATATCAGTGAAGGGAAAAGTCCCAGATGACAGTCCAGAATGCCATTAACCATTCTGAGAGTGGAGCTAGTTCATCCTCTGTTGTGTATTATGGATTGCCCATGAGCGTGAACCAAATGGAGTAGCAGTCTTAGGCAGCCAAATAACTATCCTGTACTAACAATCTCCTACACTAAATACATTAATAAATCTTGTTGCTGGATCTTTCTTATTCTCCTTGGCATGAGATTCCCTTATAGATTTATTTTAAGCATCTATTTTTAAGTATTTATTCTAAGAACATTGCATCTAGGAATTTCAAGATAAAGGCTACAGTATTTCAAGCATGTTTTTCTATGCACAGAAATATGCTTTCCTCTTTGGAAAACTAATAAGTAAATCTTTAGTGTTGACATGACTCACAGCAACTGGACTGTCACAGTGCATTTAAATTCTGTTTGATTTCCTTACCTAGAAAGTCTTAAAAGCTAATTGCCGCAAAATGTTGTTGTCTTTCTGTTGCAAAGGAAGACAGAATTGTTTATCATCCCAGATAGCATTTAGGATGGGAATAAGTGAAATACTTCCATTTGCCTAGAGCAGGGATATCCTTTTCTCCTCTTTGGTGTAGATTGGGGACAACAGGGGAAACACAACGTAGCCCAGTTGCAGAATACAGACAAACATATAAGCTAATCAATGAGTAACCTGAAGCATCTGGGCATTGCAGGCCCAATATAGGTCACGTTTTGATTAGAGGAGCATTTGCATTTGCAGACTTCTAACTATATCTGACAGTAGTGATAAGTGAGAATAGGTTTAGCAAAAGATATAAGCATCCTTTTGAAATGAGCGGATAATGAAAAGTTCAGGACTGACTTTCCTATTCCTGAGCTAATCAAAGGAAACTCATATAAATGGAGACCATAAGATGTAATCAGAATTCCTTTGGAATTAAAACATATCCAATTTTGTTCCAGGTTCATTTCATTTTCCCTGTAACCAGTTCCTTCATTTATTTATAGTTGCACCTTATGTTTTTATTTTAATGGTTGAATAATCATTTTAAAGTTGAGGTGGGCCACAACAGCTGTCAAATTGCAGAAGTTCTCTAATGGCAATAATTTGCAAACAAAATAGAAAATTATCAGAAGAGTGTTAAAAATGGAGATAGGATGAATGCAATACCAAATAAAAACATTTTAAGTTATTTATGTGTGCAAAATTGCTGTGTGTGTGTGTGTGTGTGTGTGTGTGTGTGTGTGTGTGTGAGAGAGAGAGAGAGAGAGAGAGAGACCACTATCAAAATTCTGAGACAAACTAGATTTATTATACCCATATAATATAAGATTACACCCAGAGCAATTTAAGTACAATTAATTTCAGAGCATCAGTGCTAATTATGAATAAATTTTGTGTCCAATCCAATATAATGGTATTCCCATTGCACTTGTCTGTAATTCCTTAAAGTAGCTGCATCTTTCCCCATTTTGTGATGCCTGTTCTCTGCAGCTGGAAAATCCCAGGAAAAATCATGTTGGGTCTTACAATGTTAGAAACAAGTCAAATACCTTTGTACAACCTTGTTTTTTTTAATTTTTGCAATGATGAATGTATATCTATATCTACTGTGTATGTATGTGTATGTATGTATACACACACACACACACACACACACACACACCGGTATGTAGTGTATATGTAGTCACAAATACACACACACAACACACACACACAAAGTTCCTTTTAAAAATCAGAATATACCATCTTTCTCTTTTCTCTTTATTTTTGAACAATTATGCAACAACACACGCTGCCTATCAATATAATTGAATCTATTCATTTTCTAACTTGTCAGCTTTTTCAAGACATCTTGGCCAACCTGTTACCCTCCAGAATTTTAGACCATACTTCCCAGAATTACCAAACAGCACAGCATGACCTTTGGTCAGGATTTTTGGAACTATAACCCAACCTCAGCAAAGGAGACCTTGCCTACATAACTGAATTGTATTCTGTTGCCATCTGCTGGTGATGAGGATGCCAGATGCATCTGCATATTTATTTCAAAGCCTAGAAAAGCCCCATGTTCTTCGAGTACTTCAAATTTTTGAACACTCTTATTCTTTTGAAAACATGTTTTTAAAGCAGTAGATAGAACAAAAACAGTGTAATATATTTTTTTTTGTTGTTTAAAATAAACATCAATTTTTAATTTTTAATTCATTTGGTAATGTACAGCTGTGTAATTATCCTACTAAACTACCAAATGTTTGTGACCAAATGGACTAAATTTTGTAAAATGGAATGATTGGCAATTATAATATGAAATAGAGCTTGAATGAAAGGGTACTTTCTGAGCTAATACAATAACTGAATTTAACGCTTCATCATCTAAACAGAAGGCAATTTTTTACATATTGAATCAGTATGAAATTATATTCTCGGAAATGATGGCTTGTGAGGGGAAAATGCAGTTGGGAAGTAAGAAACTTGAAGATCTCCAGAATTAATGTGTAGGATCTCTCACCATTCATTATGACTTTGATTTTATAGTTCAGCAAAATCTGGAAGATGGAGGTCCACTTGCTCCTCACTTTTATTTGAGTCTGTGAAATTTTATTTGAGTCTGTCTCATCTCAGAGAATGGTTTGGCTTAAATGCAACAATATTCTGCAGTTTCTAGTTTAAAAAACATATATTTAATTAGAATATTTCAAGGTAGTTTTCTTTTATATATAAGAAAATATTGAAAGTATCCCAAGCCAATTTCATATTGTTCACTATCTCTCTATACAAAAATGGCTGTGTGTGAATATGTTCCAACAAAATTCTGAAGAAATTTCAACCAAACTTGGTACACAGATGACTTACTCTCTGGAAACAAATACTGGGAGGGCAAGACATCCCTAAAAACCCTTGAGGGGTGTGTTCTGTTAAGATACAGCCTATTGTGCCTTAAAATGGCTTCTAATGTACTGTCGTAAAATTGATTCTATTGTGCAGCGCAGTGGAGTTGCCATGGTAACGGCTTCACAGTACTCCACAAGGGGGCTCCCTCTGGTACGGGGGAAAATCCGAATTTAGAAATTATATTTGCTCCGGACATTTCCTCCCTATAAATAAATACCTGTGCAACGCCTAGTTATCAGCTAGTTCTCTATATAATTTGTTTAAATCAGGGTGTGGAATCTATACCATTGTCTTCTGATACCAGGGCATAAAGGGAGCACCAAGCCCCAACTTTAAACCACATTTGTTCTAGTTTTAAAAAGTAAGAAACAAAAGGACCTTTTAGATATATGAGAGGACCTGCCCCCTCATTATCTCATGCTTAAGAATGTTTTCCCTAATTTCATATTACAATGGTGTAAATAATAATGTGAGATTCATTTCAGAATTACATGTAGAACATGATGAACTATTTTCTGACAATATTCTTTTTTACAAAGCTCATAATCATCAGTGATCCAGATACAGAAAAGGATAAGGAAAACAAATTCAATGTGACACTTTTTGTTCCAGATGCCAACTTTAAGAAAGCAATGGGATTATAATTATACAGGAGTCTGTTCCTGAATTTTCAATTATTTTTATTGCTATCTATTATTTTCTTTCCCTATCTATACCTATTTCATAGATAACAAATACACCAGTTCCGGACTCTGGTGCATCTGGGCAGACAGGCATGTGTGCTGCACATGTGTGCACACACCAGCACCCTGTGACACCCAGCTGCCCGGTGGAGGTTACACAGGTGCCGCACACTGTGCACGTGTGCACAATGGGCTGGTCACGGTAGTAAACGACCATGGAACATGGGTGGACGGGCCAAACGAGCCACCGTACCAGTACAATGGCAGCTTCTCCCGGCTACTCCCAGTACGGCCGTACCAGGCCGTACCTCCTGGAACCCACCACTGGAATACATTGATTGTAACTATTTCTTGTTGCTAAGGGTTTTATGATGAGTGCAGTTTTACAATGTATAGTTTTATGGTATTAAATTACACTTTAAAGTTAGTTTAATTAAATGAAACTAGTATTATGTTTAGACCATGTTCATAGATAGTGTTATTTTAAACTATTGTTTACCATGTTCATAAAAGTTTGTTTTAAACAATTGTTTAAAATAGAAAAGTGGAATATATATTGTTAATGAAATAATGACACTACAGAACCCACTTTACCTTTGTTACTGTGAAGATCATGCCATATATGTGATGACCAAACAATATGCTTTTCCATGATGTCACTGTTCTAATGTTTGGGAATGGTGGTAATTTTATGTCCTGCATAATAAAGAAAACAGTTGTTTTCCTTGGTAGTCTCCATTAATCAAAGTCTAGCTTTTAAATGCTTCAAACTCATTATCAGAGAGAATAGTAGGGGTGAGACTGAGGAGACTGAGGAGGTATATAATTGGCTGAAAAACTGGAGCAGATTTCTATATGTAATATGAAGTAGATGGTCCTGTATTTAAAAAAAATGTGAGCCAAATACTACTTCCTGTGGTTATTACTGCTGAGAAATCCGTACCTTTTGTTCCAACACATATGCCTAATGAAGTACAAAATGTATATGGAAGGCTACAAAAAAGAAGATAGATGCTCATCCAGTAGGTCAGTGAGCTGTATTCACTTTCTTCAGACAAGATGAGATTGATCCAACAGAAAAAACCTCAGGACATCTGCTGCATTTTTTTTTGTTTATGGAGCTTTCCATGGTTCTGAATCTACTTGTCAGTCATTCTACTCTTTCCTACAGTGGAACAGAGGATCTTTAGATACTGTTCTGAAATTCCACTCACTATATTGTAAACTGACTCCTATTTAGTAATGTATATGCTTTGCAAAACAAGTAAGTTTTCTAAAACCTTTGCAAAGTCATTTTGATAGATATAATAAAGAATCAGGAACATCAATGCAAGATTTATAGAAATTGTCTTTTAGCAGGAGTTTCTGCTGTCTATCAGTTTGCATTATGTTAATCATTCATTTGTTACTAATGTATTTAAATCAGCTCTTTGAAGTACATCATTTTAGATTCTAAAAAAATCTAAATGGGTAGCTCTGGTTTTTTGTAAAAACATGCACCACATCAATTGCACTTAAGATCCATTGCTCTGTTCATTAACAAACAAGCAGATATTGCCTCTAGCTGTCTCTCTGTGATTTTCTTTATTATAGTTAAGTAAAGTAAGAAATAATTCAGGAAGGAAAAAATGGTTAAAGTAACACCCATTTTACCAGCTGCCTTCATTATATAAAACCAATATCCCAGTAATTGGAAAAGAAATAATATTTCATGATGGCAAAAGATTACAAATTAATGGTGTAATTGTGAAATAATTATATGAATGCCATTATTAGCATTCCATTATTGGATTTTTGGATGCAGTTGGACTTATTGCTGGAGAGAAGGTATGGAAAACAAGAACTCTCTCATAATAGGATTTGGTTTTGATAAGGTACATGCATATGAATCGGATACAATATCCTCAGTTGAAATGTATAAATCAGATCTGACCCAATCCTTGAAATGAACATCCCTGATTTTGAATGGAAGAAATTATATCCATTATCAAAGGCTCTGAGTCGTAAACATTTATAGCAAATAATCCCACAGTGGTCTCCACAGTTCATACCTATGTAGTAAGTACAGCAGTATTGATTTTGTTATGATTTCAGAAGAATACATAAATATACCTATTTAAATTTTCAGCAGTGAGCCATAGAAAATTTTAAAATGTAAACCTATCATTTCTTTCCTAAAGCATACCATCTTTTCTAGACAGACCTTTAAGTAACTTCTACAATGGTCACTGATCAGAAATTTAATCAGTCAATGGCTTAATTGGAATAAAAGAACGAAAGATGAAAAGGAGGAAGCTAGCATATACGAAAGAAAACATTAGTTAAAAAGGACAATAAAATGCCCTGAAGTCTTAAACATTTCTGCCACCTTTTCAAAAGGATTCTTGTGTGGTATAAGAGACTCTTTTACTCAATTTCTTTTTCTTTGTTTTGCTCTGTATGATGATATCTATTTTTCACTATTTGAATAGCTCTATGTAATAGGTAAAATGGGCTGCATATGGGCTGTAATTTGATATTTATCCTTGAAAAGTCCTTGGATTTTCCCTTCTTCCACACATGTGTATTGAAAGCATGAATCAAAAGCTAATGGCCTTAGGAGCCTTTTCGATCATCTTAATTGTGCAGGTTATTCCCATTAAAGTACAGTAAATATAATACATCTAAGAAAAAAAGCATGATTGCTTTAAATGTGAAAAAGAATTATAAAAAGAGAAGCAAAAATGTCATAGAAATAGCAGTTTGTGCATTTGCAGGGAGAAATATCAGTAGATATTACAAAAAAATGTCATGATATTTCATATAAAATGGGCACTGATTTAATCTCATGAAAATTATGAAGCTTCTTCTTAAAATAACTGATGATTTGGTGACTCACACTTAAGTTACATGAGCCAAAAAAGTGTTCAGTTATGCCAGCCAAAATATATGTGAAACCTGAAAGAAGGGAGCTTGTGAATTAATTACTAAATATCTCCATTTCTGAATGTACAAAAACCAAATAATAAGAATTTTAAATATTAAAACATTCTAGTATTTATTTAGCGTTTTAATATGTTGGAATCATGGAAATTGACAAACAACAAAAGACAGTTTTGAGGAACAGAGATTTCTTAATTTCATAAAGGCATAAAAATACCTCTGATTATTCTAAAAGTACCTAAGACTATATATTGTTTTTCTTTATATTTTTACAAATTAACCATATAGTTTTAAAAATAATAATAAATACTATAATATATTAAAGGTAGCCATTTACAAGTACACTAGAATGAAGAGTTAAATATCCTATATTAAAAATCCAATGCCTAGGTATCTTACATATAATCTTTTTTTTAAAAAGTCTTTTATTGCACTTAAAATAATGGCAGAGAAATGGGAAGGGAACCCACAAAGATAAAAACACATGCTTTGTCAAAGAAAAAAGCACATAGACAGTTTTTTAAAAAGAAAAAAGAAAGAAAAGGTATGATATATCATTTTAACTATAAATATCTGCAATTTTATCCATAGTTAAATGGTGAAATTATTATTTAAGTATTACAGTATTTTATAAAATGAGTTGACATGTGTTCTTATGGTTTTAATAATTGTCATTCAAAAGTATTTATATTTTTAACAATCTAAAACTGATTCTTATAAAGTAATGTCATATTATGATGAGTGTTATAAGCCTATTAGATATGTTTTGTTAAGCAGAAGCACTAAACCAGTAAGTACAGTCTTATGTATTAATCAGTGAATGGCTGAATAGTGCCAATTGTATGACCACATTAATGTTCACATAATTTTTATGATATGATAGGAGAAAACAGGGAGCATGAACTCATTAACATAAATTCAGGATCCCTGTTTAATTCAACAACAACAAAATTAATTTTTTTACATACTCTAATACTTTACATTCTCTAATACACATACTGATTTAAAATATAACCTCTGCCTCCAAGAAAATAAAACTGGAACCATACCATACTCACATTTCCAATTAAATTATATGACAAACCTATGCTAAAATTTTAACCTTATTTTAAATGTAACTAACCCTGAAATATTTAATAACAATTACCCTGGTATTAATTTTAATGAGACACCTCAATGGAAATTGAATAATCTGAATTTTCCTCTCTCTCCAATGGAAAATATAGGATTAATTTATCCCTGACAAAATATCATATATAACATGTCTAAAGCACCATTATAAATAAAAATAAAAATAACTATTTTATATTTTTCATTATATTAGTTTTAAATAGAAATATCCCCTAATACTAGATCTCATTTTACCTTGTACAAAGTGACAACTAGGTCTAATGTGGCTAAGGTATTTGTATAAGCCCTATGATGACCTGGAACAAGCCCCTAGGGGACAGGTGTATGCATTCCTGAGCTGTCTTAGGTAACAAAATGGGGAAATTGAAATCCAACACTTGATAAAAGTCTAATATTACCTACAATCTGAAAAGTGATTTTACCAGAACCAGATATGAGTTTGGGAAAAATTATCAATATAGGAGGGGAAAAATTATAGTTGACATGACTGGATGGGATAAGATGATAAAGGGAAAAAATTTAAAGATATAAAAATTGTGACTGATTAGTCTTTGTTCATTAGTCTTTTGAGTCCATGGCTTAAGCATAAATCTATTAACACATACACATGACAAAGAAATTGATATAAATCTTAAAAGCAAATTTAGAGAATTAGTTAAGAATGCAGGAATGATAAGAAATTTTGAATATGGAACAAACAAGTTAAAATTCTAAAAATATTGATAGCTAGTTTGTATATGACCCATTTCAAGGAATAAAGACACTGACAGAAGCTAAAATGGACTTAATTCTTGCTTTTTATTTCTTGCTTTTACTACTTCTTATTCATTTTCTGTAGTTGCATAAAATAATTACATCAAGAGGGGAGAGTGTGACCAGAATGTATATAGTATATGTGCTTAGGTTTAGTTATTTCTGAAAACACTGAGTCATACAGGAAATTAGAAAAAAGCACATTGTATTTTATGTTAAAATTAATGTAACATCTAAAAAACACAATATAAACAGGCATATAATATTATGTGTAATTTCGATATTGTTATCAAATTGTGCTTCAAGAATCTAAAATTGCATTACCGATGCTATTTAGTAGGAAAATAAATAAATGAGCCATACTAGATAAAAGTGTTATTGAATTAGAAACCTTTCAAGGGACCATAAAATTCTTCTGAAGAGGATCTGTCTCTAAATAAACCCCCACAGGCTAAATCCTGAGACTGTTCATTTGAACAAAACTTTATTGCTAGAGTCACAAATCAATTTCATTTTCTTAAGTATACCCACTGAACTCTCAGCCTTTGAAAGTGTAGTGCACAGAAGAACTGTCTCCTGTAAGCTTTATTTACAAAACCAAAAAAATTCACTCTTAATAGCAGCAATTGCCCTCCATCTCCTCCTCCTGTTTTCAAACATCAAAACCTAAATTGAATTCAGGGTCTTGTTCTCTAAAAAAAGGTTAGGTAAGAGAGAAAAACAATATTTTCTAGACAACCCTAGTCTGTCATAAGAAATTCAAGAAATGTAATTATATAGCAGCCATTATCCTTTCCAATTCTTAGGTTGACCATGGAAGATACAAACCAAGGCTTTCATTTCAGTTGAGACCTTTCTCCTGTCACTTCAGTTTGATAGTCACTAGCGTGCCCTGGGTTCTAATCAGGCTTGGAATCCCCACCCTTAGGTCTGAGTAGGCAAAGCAAAACTTTAATTTTGCTGTAGACTGTGAATTGAAATCTCTTGGGTCCAAAGCACAAACTCCCACTGAGGATATATTATGGTTGCTCTGATTGTTCTTTTATCATCCCATTCTTTTCCTAAAGAGTTCAGAACAATGTGTATTTTATCCTTCCCACCACACTTCCCATTTTATTTTCATAGCAAACTTTTCAGGGAAAGGCTAATTTAGAGGTGCCGGCAACTGCCCATAACTGTCGCCACATACCTTCACTGTGAAGGGATTGATGGGTAAGCACAAGCTGCACAGGGCTGCAATTGGGCTGACTCAAATACCTTCCAAATTCCAACTGCCGAGGTGTGTGCTTTGCATGCTGATTGGTTGATGTTCTGTACTTTGCTGTTTGAGAGCCCCTTAGTCAGGGCATTAATATTTGCTGACATACAGAAGGAATGCCTAAACAACCATCCCCAAATGGCAGGTGCATCTATTCCCTCACATGCAGTATTGGAGAAGTCTGCTTGAGCCTTAAATTGAGCT
The DNA here is from genome assembly GCF_051295495.1 of Thamnophis sirtalis. NCBI lineage: Eukaryota > Metazoa > Chordata > Lepidosauria > Squamata > Natricidae > Thamnophis > Thamnophis sirtalis. The sequence goes on along the minus strand of NW_028261389.1, from coordinate 45,918,120 downwards.
ATCTGAAGATGCGAGACCCCACAAAAAGTTATGGAAAATAAGAGGGCTAAAATCCTATGGGATTTCCAAATCCAGACAGATAGGCAGGTACTAACTAATCAACCAGACATCAAGATAGTAGACAAAAACCAGAAGATAGCAGTGGTGATAGATATAGCAGTGCCAAGTGACAGGAACATCAGGAAGGGGAACTGGAAAAGTTCCAGGCCTACAGGAGGAACTGGGGATGATATAGAAAATAAAGGCCAAAGTGGTTCCAGTGGTGATGGGAGCTGTGAGTCCTAAAGTGGGAGAATGGCTCCAACAGATCCCAGGAATTACATTAGAGCTCTCTCTTCTGCACAGATCCTGTGCAGAATGCTCAAACTCTCAGGCCTATGGTAGGGGACTCAAGACCTAGGAAGATGCATAACAGGGTGAGAAGGGAATTTTTCCCCTCAACATCAATCTAATCTATCATATCATATCATATCATATCATATCATATCATATCCTATCCTATCCTATCCTATCCTATCCTATCTATCTATCTATCTATCTATCTATCTATCTATCTATCTATCTATCTATCTATCTATCATCCATCATCACTCTCTTTGCATACATACACACATATTGTATATATCACAATTACACACAGAATCTATTACACAAACACATACAACCACATACATACATCTATGTTTGAAGAAATAATTCTATGAAATACAGGATAATCAATTATGTGGGTAGAGTTGAGCAATATGCAACCTCAGAGATCAATCGAAAGCTTTCAACCCAGGCTCTTATTTAACCACAATGAATTTCAGTTTCCCATTCCCTTGAGAGGCTGAAAAGGCAAGACATAAAAATATCCCTCATATATATCTCCACCAAACAGAAGAAGGGACAAAATTCTAGCCCCTCAGAAGTATGTTGCAACCCTGCTTGCTCTATGACCTCACTTTGCCCAGTATGGGTGTGAAACATCAAAAGATTGTGCACTCTTGCCCTGTCCTACAATAACAATGATGGAAAACAATACAATCGTCCAAAAGATCTAGAAGAAAAGAACTCTTTCATGAGCAGTTCCTGAAAAACACTTTTTATTCTTTTATTCTTACTCACTTTTTTGATAAGCAAAATCAGTTATTCTCCCACAAATACCAAACCAGAAAGAATGAGAAAGAAACGAATAGTAGAGCTCTCCTTCTGCAGGAATAAATGTGGATTCATTCTATAAAAGTTTTTAACATAACTTATTTTCAATACAGAGGAAAACCAAAACCAAATGTTAAAAGTGCCTGAAGGGCAAAGGTTTCTTCTGCATTTAGGAGAAACCCCACCATTAAAAAAATCTTTTAAGGCTTCTCAGAGGGACTATTAGCCAGGTTACAGCTGACCCTCCTATAATTAAGCTTGGAATGATGTTTTTCCTCCATCCAAGGGAAACAAAGCAAAAAGAAGAGTGACCCACAGGTATATACTGATAGAAGATTGTACACTACTAAATGATCCTCTCTGGATTCATAATTCACAATCTTATGTCCAGCCAAACTGCCCATATAGTTCTCAGTTGGACTTGTTTTAATCACAGTCACTACTTTGTGCAAAAGTATTAAAAAAGAGAAATTCAAGTTTCCTCCTAGGTATTTAATGGAGATTTAATAGAGTGGCTATGTGAGAACAATTACTATAAACAGGCTGAGTTTGGGCTTCAGGTAGAAATTATATTAAAAATTTTACTTGGAAAGATTCAAACCATGCCAAGGAGCTTTCATACTACCCTTGAGACATAGAGATTTGTATAATTAATGCAAATATGTTATGCTTATAAAAATGAATATTGTTTAGGATAGCTAAGATGAGATAGATGGGATCTTTTCTGTAGCCTATAAGCAGAGCCTTAGTTCACATTCACAAATGGTCTCTTCAAGCACAAATTTGGTAATTCATCAGGGAGTATTTAGGACTATATTAATAAGTGCTCTACATTATTTTATTGAGATATTTAATACGGCAGCTGAGAACCCCCAGGAATGCACCACCAAAATGGAGCCATATCATTTTATTTTCTTTTAAACATCAAACATATTGCAGACCTAATACATGCTTCTCTTTTTCTTTCTTTCTTCTTTCTTTCTTTCTTTCTTTCTTTCTTTCTTTCTTTCTTTCTTTCTTTCTTTCTTTCTTTCTTTCTTTCTTTTGTAGGGAACAAGTTTCCTTAACAACCAAAACCTATAATAATAAAAAGGGCCGAATTTGGATTTCATTCACGCTATCTTTGACCATGTTCACTATAAACTTTGGAGAGACTTTTTAAGTGGACTTCAGAACAAATTAGCTGTCAATTCTTGAACTACATTGGGGGGTGGTGACAGAAAATTCAGATCTTAATTCCTCAAACATACTCCTCACCATTAGAATTCTGGAAGCCAAGAACATGGTAAAGTTGGCTTTCTCAACTTGCTACTATTCATATATGTTCAGACAATATTGACTGAGATTTCCTACAGTACTATCCTTATGCATCTATTGAGTACCTGTTTCAGAAAGTTGAGACTCAGCATTCCTGAGTTGAGCTATGATTTCAGAAACTAAAATGCCTTAGAAGAGCAAATGTTCTTACCATAGTGATCACATTAGCTGTTGGGATTGGCAGGTTTTCCACTTCCTGGTGCTCCCCTGTCATAGCTAGGAGATTGAGACTTGGGTCAAATGCCGGTCTGGAGAATGCTGATTTAACTATGATTGCAGGGTGCAACTTGCCTATTTTTACATGGGAAGGCAAGTGGAAATTTTTTCCATAATACCTCTGATCACTGGTATCCAAACTTTTCTCAATACTTTGTGTGCGATGATAAATGAACATTGGCTTCCAATTCTTCCTCTGATGAACTGCCAAAAAGTGTCCATTGTCTCCTGAAAAACATCCTATTTAAGAAAAAAGAAGAAAACCCTTAAAATAGAGCAAAAATACTTCAGGATATGATGTTAAATTATTCTTCATAAAAAAGGAAAAAATATTTGGTCATTCAGGAGCATTACTGTTATGAGGTATTAGCAACATTGGGTAATGTCTAAAAAGTCAGATCTTAGACTTACACTGTAGCCTACAATTAGGAATTAATGCATGTGATTAATTGGTGGTCAATTTAGTAATACTTAACTTTTATATTTTTTATTAAAGGTGTACCTTCATGCATTTAAATGCCAATTTTCTCTTATGTATACATTTTATGGGCATATTTTCTAATATTTAATGTTGCCAAGAGCCTTGTGCAGTTTTGTGCATCATTTCCTCATGCGATAATGCACAACTGTATGTAAAATGTTATTTCCTGTACATTTCCTTTAACCATACAAAGGAGAGTGCAAAATTCTACCAAGTGGGTATTTCAATAAACAATTTCATTCTACATCATGTAAACATAAAAAGAGTACAAACTGGGTACTAAATATAAATTTCTCTGCAGTAAACTGGAAAAATCAGTGCTGAATAAATTTGTCTTCTTAGTCTTTGTTCAGTTGCATTTCTTTCCTCCACAGAGAGAGCTTGCTTCACACCTCAGCAGAAGGATGTGGACATGGCCAACAAAGCCATAATGGAAGAAATGAGCAGCAGCAGCAGCAATCACTATAATTGACAGCTATCTGTCAATACATGATGGAGAAGATAGGCAGTGGGGAAGAGCAGGGGATCTTCCCACTATTTTTGTGGTACAGCCTTAAATTGTGCTATGCTTTGGTGGGAGTAGAAAGAAGGGTGAGCCCCAAGACTTATTCTTTCTGTTTGTAAAAGAAAAAAGAAGCCACAGTGCTGCTACAGCTGGGGAATGAAGTATCATCACATCTTAGATGGAAAAGAAAAGCCCTAGTAAATCACTCTTTCCTCAAGTGGTTGTAAACCATTGTGCTGCTGCCATCAATGCTACAGAGAACATAGCACTTTCATCACCACATCTGAAGGCTTTTGTGCATATGGAGTATAAGGCAGAGAAGAATTTGTGTAGGTGTCTATATGTGTATGTAAATTGTGGGGGGGGGGAGTATATGTGTGTTTTTGGAGAAAGCAACTACTTGCATATGTCTGTTTGCAGGTACAGTATATAGATGTGGTACCTCTCTGATCTATCTGCATCCATATATCTACATTTTTGTTAATTTTTCTGCCTGCTAATTTTCTTTTGTGCTTATGACCTTTTTAAAATATTACTACTATATGATATATTTTACAAGTGGAATGTGCTAAACATATTTCTATACTCTAAAACATCTTTTTGAAATAGATGTCAGCAACACTACCTCTTCTGATTCTGAAAATGACATTCCATGAGAAAGTTAAGAAATGACAAATTCAGATGGAAATTTTTGTAGTCTTGAACACACATGATTTAAAGCTTTGGAATTACATCTAGATTCTGACATAAACTGGACCGAACTAGATATTATTAAACATTCAACTACACTAGGAACATCCATTCACTGAAGTGAAAACCTGGAACTAGCCCATAGATAGATGATGCTATCATAACAATGATTCTTCCAGAAAATTAGACTCTCCTAAAGTCTAGAACATCCTGCTGCTAAATAATGGATAAGGCCTAGTAGGCAGAAATGAATAATTATGATTAAACAATTTTGGGCAAATAAAGAGGACTAGTTGATTGACTGAGGAAGTAACAGTCTCTGAACTTCATTACATATGAAATTATGGAATAAAAATTTCAATAGAAAAGAAAAATTAATTCTGACTATTTCATTATGTTTATTAGATGTTCAAATAAGTAGCTTCAAAATCACAGAACTCAGATCTTGCAAATTAGTATTCTGGTCTATAAGGAAATCTTATATATAGGGAACCAGATCATGGTTTTCCATTACTTGTTGACATACATTATCTTTTAAAAGTTCCACAATTTTCTTAAAATAAAATTCTAACCAATTCAAGGATGATTGATAATTCTATATATTTCATAAGCCATTACAGAATATGGTGATACTTCCAGTTGAGGCAGCAAAAGGCCCAGTATTTTCATCAAAGTAATCAGAACTGACATATGTCATGATGATTATACACAAGCATAACTAATATTGTTAACCTTGAGAAACATATGCAGGTCATTTCAGCTTCCTTTGACTCTAATGCTGCACATACCTCAGCAATAACCCATGAATAATATTTTTGTGGAAAGTAAATATAATTACGATGTTATGCCTAGAGAAATTATGGCCATCAATAGACACAGACATAAACAACATCTAGATTCCATGCAAAGAAGACAATCAATAATCCCAAAAGACCAAAACACTTCCCTACCAGAATCAACACCTGGATGATCATAGATTAATACCAAGACTAATATCAGACCAACAACAATATGCGGACGATACACAGCTGTATCTGTCCGCCCCGTGCCAACTCAATGAAGCGATGGACGTGATGAGCCAGGGCCTCGAGGCTGTTAGGGACTGGATGGGGGTTAATAAGCTTGTACTCAATCCAGATAAGACCAAGTGGCTGTTGTGCTTCCCTCCCACTAATTGGCCAAGTGTTCCATCTCTCAGGCTGGGGGGTCAAATAGTACGCCCCTCAGATAGGGTTCGCAACTTGGGAGTCCTCCTGGACCCATTTGAACTCTTGAACACCATTTGTCAGCTGTGACCAGGGGGGCATTTGCCCAGGTTCGCCTGGTGCACCAGTTGCGTCCCTACCTGAACCGGGAGGCTCTCACAACAGTCACTCGTGCCCTTGTGACCTCTAAGCTGGAGTACTGCAATGTGCTCTACATGGGGCTGCCCTTGAAGAGTATTCGACGACTTCAGCTTGTCCAGAATGCAGCCGCGCGAGCGATCGTGGGTGCGCCTCGATTCACCCACGTAACACCTATCCTCCGCGAGCTGCACTGGCTGCCTGTTGGTCTCCGGATTCGCTTCAAGGTGCTAGTTGTCACCTACAAAGCCCTTCATGGTATTGGATCTGGGTACTTGAGAGACCGCCTACTGCCAATTACCTCCACTAGACCAATAAGATCCCACAGACTAGGCCTCCTCCGAATTCCATCAGCCGCCCAATGTCGACTGGCGACTACCCGGAGGAGGGCCTTCTTTGTGGCTGCTCCGACCCTGTGGAACGAACTCCCCGTGGAGATTCGTACCCTCACCACCCTCCAGGCCTTCCGCACAGCCCTTAAAACCTGGCTGTTCCGACAGGCCTGGGACTAAAGACTTGCAGCCCCACTCCGAATGGTATGATTGTTGTGTTTCTTAACTGTGTATGTCTTTATATTTTGTAATTTTGTTGTTTTCCCCTCCCTTGAATTGTGAGCCGCCCTGAGTCCCTTCAGGGAAAAGGGTGGCATACAAATAAAGTAAATTCAAATTCAAATTCAAAACAGCCAACAAACAAGAAGCAAACAATACCCAAATCAAAAAACTGCCAAACAAGCTAACACTATATAGCCCAACCAAAGACCCTCCAAGACTTGCACCTGGTTTTAAAAGGTGCAGATCTATTTATCGATCTCATTTGTATTCTCAGACCAGCTAACCATTATCAATTGATTGTAACAATCTTCATTCCTTGGACATTGCTTAGTCTCTTAATATTTTGCAAATAAAATTAAACATTTAAAGTAACAAAGGTCAATGTTAACAAACAAGGAGTACAATGTTGAAAAAATACATGTGTGCATTAAAATCACAGGTCAGAATAGTTTCTGTTGTAATTATCTTTCCATGTTCTTTTTTCAATAATGCTTCCATTCATTTCCATTAAGTGTGCTAATGGGTAGGGTTGTGAACATTTTAAAGTGATATCAATGCCCAACTAAATATAAAACTGTCTGGAGCCAGCATTCCTCACATCTGTATAATCTCAGTAGAATGATGGTCTATATCTATTCAATTTTACTAATTGAATATGCATCAAAACTCTAATTTAATTCTGCATATGAAAAAATAATGGGAGAATGAGATACAATAGCAATTGCTACTGTTTCAAAATGATTGATACAAGTTAGGAACCATTGTGAATAAAGAAATTATATATGCCCCAAAACTCATCAAAACAGGAGCAAACAGGAAAAAAAGGGATTGGCTTCCTTTTTTTATTCACAAAAAAGCTTTTCAAGCTCAACTATAGTATTTGGGCCAATTGGATTTTGTGTGGGTTTACTCAAATGAATTCAGTTTGATTGATTGGTCCCTAATGTATTCATTCTTCCAACTCACTAATATCCAAAGTATTGATTTATTAATTATGGTCAATGCATGGACATTTTCCAGAAGGTGTCAAACCCATAATACACTAAAAGATGCTGCCTTTTTACATTATTCCTGGAAATCATTTAAAATAATAAAAACAGTCTCACTTCCCATAGAACATAATTCAGAATTAGATTAACAAGCTTCTATGGCAATAGTTGACATGAATAAATCCTACCTGACTTATCAATTGTGCTCATTTTTGCCTTGTTCCTCACCAGGAAGATGTTGTTCATGGATGTCTTAGGGTTTTTAATAGTAATTTTATTAAATATTATAATTAAAACAATGAACACTAATACAAACTAATAGAATAAAAAGAAAGAAGGAAAAAAAAAGAGAAACAAAAGAAAAGAAATAGGAAAAGAAAATATATAACGGAGTGGTTCCACCTTCATCACAATAAATATAAACTATTTTAGTAACTCATTTGTCTTTAAATACAACAAATGTTCTCTTTCTTCCGATATACCATCTCTTATCTATAAACACCTCCATCCACAAGCATCATTATTTCAGATTTGGTGTCAGCAAAGTCCATTAAGAGATAATAACATATCTATTTTAATCTTCATCAAATAAACCAATTTTGTGTTACTTCCTTTTGCTTGTAACAATCTTAATCTTTAACCCATTCAAATAATATCATAGAACTTTATTTCTTTACATTTTTTTCTTTGTCTCTTCTCACAAGATTCTTCAAAACTTTAACAAGCTTTTTTTCTAAACCCAATGGAGGAAAAAATATCAAATCATTCTCTTGGTTTATGATTTGTATGTTCCTTTTAATTATTAAGACATAAGATGGTTTCTTTTGTGTGCCCAGTGTAACATCTGTTTTCTTATCATTCTTCTTGTCTGTCATTTGTAAATTCACTTTCAACAGTCTTCATTTTGTCAAGTAGAACTTGTTCCCCTCCCATAACATTTTTTAGACAAAGAGGCAGGTGTCTCTGTTGACACTATTAAAATTAGCTTCTAGATCTGCCATTAAAAATATACTACAATATGTCTAACATTAAATATTCTGCTTCATTCGGTCACTATAAGTTGAATCTATGTGTTCTTCTCCTTTAATCGTAATCTTTAGTTGCTCCTAGTTCCCTCTAATGTCTATTTTAAAAAATCCTATCTTATGTTTTTTTTTAATTCAAAACAAATACATTTGTCCACAAAAAGGATTCTATATAATCAATTTCAAAATATTCTTCAAATTTATCTGGACCCTTAATTTATTTGTAACTTTCTAAAATTAACATTTTAATCACCCTTTTGCTGTTTATTAAAAAAATTAAGTTTTTAAGCTTGTAGTTAAAGCTAGTTTTCACTAAGGATTGAAGGAAACTCACCCAGTTCTACAAAATTTGTCAATTCAAAAGTTCCTAATAGCTGAAAAACAATTGCTATTTCCGCATTTCCCAGAGCTCTAAACCCACTGGATATTGCTATCTTGTGGTCTCCTTATAAGTCTAGAGTGTCTAGAGCAGTGTTTTTCAACCTTTTTTGTGCAAAGGCACACTTTTTTCATGAAAAAAATCACAAGGCACACCACCAGGGCTGGGTTTCGACCGGTTCGCACCGGTCCCTGCGATCCGGTTGGTCGCCGAACCCGGAAGTAAGTAACTTCTGGGAACGGCGAAGCCCCCCCCCGCGCCCGCGCGCGCCCGCACACCCGCGCCCGCTCCTTACCCGGTTTTTTCAAATTTCGCGCTTTCCACGCATGCGCAGAACGCCTGCGCGATCCTCCAGGAGCAGCTGGAGCATCGCGCAGATGCTAGTACGCATGCGTGCGCCACGTGCGTGCACGCGCGCGCCGCGTGCGTGCGTGAGGATGCCGCCGGCCTCGTTCCAACCGATCCGGTTGGAACGGGGCGAGAAACCCACCCCTGCACACCACCATTAGAAAATGTTAAAAAAATTTAACTCTGTGCCTATATTGACTATATATAAAGTAATTTTCCCACGGCACACCTTACACTATGTCACGGCACACTAGTGTGCCACGGCACAGTGGTTGAAAAACACTGGTCTAGAGTACTCAAGCCTCTCCTTTTCTGGTCAATTCAGTGGCTCTTAATTCTGCCTCCATCATTGGTTTTGCTTTTCATACAGCCTTCTTTAATACCGCCTTGCTTGCTTCAGAAGTTGTTCATAGATGCATTGAAGCTTTGATTGTCTTATCGATTTGGATCTCAATTCCCATCTTGAGAGATTGTGCTGCCGTATATGTGCCCTCAGCATTCCATATTTATTGAAAAGCATGACAAAACAAAATTATATTTAAACATTATTCTTCAATTTGGCAGGAAATTATCTCAAAGAAGTTGCTTCAGGATTAGACAATATAAACCAATTATTCAGAAGGTTTTGTTAATTTCTAAACTGACTGATATTTTTACACAGAGATTTTAATCTGTGTTTTGCTAGCATATGAATTCATGCACAAGATACAATGTGTCATAGTCCATACTACTGACACAAATCTATACATAATCTACTGCATCATAGAGAGCCTTGTACATCAATTAAATCTATAAATTATTCTATTGCTTTGAAAAGATTAAACCTAGAAAGGTTTAAAGGTTTCCTCTGTCCAGTTGTGACCAATTCAAGGGGGCAGTGGTCAACTCTGATTCTCAGCTGAGGAAGCCTGCTTTGTCTGAAAGACATTTCTGTCATCATGTGGCCAGCATGAAAATACAGAATGTAGTACCCTTCCCACCAAAGTGGTACCTATGTATCTACTCGCATTTGCATGCTCTCAAACTGCTAGATTGGCAGGACTTCCAGGCTATTAGCTTTCCAGCTAATAAACTTAGCATCTAAACCTATGAGCCATTGCATTACCATTAAATCTATAGATGCGTGTTTATTTATATTTACTGTATTTGACAAAAATAGGTACTTTCCTCTTCCAACAGTAATGAAATCTTCCCACTGCCTCTATGTTATATTCGTGAGATTCTAAAAAGTTCAGCTTTCATCACTATTTTCAATTTAGTGGATAATTTTCCTGAGGCCTTGGGATGCTCTCTTGCACAACTGATTTTATGTCTCAGTCTCTATGGCCATTGGATTGCAATAATGCAAACATATAGCAGGGAAAGTGCTCACCAATTCAAACTATCTCTTTATAAAGCACACAGAGTTATACATCAGTCTTGAAAAAAGAAAGAAACCAGGTCACCAGATTTCTAAAGCCATCCTGAATCTAATCAACCTACCTATTACCAGACTAGATCTAGGTCAGCATCTTATCTAACAAGAATTGCAATATATATTATATTAACATTGTTAATAACAGAAACTGATTGTACTAGGTTTAAGTCCAGAATAGAAAGAAAATCATTGAAATTGGTTAATCAATTTCATGCAATGAAATAGAATTTTATGTTTTTCCAGCATCAAACCTGTGTCACTCATTCTAAATATCCTATCTAAGAGAAGTATAGATAAACATACTACAAAGCAGTATAATTTATTTTCTTTGTCATGTAAAATGTGCAATATTAATTCCTCTATTTGTGAACACAACTGGATAATCTTGAGTGTCTATTTCCACCAGCCATTCTTTCAAAGCAATACATGCTATTATTTTCTTGTTCATTTTAGGCTGAATTTCTGAGGTGTTGGTAGCCAGGCAAGAATATATGTTTTCTATGACTTCCTATTTTTCAATTAAAACTCAAATTAAAGATGATTGGATAGCTTTCAGACATTTGCTTGTTAATCAGTTATCTTCTCATGGTAACAATAGCAATAGCTATCTAGTAGCTGAGACTTATAGTGCTTCATAGTGCTTTACAACCCTCTCTAAGCAGTTTATAGTCAGCATATTGCCCCCAACAATCTGGATCCTCATTTTACCTCTGAATTTTACATCATTTTACCTCTGAAACAATATTCAGAGCTCCAGGAGAAGGGCCTTTTCTTTCTAGCGGCTGCCCTCTCGAACATTGTGCCCCCTGAGGATAGATCAACCTCTTGGTCTTCCATAAGAAAACTGGTTTTGCCAATTGGCCTTGGGCCCCAACTGAAGCGTTCCATCTTGGAAGTAGCTTATGGACTACGAGGAAGATCTCACTTCCATCTCATAATATTCTGGTTTTAATCTCTGTTCATTTTAATATTTTAATGGTTTGTACATTTGGTTTTTATAAAATTTGTAAAGCCACCTCAAGTCACTTGGCAGTGACATAGGTTGCATATAAATTTAATAGATATATAGATAAATATTCAGATACTGGCTGAATAGTTTGATGCTTTAGGATTCTCAGTAAATGTTATCTGCAAAAGCATAAAGTTGACCCAGATCCAGAATATGGATATAAACAAATTACAATTGATGTGTGTGGCTTACAGTATTCAGCACAGCATTCAATAGCTTATTTAAAGAATAAGAATACAATAATTACTACTGAAGTTGTTTTGAAATGTACATTTTAATATTTATCTATTTATTTTACCGGTTGTTTAAAAGTTTATGTTGCATTTAATATGAAATCCAAAAGAAGGATAAGATTTTTTGCAATATGTTTGATTAAATTTCTTGGAGAGGGATTTAATATACAGTTGAAATGAACAAACCCTAGTTTCCGCAGAATACACCAAATGGCACCTATTATTACATGCTTTCACAAAGCTACCAATACTTGGATTTACCTTCTCTCAAAAATATTCACATGCCTCAGGTATCTTTCTTGGAGTGGCATGCTGAAGTATACCCGTTTTGTAGAAGTGCACAGGTTGATAAAGTTCACCATTTGTAATGTTTTCTTTTATACAGTACTATAATTTCTATTTAATAGCAATCAAATCTGTATTATGGTCAGACCAGCATAAGAAGAGTATAATAGTAATTTTAAAAGTATCAGTAATTAAAAACATAAATTAAATACAGGAAAACATAAAGATTAGAATATGGCTAACTAAATCTACCACAATACAAAACATTCTTAACTAACAAGTTACATTGTTATTAAAACTGTTTGAAACAGAGGTCATTATTTGGAGGATTTTAATTGCTGTGGCACAGAACTCAGCAACATTGTAGTAGGGTTTGTATCTACAAGCAGGAGGGGGGATATTAAATTATCCTATGTGCCATGGGTATTTATACAGGATTGCAAAAGGATGGCTCGTGCAAATGTCAATGAGGCACAGGTACTGGAGGAACATGTGCTCTGTTGTTTCTATATGCCAAGAGTCACAGTGAATTATATTTAATATATAGATCAAAGTATAATTATTGAGATTAAGCACATATTCACTTCATGTCCAATCCTAACACTAATAGAATCATTAGTTTTATTTATAGGGGTTTCATACAAATCCATTTATCATTTTGGTGAGTGATAGCATGGCAAAGCTCTTGGTTTAAAATTTAATGTAAAGCATTATTCAAGGCATACTCACTTTGTTCTGGAGAGCTTTCTATTACTGTTATTGCAACAGGCTAAACAATATGATTCTTTGATCTTATCCATAGGCATCCACAGGGGGTTAAATGGGGATTAGTGATATTACATACATTACATGTCATTATTCAAATAATGTGAATTATTCAGCTGTGTGAACTGGTGTCACTCATGCAACAATGTTATGTGTGCAAAATCTTTTTGACATTATCATGTCTTCTGAATACCTATCATCTCATCTATAAGACAAATCAAGGATGTGGCTGTGTCATTGCATAATTTATTTAATTAGCTTCTACAAATGTATTTTACCTAGCATCCTATTGACATAATAAATATTGTAGATTTCACATAATAGAATTATCTCACAATGAAACGTCTTTTCTACTATGAATTTTGCATGAAAGCCATTTTTAAATTGAGTTGTTTCAGCCCAAGTTTAATGGAGGATATATTTCAAGAAGATCTGCAGCAACATTAAGTGCAGTGCATTTTATATATATGTATGTGTATATATATACTGTATATATAGATAGATACATAACACTAAATCATAATTTATAATTCATAACTATAGGATATAATTAGATGAATATCCCAGTTCTGTTTGCCAGCAGACTGATTCCCCTCTACTACATGATTCAGGAATCATACTGCTGGTGTTTTCTCAATAGCAACATTATGTGACCTATTAAAAAGTGTGTGCCTATTTTGTAAATGCTAGAAACCTAATGCTCACTGAGAAGACAAATATTCATCTAGGCTATGTAGCATATGGTGGCTCTCATGACTGAATATTGCTCTGAGAGAGAGGGAGGGAGGGAGGGAGAAAAATCCACTCATTTGGAAAATAAATTAGTTATGGAAATTGCATGGCTAGAACCTTTTTCTTGATACTCACATACTTTATTAATTGCAGAAAGCACTTTCTTTCAATCATAGGAAGAAATTACTGATGCAACACATTAACCCTCACCTTCAGCTTCCAGAAACAAACTTTCTTCCACAAAAACAAAACATGACTCAAAATACATGTAGATTGTCATCCAAAAGCATGACTTAAAATAACAACATGGCAATTCCCTTCCATACTGTTGCCAAAAACTGTATGGAAATGTACATGAAATGTCTAGGAATTGAGCTTGATTTGAGGAAGAGCCGCAATAACCTTTATCAGCAATACAAAACCACAGTTGTAGATGAATGTAAATCTTTCCGACAGAAAAACAATTAGAGGCAACATGCATTGAAGGGAGAGAGTCAAGGAATAATCTGAATGAATGCACTGTAAAGGGGAGATGGGCTGAAAGGAACTTACAGAATTATAGAATGGCATGTAATTTGGGTTAATAGGTCAATGGCCCTTGGGGGTAAGCAAGCTAGATCCCCCCATGAAAAATTAATTTTCCCCATAGTAACTGAGCATTTTGCTTTTATTGGACTATTAGTGCATGCAGTAAAATGGCATGACCATGTTTAGTGTATTTATACCTAATTTCTAAACATATATACAATTTTAAAGGTTTAAAATGCAAAACTCATCTGAATATGGGAATTCTTTGGGTTTGCAGCAATTAGCTATCATGATTCTGAATTCCCCCTCAGATGCCATCTTTTTCTATTGACTACTTTCCAGAATGCCAACACATTACATTTTTATTATAAAATACTAACCTATATATTTCATTCATTTTTGGTAGGATTTTAAGTGCAGTTTTAAAATTGGCAAGCAAGAATAAGCAAACCATTGGTAAATGGCACTGATTAGACATACCATTCAAATGCTGGAGCAATTATACTGTACATAAAAACACTATAGAACAAAGACCATTTTAGCATCTACGTCTTATGAAAGAAAACCTAAATATATATTATTGGTAGATGGTATGATTCCACCCCTGGGTCAGATGTTCCTGTGATCTCTTAAGATTTTTCTGCCTTCAATTTTACAACCTTGGCTTTCACTGCTTCCCAGCTAAACCCACAGATGGTCTTTCAGGTTCAATATCTGAAGAAGTTCAATTTAAAATGCTAACATTCAGGCTGTAGTGGCGGAAGAACTTCACAATGTGGTTTCCAAAAGGCAATATCAAGTAAGAATGCTCACCATTCAAATGGCTAGAATTCAAGACAGCCTTAGCAAAGTTGTCTTGCCCTTTCATTGAAGTTGCTAAAAGAATTAGCAGAGGCCTAGGATCCTGTTTGGGGAAACCATACAGTACAGGTAGTCCTTGACTTACAACCATTCACTTAGTAACTGTTTGAAGTTACAACAGCCCTGAAAAAAGTGATTTACAACCAGTTCTCATTCTTGAAGCCATTGCATGATTCCATGGTCATGTGATCAAAATTCAGGCTCTTGGTAACTGACTTGTTTACGATGATTACAGCATCCCAGGGTCATGGAATTGCCATTTGCAACTTTGGTAGCAAAATCAATGAGGGAAGCTGGATTCGCTTACTGACCATATACTGAACTGCAGTTATTCACTTAACAATCATGGCAAAAAAAGGTCATATGATTGGACACGATTCACTTAACAACTGTCTTGCTTAGCAATGGAAATCCTGGTCCCAATTACGGTCATAAGTCAAAGATGGCCTGTACAACATGTTATGGCTTGGCTGAATCTAACAGCAAGAGAGGCAACATATCATGGGGTGAAGAGGTGATCACTGACAGGTTATTCTTTGCATCTTCTGAAGGCTAGAAAGCTTGGGTCTTCCTAAACTGCTCTTTGCACACTCCAGGGCACAGGGACACCCTCATGCTAGGGAACCCATGCCTCCAACATATCTTCTCTCTTTGGAAAGCTGCATGAACTGAACTTGCAAGCGGTATTTTGAGGAATGGCCTGATTTCCCCGCGTTCATCCGGGCAGATTGGCAATGGGAACTCTTCACCAGCCTCTCTCCCCGTCGCCCACGGGCCAGCTGCTCGGCCTTTCAAAGGGTTCCATCGGCTTCTGACCCTGGTGCTGAAACCTAGAAACACGACGGGGGAAGTACCGAGGCTCTGCCGCGCACTCCGAACAAAGCGGGAATTTGAGCTCTGGCCAGGGAGAAACCCAGCCTTGCGTCTGCGAGAAAGGAGCGCTGATTCGATTAAGGGAGTGCGACGGTAGGGCAGCAGTGGCCACGGAGCCCACCAGCAACGCCAGAGGAGTCTCTTCCAGATTTCCCTCTGCCAAACCACCCTTGAAGGCAAAGGAGCAGGTAAAAGGGGGGGGGGGGGGATCGCGCGTCTCGAGCGGAATCCGCACCGATTTGTGTACCGCCCTCCCCAACTGTCCACATCTACCACCGTGACGACTATCCCGCCTGCAGAGACCCCACCCCATATCGGCCCCCAGTAACAACAAGTGCTTGAATGGGTCGCGTGAAGTTGGCTTCTCTGGCAAGCGAGCAGGGCGATCCTCTTTCCTTCCATCCTCGCGAGGGCTGACCCCACCCGTTGCTCTCTGCCGTCGCCAGTCCGGCTGATGTTTTTTTTTTCTTACCTGCCGCCTGGAGATGAAGCCAGAGGAAGAGAAGGGAGGCTGCCCATGTCCTCCACATGGTGCCTTGGTCCAGCTGGGAGAGCATCGCCCCAGCTCCCGCTGGCCGCCAGCGATGCCAGGCTTGGCTTCTGCTCAAGGCTTTCCTCCTTCCTGGTGAATGAGCATGCTTGAGAAGTCCACGCAGATGCAGTAGGGGCCGCCAGGCTGCTGCCCTCTCCTGGCTGAGGAATTGGCGAGGCAGGCCCTGGGAAAGCAGCCAGGGATCCTTCCGAAGGAACTGCTGGGCGGATGAAGCGCAGAGCGGCCGAATTGGGGTCAAGAAGAGCGGGATAAATCCAGGAAAGGAAATTGGTGAAAAAAAGGAAGTAGCGGAGAGCAGCCTTCCTCAAGATGGGCGGGGGGATGGGTTTTTTCCCCCTTCAAATGGGTTAGACTTCAACTCCCATGGCCCCATCGACCAGCAATGCAATGGGGGATGATGGGACTTGAAATCCAATTCTCCAGGCAACCAGACTGAGAAGACTAGCCTGGAGATATTCAAATTCAACTACTACATCTGATTCATTCCCTTCTTTTTTGTTCCCTTTCCTGATTAGCTCTTAACGGACCTTACAGGTCAATAGATTTTTATACATAATTTAAGACAGTGAAACAGTTTGACACAATTCACATAACAGCTGTCCTGATGTCTTGAACTCATCAGAAAAGAAGGAATGCCCAGGCAGGCATCACCTGGCCCTGCCCATTACCTTACACAAATGGCTGCTTTAATCTAGTCCACCACATAGTTCATTTTGAACCCACAATTTATTTTCATAATTCAAGTTCTGAAAATGATAGGTAGCTAGTTCAACACTCTGAAATGAATACAAAGTATGCTCTTTAAAAGCAAATCATAGAAGCAAGTTTGGGTGTCAGGATAAACTAATCAGTTACATTTCTTGGCACACTTCAGCTTTTTCTGGTTAAGAGCCTAGCCCATCTCCTTAATGGGATTTTGGTCTCACTTCTTGTTTACTGTCTTGGATTGGGTACAATCCAGACAGTCAAGAAAATCTTTCGCTTCCATAAGCCTTTGGCTAAAGCTTAACTTTTCTCATTGAGGACTAGCCTCATTAATTCTCCAATCTGAGTATCTGAGTATCTACCTGAATTAAAGCTCTTCGATCTAACCCTTGAAATCTGGATTTCTCTCCTTGTTCTCAAGGTAGAATATGATCAGCTGAAGCAAATGCCATAAAGGAGACTTTATGGAAGATCCCGGCCTTCCTGTCATCAGCAAACACAAGATAAATAAGTAACTTCTCCAGGCTGACTCACACAGCTAGAAAGTTCCAGCCACGGGAAAGCTTTTACCCTCACCCAATGTCATGTTTTCCCTTCTGCAGTTTTGGATGGAAAACGTTTTTAAAAAGGAGGATTGGCTAAAAGGCTCTGCCTTGTGATTCTGGAGAGACAAAAACCACAGAACGTGTTCTACTTCTTTGCTCCTTTTATAGAGATGTTCAAACCAAATTTATCTTCCATGATTGGCAGATATTCTGCTAGCTCAGCCTTTGTCTATGTCCAAATGCTTTTTACAAATAAACTGCCATTTATGACAGCACACTGGGTAGGTTTTGTGCAGCAGTAGGTAAGGTTTGAGAGCCAATTTGGTGTACTGGTTAAGGCATCAAGCCAGAAATGAATTCTAATCTCGCTTTGAGTGCAAAGTCAGCTGGATGACCTTGGACCAGTCACTTTCTCTCAGTTCTGAGAAGGCGGCAATGGCCAAGCACTTCTGAAAAACTTTCCCAAGAAAATTGCAGGGAGTCCCTGAGAATCTGAATGGAAAGAAAAAAAGATTTGTTGGAACTTGAGAGCTCAAGTTCCTGCTACATTTTATCTAACATTAAGTATGAACATATTTTATGTAATATGTTTTTATTAATATTAATATTTAGTAATATTAATTGCTTTTTTTATTCCACTCTTGTGTCCCACTCAGGGTGTTTTAGAGGTGTATTTTAATTTTGCTTTAAATTTTTATTTACTGGTTTCTTAAGCTAAACTGTTTTGTAGGTTGTTACAGATCACTTATGGATATACTTCTGATACTGATTGGAGAACATAATAAAACAATTGGCTCACTGAAATAGTAAGAAACAATAACTATTCTGGGAAAAAGCAAACTTCTTGCATAATAGTAAGAATCGTAATAAACATTAGAAAAAAATTATTCTACAAAGCAGATAATGTTTATTTGGGCTAAATATGAACTGTGCTGTAACCATAGATATTCTCAGAATGGTGTATATAGTAAATTTTTCCTTAAGCATTCAGAGAAGAGAGTTACATATGTTACCATTATGTCAAATCTGTCAACACGTTTAAGCTCAGACCCAAATGTAAGAAAGTAATAGTTGCTAACCAAGCAAATTATACGGGTACATTTGGGTGTGAAATATCAATAAAAGGGTTGAATTCTGCATATGATATAATGAAGAAATGTAAAGTATTCTTTGATGTCCTTATTCCAGCCTTTGTGTGGGAAGGTTTTTAAGCTATTTGTTTGCAAATTGCAAAGAGGGTCCCATGTATGCCAGTAGGGTGTTTATATGCATTTGTTTATTTGTTTGTTTATTCGTTTATTCATTCATTCATTATATAAAATGTATATATTTTTAATAAAAGCATTTAATATTTTTATATGCAATTACATGGCTTGGAAGGCCTCCTTCCAAGTAGCCTGAGAAGATTGCTATAAAATTGTCATTGTAGACAATTGAGTTTGGGCAAGTGGCAGAATGTTTATCAAGACATTGTGTTGCAAAGCCTATGACTTTGCAATGTGGCATCACTTATTTTGTCATCATGGCTAGCTGAGGGACCTGTGAATTTAAATAAATTGTTAGCTTTATTTAAGAAGTACACAAAAACTTGAGGCATTTGGTGTATCTATAGCTGTCTATAGATTATTGCTCCATTTGGTTTCATTACTGGAGAGGAGAGGAATCAGGAGTGAAGCTGAACTGGATAGAAACAAATAGATCTGAGAAGGAGAGGGAAGTGAAAGTGATGACATTATGACAAGAGGACCAGTGGAATCAAAAGGAAATATGCTATCTAATGACATACAAAGAAATTTACCCAAGTAAAGGATATAAAACTGAAGAGTCCCTCTTCTAACTATCTCTTGTCCCTAAGGTGTTAGGTTAAGATGTCTTTAGAGGAAGATAAATAATAGATGCAAAGTTGAATTCCAATACACTTTGAAGGACTTTGAAAGTAGAAGATCTTGACACAACCAGTAACTTTCTTTCATAACCAAGAATAAATGAATGCTGCTTGAAAGAGATACTGACCACCACTTTGTATTGTTTAAATCAGGGATATCCAACTTTGGCAACTTTAAGACTTGTGGACTTCAGCTTCCAGAATTTTTTGTGTGTATGTGTGTAATGACTGGCTGGGGAATTCTGGGAGTTGCAGTCCACAAATCTTAAAGCTGCAGGTTGAACACCCCTGATCTATGGTAAATAGTCCTTACATGTGTCCCTCAATCTTCTGGGATTGGGGAAGAAAATTATACTCATCATAGTTTCAGATGATGGTTCAGATAAGTTGTTTTCATTTTTCCTATTGCCAAACATTTGGTTTAGTCCCTTCATTACAGATATAAATATACCAGTCTCCTGTGGGCATGGAGGAAAACATAATTTGATTCATATTTTAATGCGCACATCATAATTTGTGCTTTCTGTATGCAATCTAGGTTGTGCTTCTCTGCATTCCTGCTTCTTTTTAACATAAACGTAATGTGTATATTAAGGAAAGATAAAAAGTCATACATTTGGGAACAATTGTATTAAAATTATCTTATGAAAAATCAATACAAAACCTGATATATTGAGGACATTTGTTTGAAAAGAATAATCAGAAATAATTATAATGTATATATTAGGTGAAATGCATGCAGATTTTCTTTCAAATATTTAAATAATGCACTTGCTGATTGATACAGACAAGAATCAGCTCCCCATTCATAAGAATCAAAATCTTTAGGAAGTAAAACACATGGTTTAATCTGTCCATGTCCTCCTATATATTAAAGCATGCATGCCCGGTCAACTTTTTAACAGATGGCCAATGCTAAGAGGCATCTGGAGCAGAAGTCAGAATAAATTACATAGAAGGGCACCCAAGTCTAATATATGAAGAAAGCATAACTTAAATGGTTCCTATTTTCCTTGGTTAAGTAAATAATCTGATCATGTCATTCACAATAAATCATGCAGTTTCAGCAAAGTAAGGGAACAGAGTGGAGGTTCTTTAGGATTTGAATAAAGGAATATATATTTTAAAACATTGGATTTGTAATTCACATGACAAGTTTGCAGCCCAAACAAGCTAATTAACATAGTAATGCTACTATCCAATCACTGATATTATAAGATAGGCCTGAATTACTCCAGGGAGAAAGAGGCACACGTAGAGTTATAAGTAAAGGGACTATAGACAGCATACCCATTTTCTTAATATTATATCAATTCATTTTTGGCAGAAGAAGTTCTCAAATTACAGGTAGCCCTTAACTTACAACAGTTTGTTTCGTGACCATTTGAAGTTACAACAGTACTGAAAAAAAAGACTTATGACCATTATTCATACTTACACCGTTGTGGCATCCCCATGATCACCTGATCAAAATTTACTTAACTGCCGTGATACTAACTTAACAACTGCAATGATTCATTTAACAACTGTGGCAAAAAGGTCATAAAATTGGGCAAAAATCACTAAGCAAATGTCTCACTTAGCAACAGAAATGTTGGGCTCATTGTGGCTATAAGTCAAGAACTGCTGTATTATCAGGTCGTATTCTTTGTCTATCTAACACAGAGTTATCTATTCTGATCCATAGAAATTTTCAAGAATCTTTTAAATGATGGTCTTAACTGGACATGCCAAACACATTGCTCCAGTCTGTTGTCTTCTAGATATTTTAGAATACAATTTTATTTTTAAAAATTGTTGATTTCAAAAGATCAAAGACTAAATACAAATAAAAGACAAAAAGAAAACAAAAACTACAGATAAAAATAGGAAAAATTAACAACACTGGGTAAAAATGGAAAAGAAAATTTTTTTATATAACAGATATAGAATTACCACTAAACATATAACATCCACCCTGGCTGAATGTTGATAAATATAACTCAAACAGATCTAATAGATTCCTCCTCTTGCTTTACAGGTTTACAAATGGTAATGCATTTTCCCATCTATACTTAACTAAATTACTATTTTAAATTACAAATTCTTAACAAATATCCCAAATATAAAATCTTATTGTCTATCAATCAGATGAATCCAATCTCTGTTCACTGTAAAAAAGCTTTTAATTAATAACCCAAAAACTTAAACTAATCTTCAAAATCCTCTAAGAGTCCATTGTTGTATTTACCATTCAGAAACTTCGCAAATGGCCTCCAATCGCTTATAAACTTGCCCAAACCAAAGTCTCTGATCAATACAGTTAATTTGCCAGCTGTGTCAGTTTCAGGATCTATTCTTGGTATTCCTTTTTCCTTCCAGTATTTGGCATGTACCAGATGGCTAACCTTTTTGTCGTTGTGTGTCGAAAGCGCACGCACGCACCAACACCCATAATGCATTGCGTGCACAAGCCCCATGTGTCACACACCATGCGCATGTGCATATGCCCTCATGTGCTTCCCCACCCCAATGCATGCGCACATGACTCCCCACGCATGCGCCCCGCCTCCCATGCATACATGGCAGAGACCCAAAAATCAGCTGGCTGGCAGGAGGCACGCGTGCATGTCCAGTGGAGCTGACTGGTTTCGTGCCTGCAGTGAGGGCTCTGCATGCCACCTGTGGCAAGCATACCATAGGTTTGCCATCATAGGCATATACAATCCTTGCAGCAGTTGCCATGTACAAAAATAAAGTCCCAAATTGTTTTTCTATAATTTGTCCATAATACCAAGAAGAGAGGCTTCAGGTTTCATTAATATTTGCATTTTAAGTATTTTCTGCATTACCATTATTATATTTATCCAATATTATTTAGCATGTTTACACCACATGTGATAAATAAAATGCATCTGGAATTTGATTACATTTCCAATATTTGTTGGAAGTCTTTGCCAATTCTTACCAATCTGTCTGGGGTCAAATACCATTGATCTATCATTTTATAAAGGTTTTCTTTCAGAATGTAATTTAGAGTAATCTTCAAACCATTAGTCCACTAACTTTTTCCATTTATCTAGCATAAAGTTATAACTTAATATAATTTTTTGCACATTTTATCAGAGAATACTTAACATATTCATCTTCCACGTTCATCCTAAGAAATATTTTATAAACTTTAGAAATAAAATGGTCATCCCAAAAGCATAAATTGGATTCTAATATTTATCTCCTGCAAACTAGTCACATTTAAATCCTCCACTTACTATTTATCTCCTTGTTTTTATCTTAATTTCCTCTTTTCCAAATGTCAGTAAATACAATATGTCAACCATTTGACTTTGATTAGCATCTCTTTTCTGTTCAATGCTTCATGAAGTTGTATCCACAATTTTACCTTATATGAAAAGTGCATATTATAGTCTGAAAAATATGGTAATTTAAAAATTATTTTAATTTTTGACATTCACATTTCATTTTTCATCTTTAATTATTCTATTTTACCATTTCTTCAATGTTAGACTAACTTTTGTCCTGCAGCGAGCTAGCCATGACGAGTTGGCTACACTGAGTTGTCCTAGATCTGGGTAAGGTAGTGCTAAGGAGAGGCCCTTGGATTTTCTGCATGCAGAGTATACATCATGGTCCTACTCAAACTGAGGTGTGAGTTATGATGTGTATAACCTTATTCTTCAATTTGGGAAAGTATCTTAAATCAGGAATATAGGACTAAGTGGTCTAATTTGATGCCATCTTCAGCCTAAACTCAAAAAGATTTTGGCATCCTGTAATTTCAGGCATCAGGCAAAAGGGTTGTCTCTGTTCTTGGATAGCCTACTGTTCTGACCCCCCTCGTCCCACACTAACACACTCAGAGTCAAAGATACTTTACAGAATTTATTAACAGACAGACAGGTCCTTGGCAGCAAACCGGCACAGGCAAGCTTGGGCAGCAATCCAGCACAGATAAGCCGTGGCAGCAATCCAGCCTGCCAAGCTCACAAAAATGTTCTCCAATATTAGTTCCTGTGTTGACTTCTGCAAGAGGGGCGTGTGCACAAGCAGTCCTTTTATAATCTGGAGAGGAGCCTAATGACCACCAGCTGAGTGCAATTACCTCCAGTAACTGCGCAACTGTTCCTGACGCCTATTAGCTCTTTGGTGCCCGGCATCCAGGAACAACTCACTGCTGGCATCCGGATCACTCTCCCTTGTCTCCTTCCCACTGGTCCAAGGCTCAGGAGCCTCCCGGTGGCCAACCAGCCTCTCTGCGCCCTGCTCGGAGTCGGAACCCTGTCCAGAGTCCTCCACATCCTCCAGAGCTGATTCATAGGGCCCCTCGCTGTCGGAGTTGGTGGCAGCTCCAACGGCTCCTGCTGGGTCACAACAGGAAGGTATATCTTGATAGAAAAAGAAAGGTAATCCATCCAATTGTAGAATATTGGTGAAATTCAGGAACCAATCATTCTTGATAACTGATTGTTGCTGTTTACACATACACACGTGGATGTATCTGATTCCATTCTAATACGTAAAGCCAGTTAGAGTGTAGCTGTTGTATTGAAATTGTGTTGGATATACAGAAATATAAAGATAATTGGAAGTAATACATTTGTAAGCTGTTATCTGAAAGTCACACACCTAGCAGGGTTTCTGTGGGAGACTTCCTGGGTACATAAATAGTGCTCGGGTGCTATCTACATTGCTATAGAAATACAAACATTAAATGTTTCAAAATGTGGTAAACTCAGCTTGTTACTTTTGAGTCCTCTATCTCGTGTTGCAATACAAAACCCTACATTTCTGTTCCAAAATCCTGATGGCATTGTCATTTTATTATTTGGAATCTTTTTGCCTTCAAGTCAGGAGAATAGCAGGGAGTTATAGAGAATGACTGTCTTCTTTGTGCAGTAGGAAATAACAAAGTAGCATATTATATCATTTTCCTTTTATGATTTACTGTGGCAAATCGATGCTTCACAATCTTCTTTCATGCATCCAAAAATAGTCAGTTGACTACCATTGGAAAAGGGGAATGAAAAACCAATAGCATTTGAAGTCTTCCAATAAAAATTGGATTGATACAGATATCTTGGTCCTAAATTCCCAGCACTCCTGAAACATAACAATTATGGGGCAGTCTTGAAAGCAGTTGCAATGAAGTCTGTATCCAGCTGGTGGCAGTAAAAGATTCATGACTAGGCTGTTAGAACATCCCAAGAAAACTAAAGGGAAAAAACCTGTAGAAGATGGGAATAAGAAATCAGTCTCATGACACTGTGTTTCATATTTTTCTAAAATCAAGAATGTATGGCAGTCATGTAAATAAGGAATTTTCCACCATCTTAGAGAGTTAAAATTAGAATGTACTGTATATTTGTTTTTTTACAAGATTGGCAAAGGCATAGTGATGGTGTCACTGGGGGAAATAGGATCCAAGAAGAATGGATCCATTTCTCTTGTAGACTGCAAGAACACACTCGGTTAGCAGCACTTTTTAGCAACATGTATAAAGCTGCAGGAAGGCAGGTTTGCCACACTACTATTTAAAACTCATTAGATGTTTTTGAATTGTGATGTTAGAAACAGTGGCAACTCTGTTTTATGGTTTCATTTATTATTTCACAGAACTACTTGCCTACATAGCATATTATTTTTTATACTGCTTCAATGGGCTATTAATGGGGACTAAGGCAGGGATTTTTCATGATATAAGTAACCATTTTTTAAAAAAATGGAATCAATACAATCAGGGCCTGTATATATCTTGCAAATATTCTGCTAGTGAGCTGTGATTTCCTCTTCTAAATCTGTTTTTGATCATTGATTTATTGTTTATTGATACTGGAATATTGTTGAACCAATCAGCTGATAGTTGGGTTTCCTTTGAAGAATCTGCAGATAATACTTGCACAAAACTTAAGAATAGCTTTTTGTCTAAAGCTGCATCCTTCCCAGTACCAGCCCTATTTCTATTAAGGAGAGCAATGGGTGGATATTTTCCTATCAGCTGCCAAAATTAATGAACGGGGAGAAAAATAAGCTGGGGAAATCCACAAATACCTATCTTTGTTGTGCCCTCTGCACCATAAATAAAGACATTGTGCCCATTACATGACAGGAATTATCAATAGACATCCCAAATGTTATGCTGGTATAGTTTTCTGCTGGCTTCACTCTCCCATCACCTTGAGGCAGTAAATGTGGGAAGTCCTTTCACTTGATATGCAGAAATGCTCATAGTCGTTCTGTGAGTATGATGCTGAAATCCGCCATCATTTCATCCATTCCTTTGACTAGATCTAATGACCTTTTTTATTTTCTCAGTGAAAAATAGCCTGAAGTGCTTCTAATATTTTTCTCTGATCTATCTAAACAAATTTAGCAGACAGTTCCAGAAGATACATTCTTGGAAACTTCAGATTTGAATTACAGCAAAAATGAACTAAAAGTGACAGTTTAACACCCAGAGGGCAAAGAGTTTGTAACAATCCTTCTTTGATTCTATTCTAGAATTTTAAGAAAATGTTGCTGACACTTTTTATAGCAATGAATTGCATAGTAAAATTATGTGCCTTACATTCTGAAATATTTATTTGTACAAGATTTTGCTAAGATCAATGGTGTGGGTTCATACACTCAACTCTTGTTCTCTGGACTGTCTAATAAGCTGTTAAGTTTGTTTAGTGTGGAGTTCTTGGCAAACATAATTCACAAAATTTTTTGTTTATGGTATTCATTACTCGTGTGTTTGAATAAGGCCAATTCAAACCAACTGTTGGTATCCGATTTAAAAATTGTTCTTCAGATGCATGCATTCTCATACCTGCAAAATAAAAAAAAAGAAAACCCAGATACATCTTACAGACACTGGATTGTCTCCTAACTAGAAACTCCTTTTTAGTGGCAGAATGGTGGCTAATGATAACAGAGCAAAATGTAATCAAGCTATTTTTACTAGTTAGTAAGAAAGTAAGTTATACTGATAAAATGAACTAAGTTTATTGGCATTGCATAAATAAAACAATAAATAGAAAGAGAATTTCATCTATCTAAGTTAAGGCAAATTACCAATATCCAGGTCCCAGTTAGGAGCTAAATTTCAGGTAGGATCCTAACCAGAGAGGTTACAGATGCAGGTAAGGAGACAAAAATGTTGAACTGCAAGAAGGGAGAAGACATGCATATCTAGAGTGCACATATAATAAAATGCCCTTCAGACCATTTTTTAAAAGATTCTTTTCTGTCCAAGTTCCCAATCCCACCTTTTCTGTTTTAGGTTTTTGTTTAGCAGTTTAATGTATATCTCCCACACACAAACATTTTTTCTCCAGATTGGTCATTTTGCAACTTGCATCTCAGAAATATATCAGTTTGTGTATCCCCTACAGGCAATCAAGACATTTCCTCAAATCAGAAAACTTTCCATTTTATGCCCCTAAACTGGGTTTATCATCACTTGTTTCTTGAGCTTATGTTTTATATATGTTTTCAGCCATTTGCATTTTCCCTTTGAGTATCAATTAGCAGAAAGACAAAAACATTTTATGAATAGATTTAAGTTCAAAGTATGTTTTACAATGAAAGCAAATAAATTAAAGTAGCACAGTAAAGCAGTGCCAAATCAAACATTCAATTCTAATTCAAAAGTGTATCAACAATCCAGGAACAAGACTACCATGTGAAAATAATTTCATGTTTCCAAAGTAAATCTGATATGAAATCTAATTTGATTTGGAATTCATTTTTAAATGTATCTCTATATGTAGATTTACTGGTATATCACATCTGAAAATTGCATTTCTTTTAACATAAAGTCTTTAATTTCTCAGATAGAAATTACTGTTTAAATCCCATTTTATAATGTATACCATACTAACTATTGTTGATTTTCAAATATTACTTGGATTTTAACAATGATTTTTATTTTTTAAAATGATAGTTGTTTAAAACCAATCATATATTGAAAAAAAATAACTGAATTCTGTGATGGTTTAAGCTCCTTGCTTGTCTATGTTGTCCTTTTTTAAAAAACTTTCTCCAATTTCTCTCTGTGTCTCTTTTTTCCTTTTCTTTTTTTAAAAATACTAATTTAATATTAAATACTCATGTGCATTTTTTCATGCCTCTTATATTAAAAAACACAAAAATACTAATCTATATTGGGCTGAAGTTCTAAATGTTGATGTCTACCCATTTCATCAGGTTTTTGCAATTATTATGTATTTTTCATATCTGTACACGTGTTTAATATTATGTATGAATATTTCATATTGATAATAATTAATATTTCATGTTATTTCATATTGTGTACTTTTTGTACATAACTAAACATGAAACAACAATCAGCTTAATCTTTAGCTATCTTTGTCCTGACATACAATGTAAGATTATTTATTTCAAATACTTGCAGGATTCTCTCTTTCTCTGGGCATCACAGGAAAAACAACTGGTGATTTCTCAGTTGTATGAAGTATATGAGGCATCCACTCTTCTGGCCTTCTGTAATTTTTTTTTTAAACTAAGCTATTCCAGAGGACCTTTGATAATTGATGGGATTCGCAAGTTTATTTGATTTTATTGATATTTATAGTTTTATGTATCTTAGTCCTTCTGTAGATGTTCTGGTCTTTACATCCTCAATGGCTGATAGTTTTTATCAATAGATAATCTGTGTTCACTGCTTTCTCTTTTAAGTGCTTTTAGAAAGATTTAATAAATACATTTCTTAATGGTCTTCACATTTCAACCCATATTGAAATTCTATCCCAGGTTAAAATATGAAGGAAAGAGCTGCAATTTCTTCAAATGCTTCCTCTGCAGTCTCATCTGCTTACCTTGGCTGCTGCTTTTCTTTTCTTTTTTCTTTCCTTTTCTTTCCTTTCTTCTTTCTTCTGATAATCATGTTTTGTACTGTACTAGAAAGAAGAATCTGGCAGGAGGTGAGGGAATTGTATTTAATTAGCAGCCAAAGATTGGCTTAGGCAAGCTAGTCTTTTTCAATTTCATTATCCCAATTAGATAATATTTATGGTTTGCCTAAACTAAGCACCTGGTACCTGCTAGTCTCTTACAAAGTAATCCTCAGGGCAAAGCTAAAGCTTACTAGTATGTAACTTTTACTTGGTGATGCATTGGTGAAATAGACCCTAGATCAGAGAGTGATCATATCTTACGTTCTCCAAAATTCTCATTTCCTTGAACAACTTTAGAGAGTAAATGGATTTGGAAAATCCATAAAGATTTTTTTTCTTTAGAAAACAATATATAAGGTCACTTTTTAAAATTCTTGGCAAACATGCTGACATTTTCTGGCAGGTGTGCAAATAGCAAATTTAGAGGAAGCAAATATATATATTTTAAATTTCAGTTCCCAACCTTTTTAGTTTGCAAACAGCTGACAGTTGGCAGGTAGATTTGTAATATGCCAAACCTGAGCCAGCCTTGTGACATATTTGATTTGGGAGGGAAAAAAACCTGTCAATTCGCAACATTGTTTATCTCTCAGATTCTTGGAATAAACACAGTTGAAATGCTGATTTGAGCTTCTTGTGCTCCTAAATGAAAGCTCCAAAGAATAGTGAAGAGACTCAAAACAAATAATGGAAAGTTCAGTGCTTCAGATCAATTTAAGCCAACTGGGACTTCCTTCTCAAACATCTTCCATGTGTTAAAACCACAAAGAATTTATTGCACGAGAGGGTTCCTTCCAGCTAGGGGAGGGGAGGGGAGGAAACAAGTATAATGTTATACAATAATTGTTATATCAGGTTAGATCCTAGTAAATTACTAGTTTTCATAACCGTATTCAAATTTATTTATTTATTTATTTATTTATTTATTTATTTATATTATATTATATTATATTAAGATGGAAATAGTTTTGTATGTAGCAAAATAAACCTTTTTAGCAACTTGAGTATTGTTTCAAAACACGTATAAGCAGGTGCTGGACACAAGTTTAGTATAAGGAGACCCACATAAAAAGCAAAATTAGTATTTTTGAGGAGTGCTTTGCAATCCAGCTGAATTTATTTGAGATTATCATGTACACAAGAGTAATTATTTTTTTAAAAAAACAAATAATATATTGGTTAAGGAATTCATTTAGCTCTTCTATTCCTTTAAAAAAAAATCTTATTTCCATTTCCATTGCATTTATGCCAGGGGTGTCAAACTGGTGGCCTGTGGGCTGGATGTATCACACATAGGCCATGCCCACCCCATCTCTGCAAATGGGAAAAACATTGTGAAATGTCATGTGATAGCAATGTCGCAACATGAGTTTATCACCTGTGATTTATAAGAACAAGCAAATAGCAAATTCATCAAGAGTTGTTCCCCATTTATATCTTGCATAGAGCCAAAGTATTCCTGTTAGATTGGTGAGAAGGTGGAATTGAGTTTCAGCACTTTTTATTGCAAGAGTAAGTGACTGCACTCTGCTGGCTGGGCTGCTGGAGCTCAACAATTAAGGAGCTCCAGCAGCCCAACCCGTCAATGACAGTTGTTTAAACTTCCCGGCGTTTGGGCAACCAATCCCTGGTGAGCATGTGAAAACATGTACATTTAACAACGTCCATCCGTCCGTAACACCTTTCCCTTCCTAGAATGAACAATGTCCAATTCCCGGCCTAGGTAGGTGATGTAGTCTTTCAAGTAGGCAGGGCGCGCCGGTCTCCTACTTCATCTGTGCAGATCACTTGTCCCTGGAAACTTGGCCAGTGCGGTTGAGCCTGCTTTTCCTCTGGCTGCCTGGGAAGAAACCTTTTGGAGCTCCTCGGCCTGGTTCCTTCGGCTCCTGAGATGACATTTCTTCATGGGAAAGCTTTGGATGCAGCTATGTGTTCGTGGCTCAGGTTGGACGGTCATCCCTCGATTTCTTGGCTTGGTGGGGCAAGTTCCTGCCCATCTGCTTCCCAGCTGGTGGTTGAGCATGCTCCACAGGGCAGAGACCTGGGGTTCTCTGGGAGTTGTTCTGAGTTGGTGGGTGTGGTCAAATTGCTCTAGTTCCTCAGTTCAGTGTCCCCCAGGTGGTGTTGGAGCTGGCCGATGTGCCTCCTCCAGATTCGTCCATCCTCTAGCTCCACTCGGTACGACTTTAGCCGGTGACGGCCATGATTCGGCACACCAACCAAGTCGGGTACCCGGCGTAGTTGTGGGTGAATACCTGGTTGTTTATGTTGAACTCCCAGATTGGTCGAGTGGAATCCAGGGGGTTCTCTGGAGGTAGTCTGGGTGGTACCAGTCAAGTCTAGACCTCAGCCTTCTCCCCATCAACAGCTCTGCTGGGCTTCTGTTGGTGGTCACATGGGGCTGATGTGTTGGATGAAAAGGAATTGGTCGACCTTTTCCTGCCAGCTTCCTGGTTGCATTCAGGTGAGGGTGTCTTTTGTGAGCCTCACCATTCGCTCAGCCTGCCCATTGCTCGCTGGATTGAATGGGGTGATGAGAACATGCCAGATCCCTTGCTCTGCAAGGAATGCCTCCATTGTCTTGGCAGTCAGTTGTGGGCCATTGACAGAGGCCAGGGTGTCAGGTAGGCCATGGGTCATGAAAAGTTTCTGGAGAGCTCTGATGGTGGCTTCTGCCATGGTTGATTGCATGATAATGACCTCTAGCCATTTGGAGTAAGCATCCACCACGATCAGGAATGTCTGCCCTTCCACTGGTCCCGTGAAGTTGATGTGTATGCATGACCATGGTCCCTTGGCTACTTCCCACTCTCACACAGATGCCCGGGGTAGGGCTGGTCGTGTCTCCTGGCAGAGTGTGCAAGTGGCTACCCACTCCATGATGTCCTTATCCATATTGGGCCACCAGATGTAGCTCCGGGCTAGTGCCTTCATCAGTACTATCCCTGGGTGACCCCTCATGGAGGACTTCAATGGCTTGCCTCTGCAGCTCTGGGGTACAATGACTCTCTCTCTCCCCACAACAAGCAACCCTTGATAGTTCTGCTTGCTTACTATGGTAGCTCTGGAACTCCTCACTCAGCTTCTCCTGTGGCCACCCCCTCAACACCCAGTTCAGAACCTTTTGCAACCTCTTGTCCTTTTGTGTATGCTGGGCGATGTCCCTGGTGGGGATCGGGCTGGCAGGGTTGACATCAATTAGGAGTACCATGGCGGTGAGGGTGGGATCTTCCACCAGCTCTGGTAATGAGCAATGGCTGAGAATGCCTGATGTCCTTCCCTGGGTGGTGGATCAGCTCATAATCATATGCCATGAGGAAAATGGCCCATCTGGTCATCCTTGGGGACATGTATGGTGGGGTTTGTTGGTTCCTGCTGAGGAGCCCCAGCAGTGGCTTATGGTCCGTGATGAGTTCAAAATGTCTGCCATACACATACTCATGGAATCTCTTGATCCCTACGACTGCAACCAAGACTTCCTTGTTGATCTGGCTGTAGTTGTGTTCAGCCAGGGACAAAGTCTTGGGTAATAGGCTATGGGAGCCTCCGATCCATCTGGTAGGTGATGGCTGAGGACTGCTCCAACTCCAAAGGGGGAGGCATCACAGGTGATCCGAACCAGCAAAGTATCGGTTGAACTGGATGAGCATGCTCTTGTAGGATAGGAGCTCTTTTACCTTCTGTCCCCAGGTCCATGGTGCTGTCTTTCCCAGGAGCTTGTGCAGCAGCTCAGCAACAGTGGCCTTCTGTTGTAAAAAAAAGACTATAAAAGTTCAATAGTCCTAAGAAGGCTTGGAGCTCTGTCTTGTTCCTTGGGGTGGGGGCGTTTCTAATGGCCTTTACTTTGCTGTTGGTGGGGTGGATACCAGACCCATCTATGAGGTATTCCAAGAACTCTACTTGCCTCACGCCAATTTTACATTTTTGGGGGTTCACTTTACGTCCCTTCTCCTTGAACCTCCACAAAGTCTCCCGTACGCGTTCCATCAGCTGCTCTATGGAGTCCCCTGAGATGAATATGTCATCAAAGTATAACACCACCTCCGGGATTTCTTGCAGTAGCCGCTCCATTAAACACTGAAACAGACCTCGGGCTATGCTGACTCCAAACTGCAGTCTGGTGCATTGGAAAGCCCCCCCCTCTGGGTAACAATTGTCTGTTCTTCTGCAGTGGCTTCGTCCATAGGCAATGTTGGTATGCCTGGTCCAGGTGCAGTTTGGCAAATATTTTCCTGCTTCCTAGGGAATGCAACAAATGTTGCACAACTGGCACCTAGTACGCACTTTACTGTAAGGCCTTATTCAGCATACACTTGTAATCCGCACAGAGGCGGGTGAAACCATCTGGCTTCACGGAGGTGACTATTGGGGTTTCCCATACTGTGTGGTTGGTCAGCATGAGGATTCCTTGGACAATTAGTTTGCCCAATTGCTCATCCACCTTGGACCATAGAGCAAAGGAGAGCCTTCGGGGTTTGAGCCTGATAGGGGTTACATGGGGGTCTAGATTAAATGAAATGGGTTTCCCGTATATTTACCTAGGCCTCCTTAAAAGACGTCTGTGAACTCTGCCAGTAGCCGATCCAGGTTGTGGGTTGAGATTTGATGCAGGCCGGTGATGTCTAGCCCCAGGGACTTGCACCATTCCACTCCCAGTAGGGATGGTCAGTGGCTGGCGATGACCATGAGGGGTAGACGGCACTAGAATTTGTGGAACATCACCTCGACCTCCATTCTTCCTAGGACTTGGATCTGGTTCCCCTGGTAGTCATTGAGCCAGATGTTTGGTAGTTTGAGGAGCTTTTTGCTGGCTGTTGGGTTCAATTTCTTAATGATCTGCCAGGACACGATCATAAAATATGATCCTGTGGCCAGCTCCATCTTGCATGGTCCCCCTTCAATGGTCACTGTGGCATGGAACTTTTCCCCTTCGTAGGTGTCTGAGTGGCCCACTGTGGTATGATGGATCTCTCTCTGGGCTTGGTACTGTTCCTCTCTCTGCCTATTCCACTGTTGGCTGGGTCATGGGTTGTCTTGTCTCCCCTGTGGAGCCATGGATCTTGGATGGGACGGGGTGGGCTGGACACCTTGGCAATGTGGTCTTTCCACTGGCATCTGCGGCAGATGAATTCCTGGAAATGGTACACCGCTCTTGAATGGAATCCTTTGCAGCCTGGGCTACATGGCTGCCTGCCCTCTATGTCCCTTGCACTTTGTCTCCTCTCTGGGTACACACGGTGGATGGTGTTGGCATCATCCCCTTCATCGTCGTACTCCAGAACTTCAAATGCCCAGTCAGTTCCCTGAATGTTTGGTGTACCCCACTGTTTTTTCTTACATGCACTGCCAAGTTATCCGATGATTCATCTGCCCGGGCTTCCTTGACCACATCCTTGAATGAGACTCCACTTCTGATTAGCAGTTTCTTTTGCAAGGAGAAGTCTCTCATTCCTAGGATGATCCGGTCCTTCATAATTTCTTCTGGGTTGATGAATTTGCACTGGGTCATGAGTTCTCGAAGGCTGGCTACAAAATCATTCACTGTCTCTCCTTCCCATTCGTGCCGGTTGTAAAATTCATTCCTGCTCACTATGGGGGCAGCGGATGGCGCATAGTGGTCTTCCAGGGCATGTTGTAGGGTTGTCCATGCAACGTTCTCTACGTCTGCTGGGGCAATCAATGTCTGTGCCATCTTATAGATTTTTGTTCTGTAGTAAGTTAGGGATAATGCCCACTTCCTATTGTCCGGCCAGTCCTGGTAGTCATTGGCTTCCAGGAACATCCGGAATCGCCCCATGTATGCATGTCACTCCTCCGTCTGCAGATCAAAGATCTGCAGGGGATGTTTGAGATGCCATCTCGTGCTGTGGTGCAGGGTCTTGGTCCTTGTGCGAAATGGCTGCTTGTCCAACAAGAGTTCTCAGGTCCATTTGTCCTTCATCACCAGTGTTAGATCAATGAGAAGCAGCAGGCAAGAGGCGAGAGTGAGTTTTAGCACTTTCTATTGCAAGAGAGACTGCGCTCTGCTGGGTGGGCTGCTGGAGCTCGCCGTTTAAGGAGGTCCGGCAGACCAGCTGGCCAATGACAGTAGTTTAAACTTCCCGGGGTTTGGGCAACCAATCCCCGGTGAGCATGTGAAAACATGTAAATTAAGGAGCTCCGGCAGCCCAACCGGCCAATGACAGACAAGTCCCTGCAGTTTTCTTGGCAAGATTTCAAAAATGATTTTTCATTGCCTCCTTATCTAGAACTGAGACAGAGTGACTGGCTCAAGGTCACTGAGTTGGCTTCATGCCAAAATGGCACTAGAACTCACAATCTCCTAGTTTCCAGCATGATGCCTTAATTGCATTAGCAATAGCTATAGCACTTTATATATCACTTCATAGTGCACTGTAACCCTCTCCAAGCAGTTTACAGAGTCAGCATAATGCCCCCAATAATCTGGGTCCTCATTTTACCGACCTCGGAAGGATGGAAGGCTGAGTCAACCTTGAGTTGGCCAGGATCAAAGGAAGCAAACTCCTGGCAGTGAATAGACTTAGCCTGCAATACTGGAGTCTAACCACTGCACCACCATGGCTCAAACACTACACCAAAGAAAACCTCTGGCTACATAGTACTACCATCTCTGCTTCACACATCTAAGTCATCATCATGATCACGTTAATAAATAATTGCATATGAAATAATTGGTGATGGTCTGTCCCATGAAGTCTATGAAATATCCTGGCAGCAACATCAACACTTTCCTCTTGCTTATCCCTGACTCACTTTGGATTTCAAAAGAATTCAGTTCAACTCTTGACTGTACAACGTTTGTGGTTTAGATATAAGTAATTGGTAATTTCATCATCTCTGGTCTTTCTTGGCAGGCATGGTGAAGATTAATTTGAGCAAGGTGAGAAGCAAACGGCTTCGTGAAAACAGCTGAGTGACTCTAATTTCATTAGACCATATAGATATAAAGAAGAGACATAAGGTTTGAACTTCAGATCAACTATATATGTATAT
Source organism: Thamnophis sirtalis (assembly GCF_051295495.1). Taxonomy (NCBI): domain Eukaryota; kingdom Metazoa; phylum Chordata; class Lepidosauria; order Squamata; family Natricidae; genus Thamnophis; species Thamnophis sirtalis. The sequence goes on along the minus strand of NW_028261389.1, from coordinate 45,882,831 downwards.
GGCTTGAGTCTTATAGTCTGCATTTGTCAGGGCTTTTTTGTACTAGCAATTTTTCTAGGGTCTATAATAAAACATTTCTCATCAAGTTTTGTGTCCTTGAAACATGTTTGAGACATTCTAGTTCAAGAATCTTTCTGAGAAAAACCTGACAGTTACTGAGTTCCTTATGTCCATTTACAGACCATCTATAGTGGGCTCCAGGTGACGTCCCTTTTTTAATGGTTCCCTTTAAATTCCTGGAAGGACTTAATAGTTTTCTGTTTCTTATTAATAAAAACAAAGTTGTCGAAGTCCATGTGTGGAACAGCATCTCTAACATTTGCCCAGCAAAGTTGGTGCCTTTCAAGGTCTACTACTTAACACAGGGAGAAAAAGAAAGAAACTGTCACTGTGACCATTACATAAAAAATGGGTTATTAATTTTAAGATTATTAATAGTGTCTTTCTTGTTATACTATTTGTTACCTTGAATACACTGATAGTTGAACAGTTTTACCATGGGCAAATCACAGAAAGCGATTCTCTGGCTGCCTTATAAAATCAGGTCAAGGGTTGTTGTGGATTGTAACTGTACAAAATTTGCAGCTTGCAAGCCAGATGTCTGATATTGGATCTCTTTGTAATTATTAACAGTAAAAACAGAAAGCCATTTGCTACTTTTTTGAACAATCCAGCCTATTGTAAAGAAAAGAAAAATCTGAATGTGGTGGAATGGTCCATTTGTCTCAGCAGAAATAAAAAGCAAGTAATAGCAAATATGTTTCTGACCCCAGTTCTTTGTTTGCCAGCAAGACAAATGTTCACTATTTGAAGGACTAAAATAGCTTTGATATTATGCTGATAAGATGTACAGGAAAGGATCAAAGCATTAAAACAGACTTTTGCTTTGAAAGAACCCATTTGATTTCATCAATAATGTAGGATATTTTGATATTGACTAACAGGTCCTTCTAAGACATAAAACATTTTAAGGAAACCATTAGAGGTCACGTGCTATCAGCCTAGCCATATTAATTTTTCTTCTAACAAGCTGTAGCTATCTATATTTAATATACATAACATGAAAAAGTACACAAGAAAATCTAGTGCCTTAACAATCTTGGTTGGTTATGCAGTAACCCAATTATATTGTATTTTCTTTTTCTACATAAATACTATAGCATACAACAGTGTTGTTATCATGCATTAGAACTCTCTTTCCCAGACTGATGCCCCTCAGATGCATTGGAATTATAACTCAATTTCTTGGCTGGGAATTATGGGAGTTGTAATATCATCAAAATGGGAAAACACAAGGTTAGATACAGCTACAGCCAGGAATGTTTTCATCAAGAGAATTACATTTTCAAACATGCTATTGAAATGACCAGAATCACTAAATATGTGTTGTGAGGAAGGAAGGAAGGAAGGAAGGAAGGAAGGAAGGAAGGAAGGAAGGAAGGAAGGAAGGAAGGAAGGAACTTTGCAGCCCTTTGTAGGCAATATTTCTTCCACTTCCCTTCTCTTGAATTTTCAATTTTTGAAACACTCAAATGGTTTATTTATTGTAAGAGTCATGAGTTAGTTTGCCAACCCACACAGATTCTGAGTTACAGCTTGGAGAGTCTAACCTTCCTTCTGTTGTACATGTGGTTCTCTCAAACATCTGGAAATGATATTTCATACTACACTTTATGCTTCTCATTAAATCCTCATTTCACCAGAAAGTATGTCTCTGCCTGCTTTTTTGTTGTCTTATACCACCTTTGACCTTGTCAGTCTATACCAAGACCTTCTTCCAACACCTTCGTACCAAATGTAGCCAGATTTTTCAGCCAAGGTTTACACATTGCTCTCTAGGCATCTAAATAACTGAGCTAATTTTGAAATTAGACACAGTCACTAGCTAAACAATTTTAATGACTTGGCCATTTTAGCCACACAAAGGGCATTTAAAGGATTGTTGTTCTTTCCTTGAGCAAGTAATTTGGAATGTCTTTGACTTCCAAAGTAACATCTTGCAGATTCGTAATAGGATAACTACCCACATTACATATTGATACATGCTGACATAGTTGCTTAAATCCCAGTGATTGGCCACATAAAAGTCTCTCATAAATCCCTCTGATTATGCTGAGTGGAGTACAAAATTAGCTTTACAAATTTATGGAAGGCACCAGTTGCTATGACCATACATGTGTTTTCCTCCTTCAACCTGAATCAATTATTTTAAATAAATAGTTCTCCTTACTGGTGAACATATAAGCTACTTTCATGGCCAATAGAGAAGAAAGAATTTAGGGCATCCAATTCTTCAAAATGAGGCAACTTTACAATACTCAAAGTAGTCAATCTAAAGACTACAGAGAGAGGGGGGAGGGAGAGAGAGGGGGGGAATGAGCGCTTTCTTCCTACCTCTTAAACTGCTGATCTTTAATTCATTTCATTCAGGATACTAAAGCTAACCATCAAAGTTAGCAGCGCTTACTAATATATTAGCCTTATACATTGTAATGAAGAACTTCTTTATCTCCCTAGATAATTAAATATCATATACAGTGGTGGGATTCAAAATTTTTTACTATTAGTTCTGTGGGCTTGGCTTGGTGGGTGTGACATGGCATGGTGGGTGTGATTTGGCGGGCATGGCTTGACAGGGGAAGGTTACTGCAAAATCTCCATTCCCTCCCAATCAGCTGGGACTCGGGAGGCAGAGAATACATGGAGGTGGGGCCAGTCAGAGGTGGCATTTACTGGTTTTCCAAACTATTCAAAATTTCCGCTACCGGTTCTCCAGAACTGGTCAGAACCTGCTGAATACCACCTATGACTGCATAGTTGGAAATGATACCTTTCAGTATTTTTCATGTTTGCAAGATTTCATACGTGTTGAACTTGCCCATTTCAATAAAACAGATATGGAGACTGAGATATCTGAATTTTAGGCAGCATGACAGAGAATGTGTGGATTGGGCCCTTCTGCTGATTAGAAAACAGGAATGTACCACAAGGATCCTAATTGTCCTTTTCCTTTTTTTGTAGGGGATGCTTGGTGTGGCTTTTTTGAATATATAAATGCAAGATCAGAATCTTAGATGCTGCTGTTTCTTTGTGGTGGGGCAAGAATGTACAATTTCAAGCTGATTCCATAAGAAGATGCATTCCATAGAGTTGGGGATAATATGCAATGTAGCTATGTGTTGTGGCCCAGCAGGAGCCGTTGGAGCTGCCACCAGACTCCGACAGCGAGGGGCCCTATGAGTCGGCTTTGGAGGATGTGGAGGACCTTGGACAGGGTTCTGACTCCGAGCAGGGTGCAGAGTGGCTGGTTGGCCACCAGGAGGCGCCTGAGCCTTGGACCAGTGGGGAGGAGACAAGGGAGTGTGATCCGGACGTCAGCAATGGGGAGGAGCCAAGGGAGTTGTTCCTGGATGCCTGGCACCAGAGAGCTAATAGGCGTAAGGAACAGTTGCACAGTTACAGGAGGTAATTGCACTCAGCTGGTGGTAATTAGGCTCCTCTCAAGACTATAAAAGGAATGCTTGTGCACACACCCCTTTTGCAGGAGTCAACGTCATTCTTAACGCTGGAGAAGCTGTTATCTGTCAAAGTCTGAGTTGCTGCCAAGGTTCTTATCTGTTTGTTATGCTTGGCTTTCAGCCAACAAGGTTTTGGTTTCTTGCTAATAAAGTGCTGTGACATTCCAGTTAAGCTTGTCTCGGCATTCATTACTGGACGGAGGAGGGGGTCAGAACAGCTATGGATAAGAAAGCAGGAACAAACTCTGTAGTTATGTTCTCCAACCTCCCTCTTAATGGTAAATCTCTCTTAGAAGAAGTGACTGAGGAAGAAAAATAAAACAATGGCTTGGGTTTCATCATGAAGGCTAAGGTATAATATGACTTAACATGGTGTGAAACAAGCATCAGCAACTCAAACACACACAGCAGGCTAATCTAGAATCCAATGGTCTCCTTAGCACAATGTTTTGCTCTGACTATTGTCTATCCAAATGAAACATTTGGTTGGACTGAGCGAGTTTGACTGGCCATAGGGCCCCCAGCTATTTATTATGCCTAAGGAATGCCTAGAATTTATCTTCTGGTTTCTAGATGAGCACCCTAGCCATAACAGCAAACTGAGACTCTGCTGAAATAGTTTTTGAAAATAAGCAGGGTGGGGAGAGCAGAATTCTTGGTTCAGTTTGCCTGCAAAGTAGCTCACTTTGCAAAGAACACTTCCTTATTATTCCAGGATTCCAAGATGTCTTTGTTCTGGATCTGATTTTGATGGGCATCTTGATTTGTCTCTTTACAACAATATTGCCAATTTGGCAAAAAGGGTTCCACCACAAAAGCGCGTAGGACAAAATCGCGCTCGACAAAAGCGCGCTGTGACGTCATCACAGCGCGACGAAAAAGATCGAAAAATGTAAAAATAAAGCGAAAACCTTACCCTAAGCCCCCCCAAACCTAAACCTAAACCTAACCCTAAACCTAACTCTTAACCTAACCCTAAACCTAACCCTAAACCTAACCCTAAACCTAACCGTTAAAGTAACGAAAAACCTAACGCTAACCCTTATCCTAACCCTAACGCTAACGCTAACGCTCTAAAGCTAACCCTAACCCTTAACCTAACCCTAACCCTAACCCTAACCCTAACCCTTACCTTTATGTGAATCGGCTTGCTTTAATTTAATTTTTATTAATTTTTATTTGAATTTTTCGATCTTTTTCATCGCGCTGTGATGACGTCAAAGGCGCGATTTTGTCGATCGCGCTTTTGCCGTCCGCGCTTTTGACGGGTCACGGGCAAAAAGATAACTAGGCAATGATTTCCACTACAGTCTGTGTTTTGGTTTCAAGATGAATTTCTCCTTCACATCCTTCTAATTATACACTGGACATATGTCTATGTCATATCTGTTCCATTTATATCATAGTCTATTTTTGGGGATTAGCACCTGAGGATGGATAATGAAGATAAAATATGTTTTGTACAAAAGGCCTTAGTAGTCTCTTGACATTTGTACTTGGCGGCACAGATGGAAACAGAACGTAGAGAACATAAAATACTTGGAGGAAACCAAGGAAACCTCCTGATCTGGGGGTTTTCTTTTAAAGTCAAATGTTATCACTAACTCAGATCATATGGCAGTGCCAGCTAATCATGGTTGCTTCCAAAAAAAGAACTTCCAAACAAAAAACTTTGTTTTAGTTTGTATTAATTTTACTTTAAAAAAAACTTTTAATAAAATCATATTTAAAAAAGATATTGCAATCCCATTTTTTGAGTGTGGATTATTTATATTTATTTCAAGCAAGGGGAGAGAGGAGCAGCCGGTGAGAAGCCTATTGAAATATAGGATTTTATAGCTAACAAAATGATTCCTTGGGTGTGTAGGAAGTTAAAACCCACCCTTCTCCCCAAAAAAGGAAATATCCTAGGAAATATTGAAAAGGCAGAATATTATATTCCCCTGGATGTAAAAAGGCTTTGTTTTAAAGACAAAGTAACTTCCTGCAGCTTCCTGCCCACCCCCCTTTTGTCAATGGGCCATTAAGATGCCCAAGCCAGTCTATTTACATAACAAAGACTTGTCCCCTTCAGCTCCAGGGTGATGGAATCAAGGCATGCTAGTATTAGCCCTTTACCCAACTCACTACATGGCATCTGAGAACTCAACCAAACTTGGTACTCAAAACAGCCCAGAGAGTTGCCCCTGCATGGCTCCATGGGAGTCTGACAACCAGTCAGAATACATTTCTTACACAGGAACAAGAAACAGAGAGATGGGGCCGAACAGAGTATTAAAAACACAGCAAGCCCCTCCTCTCGCTCTCTTCTTCACCCAACACCTGGAAGCATGTGATCACCTTTTTACCCAGGACCTCAAGCCATGTGGTCCTGTCCACCATTAAACCATCTTTCTAAGTAGTCTCCATGTTTACAGTGTCTTTTTCCCCACTTGGAACTGAACCCAGAAGGACATTTCTTCCAACAGGTGCATATGGTTCTCCATATCTAGAGGGACAGACATGTCAAACTGTTGCTTTAAAAAAACAGAAGAGAGCATTTGGTACAAAATTTAATATTAACTAAGCTTTGATGACCTAGACATCCCTTCATCAAATGTATGTGGCTGAGTTAGAAAAGTAAATGGTCACACTGACCACTCTAAAATGATGGTTAATCGTAACGCAGACAGCCTGGCAGTGCTAAACTAATTAACATCCACAGAGAATATGTGGCATGTCAAAATATTGCATTTGAAAACGTGAAGCCCTGAAAAGTGTCTGAATTAATTCCCTAAATCTTGAAAAGCAACACTTGGAAATATTTTCTACTAATGCAGGACGGATTCCTTGGAAAAATCTAACCAGAAACTCTTTAACCTAGCAGTAGGCCCTACTGGCTTCAATCAGTACATGTAAAAGCCACTTTATAGCCTGGGTTTACAGGCAAGGCATATTTATTGCATTGACCATTTTGTAAATCACTGCAGACATTTATTGGCTCTGCCACCCATACAGCTGAGGAAAGGATTGTTAAGGAAAATTTTGTTGCCTGGGCCAATAATAGCAGCAGCAGCAGGTGCTGTTTCCCAGACAGCAAGAAGGTAGAAGGTGGAGCTCACATCTTCACTAATAATGTTAAAAGATGCAATGGGAGCCATTAAAAAAAGGAAGAAATATTTCACTGCTATGTATCCTATATTCACTAACCATAAACACAGCTAATTGAACTAGGGCCTCATATCCTAGCACACTCAAAGAGGAGTTAAAAAAACAAATAGAAGTAAACCACCGATCCAGTACTTTAGTTCACATTCAGTTACCATAGGAAGAACTTCATCAAATGCTCTCTGTCCCCACAACAATTAAAATGAGTAGACCGAAGGACTAATAAATTGACACAAGTGGCAAGAAGGTTTGTGCATAGAGACAGACATACTGGGAGGCTGTAAACATTTGAGAGGAAAAAGAAATGTAGAATATGAAAAATGAGCCCTCAAGGGTCAGATGTAATAGTTCCATATGAGTTGAGAGTGTGCCCTGTGAAAAAGGGATCATTGAAACTACAGCTCATATCCTGTTATGTCCCAAAGGCACTTTTTCAAGAGGCAACTGGACTTTCTTGTTTTTCTTTGAAGACATTTTTCTTCTCACCCAAGAAGCTTCTTCGGTTCTGATTGGATGGATAGGAATGGAAGGATTTATACTCCTTGCAGACAGCTGGTCATTTGCATTTTTTAAAGAATTGTTGAGGCCACTTGGAGGTTTATTTGTATCATCAGAGTGATCTGAGTAGTGCAAATGGGTGTGGACCTTCTCGGAACTGCTGAAAGGACTGTGTTATGGATCTGTGTCTTCTGCAGGATGTTTTCTGCCCTGTGTCCCTTCACTATTGAACACAGGTGAAGGCTGTTGGGGATGAATTTGTGTTTTCTCCATCTCAAAATGCTTCCTGTAGTCTGCAATTTTTCTGGAAATCCATTCATATTCCCACACCATTTGAGGATGTTCATCCCAAAATGCATAGGTAAATGTCTATAGAGATTTAGAAATGTCTGAAGAAGCTTCTTGGATGAGAAGCAAAATACCTTCAAAGAAAAGCAAGAAAGTCTAGTTGCCCCTTGGAAACACACCTTTTAGACAACCATGACATGGATGACTGAGAATCTCCATAGATATATCCTGTTATATTTCCCTCTCTACAGGGACACATGGACTCATCATATAACGCTTTATCTGATTGTCAAGGTGATCCAGGTAGTTCAAATGGGTATAAAGATTTATTGCAAACTTAAGCTCTTTACATCAGTGGTCTCCAACCTTGGCAACTTTAAGACTTGCGGACTTCAACTCCCAGAGTTCCTCAGCCAGCAAAGCTGGCTGAGGAACTCTGGGAGTTGAAATCCACAGGTCTTAAAGTTGCCAAGGTTGGAGATCACTGCTCTACATGACTCTGAACTACTAATAGTGAAAGCAAATTGGCAGTAGATAAGTATCAGCAAAATTCAAGGTGGGCTGGACGTAGATCTGTTGTGGCCACAAAGGAACTCATGACTGATGATGTATTTGATCCCTCCCTTGGGCTCAGCCTGGACATCTTCTACAACAAATATCCCAGAAATTATCATCTCTTTTGTGTACAACTACTATTGGCTAACCAGTATGATTCAATTTCTCTGAACATAGCTATGCTTTGTTACATTGTCCATAAAATTAGGCAGATCTTGATCACCCACTAATGATTTCACCGTCAATTGTAATATATTATTATCCCATGTTCTGTTTGGTTCAGTTCAGTTTTGCTTTATTTTAATGTTTATTTTTGTGTGTGCTGCTCCATGAATGTAACAAAGACTGAACTGAACTAATCACCTCCCAAGTAGAAGTTGAATAGATGGTAACAATTCAATTAACATATTGTGGAAATGATTGTCTCTTCTCATAGCTTCATAGCTGGTTCGGCTATGTCATGTTCTCCTCACAACTTTTGATTCCATGTACTTCCCCTTCCACTTTTCCTAATGTACTAGGAAACTGTCACAAAAGATTGAGTTTCAAGATACTTCCAGGAAAGAAAGGATAAAATAAAAACTGTTCCACTAAAAACAGAACTGTTCATGGTAGAATGAAGTCATAAGTAAACAAGCTCTTTGGAATTCATCTCTGGACAAAGGCAAGACCTGAGATTACCCACCAATGGTCCAAATAGTTGCCCTTCATGAGGTGGCTACAAGACAGCAATCTCCACTAGGTTTAAAGCTCTGGGAGATGAAGGAATAGCCATCTTTTTCAAGCCATGTTCAGTATTTTTAAGACACTGGGTTCAATTGCTTCCTTTTCTAATCATTTTCAGAAATTGCTTGTTAACTACTTATCAGATACTAGGAATCTTTGAGCAGTACTTTTTACAGCACCAGATGAGTTTTCTTCAATCCTTAGTGAAATAAGTTTTAAACATAAGTTTAAGAATTAAACAAAATATTTTGGGATAAACAGCAAAGGGAAGAAGAGTCTTTAAAGGTTTCATACCCTGAAGTTTGACAAATTGAGGAGATGGCGTCTGAATAAAATTGTGAATTTGAGTGATCAGGAATATGTGCCACACAAAAACATAGGTCCCTAGTATAAGAACAGCAGTAAAAGAAATGATCACTTAGAACTAGTTTGATTTATTAATAAATATATTAGGAAGCTATATCTGAATCATCAGAACATTCAAGCCATGTTGAACATTCCAACCACATGACTTGGCCTTACTCCACAGGGCTTTTGGCAGGGGCGTGTGTCAATCTGATCTGTTTTACTTCCCATTTTACTGGAGAGAATTCTGCTCTAGGAGAACCATGTCTGGGTAGCTTGTTAAAAATCAGAGCATACTTTTTCTGGTCTGCAAGAAATAGCTTGGCTGTTGTTGTCAGGAAATGAATCTCTCTCTCTCTGTCTCTCTCCCTCTCTCTCTGTCTCTCTCTGTCTCTCTGTCTCTCTCTCTCTGTCTCTCTCTCCCTTCCTCCCTCCCTCCCTCCCTCCCTCCCTCTCTCAAAAGAAAATAAGAGCCAAGAGGCCACACAGGCTTATACATAAGATAGTTTACTTATCTACTTATTAAATAAATACCATTACCTTCGAGTACAGTGAAGATGCTGCTACACTGTCAGAATTCAACTAATATTTAGCTATAGGTCCAATTCTGTGATGGCGAACCTATGGCACGCTAGCCACAGGTGGCACATGGGGCCATATCTGCTGGCACACGAACTGTCAACTCAAACATGCATCCGCGTACTGGCCAGCTGATTTTCAGCCTTCCGGGGGGCATGGGGGAGGCCGTTTTCGTCCTCCCCAGACTTCAGGAAAGCCTCCGGAGCCTGGGGAGGGCAAAAAATGGGCCCAACGGGCCTACCAGAAGTTCAAAAATTCCAGGGGGGCAATGGAGGCTGTTTAGTCTTCACGCATACAACTGACAGCCAGCAACAGCCAGGCCGTGCCTGATTGGCTAAGCCGCAGCAGGCTGAGTGCGAGCTGTTAGATTCGTGCCTATTGGCCTCCCTGCTTGACAGCTCCGTATCAAGCATGGCGGAGTCACGATCTACCGCTAGCCTGTTCTACTGTTAAGATCTGTTCGAATAAAGCTGTTAACTTTACCTCAGGTGCCTCTTGCCTCATTCTTCCTTGGTCCACTTCACTGGTGACGAGGACGGGATCCACAGGCCCTGATTTAACAGCCTAGAACAGAAACATAGAATTCGTTTTTTTTCTCTTGCGTGCGCTGCCGAGAAGTTTTAGCCGCTCGAACCATGGCTGCAATGCCTCTGTTTGCTCCTTTCGGAACTGCCGGTGAGTCATGGGCCTGGAGCAGTTTGAGTGCTTTTTGATAGCTAACAACAGGCAAAGATACTCGCAGGCATGCAAGTGCAGTTTTTTCTCAATGACTGCAGTCCCGAAATGTTTTTGCGGCTCCACGGCCAGTGTACAAGCTTGGCTGGGATGAATTAATGGCCAGCCTGAAGAACCACTATGCCCCTACCCCTTCAAAGATCACTCACTGCTATGCCTTCCGGCAATGTGTTCAAAAGGAGATGGAGTCCGTCAGCCAGTTCCTCCAGTCCCTACGAACCCCGACGATTCAATGTGAACTTCCTGACCTAGATGACAACCTCATTGAGCAATTCATGTGCAGGGTGCGGGACATCTGGCTTAAGTGACGGCTCCTAGCAAAGGCCAATATCACTCTGCCGCAAGCTGTGGATGAGGCGAGGGCAGCCAAGCTGTCTGAACAATCCACCGCTGAAATGTCCAGATTTTTGCCTCTGCCACCTCTGCCCGCGCACAGAGCTTGCCTCATTGATGAGCTTGCACTGCTGACCCCAACGAGGAGGACCAAGCCTGAGGGCCATCCCTAGATGACAGCAGCAGCTGCTGTCTTGCCCTGCCATGGCAGCAGCTGCTTGCCTAGGTTGCGGAACCAGCCTCCTCAGCCCGAAGTCCCTCAGGTCTCCTATGGCCAGCCTGCACCACCACGGAACCAGCAGCCCCGTCGTCAGCAGCGCAGGCGCGACAACTGCTTTGCCATTGACAAAAGCCTCCCTGCCACCCCTGCAGAATCAGTCAGCCAGGCGATGGCTGGCTCTAAAAAAATAACTCTGTGTCTTCTAATCGAAGGATCACCTTGCACGATGGAGGTGAACTCGGGGTCCTCCCATTCCCTTCTCTTGTGGGCAACCTTTTCCTGTCTCTGTCCCGGCATCTTGAAGTCCCAGCTGTCTCCCCTGGACACTGTTCTACGGGACTACCAGGGGACTCAGATTCCTACCCTGGGGTGCTATGTGGTGCGGGTAGAGTATGGGGGCCTGGTTTGCAGCCTGCCTCTTCTGGTGGTCCAGAAGCCACTGCTGGCTCTGCTGGGCCTGGATTGGTTCTCCCCGCTGGGCCTATCCCTGTCTGGGGTGCACCTCACAGCGGACACACCCCCAGGCATCGAAGACGTCTTGGCGGAGTACGCCGACGTTTTTGATGGTAAGCTGGGGGAGTACAAGGGGACCCCTATCTCCCTAAACCTAGACCCCCAGGTTGCCCCTATTAGGCTAAAGGCTTGCAGGTGTTTTTTGCCTTGAGGCCCAAGGTGGATGCGGAACTGGACAAACTGTTGGTGCAGGGCGTCCTGGAACCAGTCGACCACTCTAGATGGGAGACCCCAATAGTGGTCCCTGTCAAGGCCGGCGGGTCCATCAGGATCTGTGCCCACTACAAGTCCACCATCAACCTTGGCCTCCAGACAAACCCCTATCCAGTCCCTGTGGTGCAGCACCTGCTCCATTTCTTGGGGCGGGGCTGCACCTTTGCCAAACTGGACATGGTGCAGGACTACCAGCAGCTCCCGGTGGATGATGATGCAGTGGCCGCTCAGACCATTGTCACCCACCATGGGGCCTTCCGTTGTCGCCGCCTCCAATTCGATGTCTCCGTTGCCCTTGGGATCCTCCAGAGCCTCATGGAGCGGCTGCTCCATGGGCTCCCTAGTGTCGTCCCCTACTTTGATGACATCCTGATCGCTGCAACCAGCCGCTCAGGGCTCATTGAAGGTACTTCAGAAGGTCCTCGACCATTTTAGGGGCGCGGGTCTCAAATTGAAGTGCAGCAAATGCTTCTTTGCTGTGCCTAAGGTGGAATTCCTGGGCTTCTTGATTGACCCAGGGAATCCACCCTACCCCCTCTAAAGTCGCTGCCATCAGGAACACCCCTGCACCCACCTCCAAGGCAGATCTGCAAGTGTTCCTTGGCCTTTTAAATTTTTACGCGCCTTTCTTGCCACACAAGGCGTCACTAGCCGAGCCACTGCATCAGTTGCTTGACCGATCCATGGCCTGGTGCTGGGGCAGCTGCGAAGTACATGCATTCGCAGCTGTCAAAGCCATGCTGACGTCAGAGGCAGTCTTAGTCCAATACAGTGACAAGATGCCGCTGACATTGGCATGTGATGCCTCCCCTGTCGGTCTGGGGGCTGTTCTGAGCCATGTCCTCCCAAATGGCTCAGAAGCCCCCATGGCTTTTTATTCCCAGACACTCTATTCGGCTGAGGGGAACTACAGCCAGATTGATGAGGAGGCTCTGGCTGCGGTGTCCAGGATTAAAAATTTCCACGACTATCTATACGGTTGGTATTTTACCCTCTACACTGACCACAAGCCTCTCCTTGGGCTTTTGGCCAGTGATAGGCCGACCCCTCCCATCCTGTCTCCCAGGATGACCTGCTGGACGGAGTTTCTTGCAGTGTATTCATATACACTGAGATACCATCCTGGCAAACAGCTAGGGCATGCCGATGCCCTTAGCCGTTGCCCCCTGCTCTGCACTGACCCGCAGCAGTCCCTTGTCTCTTGGTCCTGTCCATTGCAGACCTGGACCTTCCCCTGACAGCCACTGATGTGGCAGCCCACACTGAAGCCGACCCTGTCCTCTTGCAAGTCATGGCATGGGTCCTGAGGGGCTGGCCTACAGGGGGAGTCTCTCAGGAGTTCCACCCATTCAAGACCCATCAGTTGGAGCTGTCCCTGCACTGCAGGTGCCTATTGTGGGGAGACAGGGTTATTATTCCTCCCTCTCTCTGCCACCAGGTTCTCTCTCGTCTCCATGCGGACCATCCGGGGGTTGTGCACATGAAGGCACTCGCCCAGAGTTATGTCTGGTGGCCTCACCTGGATGATGAGATTGAGAGCTGGGTGGGGAGGTGTGTGCCCTGCCAAGTATCCTGTCCTGCTCTCCCCTCTCCCTCCCCTCGGGAGTGGTAGTTGCCCAGGGGGCCTTGGTCCCGCCTGCACCTGGACTTCGCGGGCCCCTTCCATGGCCAGATGTTCCTGGTGGTCGTGGATGCGTACTCTCGATGGGTGGAGCTGGTGCTCATGTCATTCACCATAGCCGAGAGTACGGTGTGGGCCTTGCAGCGCCTTTTTGCCACACACGGCTTGCCAGACGTCTTCGTGTCTGACAATTTTGCTCCACGGTGTTCCAGGAATTCCTGGCCATGCAAGGGATCCGCCATGCATCAGTCGCTCCTTACCATCTGGCCAGCAATGGCCGGACAGAAAGGGTGGTCCGGTCGGCCAAGGAGGCTTTGGGCTGCATGGACCGTGGTGACCGGCCGGCAAGAGTGGCTGCTTACCTTATGGGTCAGCATTCCACTCCTTGCCCTATCACTCGGAAGAGCCCCGCGGAGCTCCTGATGGGCCGGTGGCTGCGGACTACCCTGGATAGATTGCACCCTCTCTATTCAGGGAATCAGCCTCACAACCTGGGGGCCCCTTCCCTCTCCTTCAGGGTGGGGCACCTGGTCTGGGCCAAGAGCTACTCTGGGGATCCTCGGTGGGTGCCTGCCACCGTCACCGAAATAACTTGTCCCTGTTCCTACAGGGTCCACCTACCATATGGCACCAAGTGGCGGCACCATGTGGACCAACTAAGGTGCCGCCAACTTCCAGAGGCCTCAACTCGATCTGACATGCAGAGGCCGGCCACCGTCGCCCAGCAGCCAGCCTCATGCTTGCCGCCGCTCGCAGCCTCCATTCCGCATAAGGCCTTCCCCCAGTCAGGCCTCTCCTACCCAGTTACCGCCTTCCGGCAACCTCTTGCTCCAGCTCAGCCCGACTTCACATTCCCCAGGCCTTTCTGCCACCAGGCCTTCTCAACCCAACTGCCGCATACTGGCAAGTTTGTATTAACCCACCTACTCAGGCCGCATCCCCTGCTGCCTGGCCTACCTGTTTCTGGGATTCTGCCCTCCGGACTAGGCCTTTGTGATATCACCCGGAGCTCCACTCTCTTGGGGAGGAACTGCAACAGGGACGTCTTACCTCTCCAGCGCCGCCTCCTGAACTGAGGCGTTCAGGGCATGTCCACTGCTGTCCCGCCTATCTTTGCGAGTACGCATGCGCTACGTTTCCACATGCACCCTCGCTAGGGGGGAAGAAGTGTTTAGTCCTCGCACGTATGACTGACAGCCAGCAACAGCCAGACCACTCCTGATTGGCTAAGTCGTGGCTGGCTGAGCGCAGGGTGTCAGATGCGTGCCTATTGACCTCCCTGCTTGACAGCTCCGTATAAATAGCTGTCAAGCAGGGCGGAGTCCTGATCTACCGCTAGCCTGTTCTACTGTTAAGATCTGTTCGAATAAAGCTTTAAAGCTTTAACTTTACCTCAGGTGCCTCCTGCCTCATTCTTCCTCGGTCCACTTCAGAGGCCATTTTCATTTCCAACCTTCCAATAGGCCCGTTGGGCCCATTTTTTGCCCTCCCCATACTCCAGAGGCAAAAATGGCCTCCCCTGACCCCTGAGGAAATACCAAGCTCAGCTTGGAGGCGAGCAGTGTGACACACATGGGGGGAGCGTTGGGTGGGCTGTGTGCGCATGCATATGGGCCACTTTGCATTGTGTGCTGGGACATGCACATGCTATTGCATGCACACGCTCACATTTCTGACACCCACCAACAAAAAGGTTAGCCATCACTAGTCCAATTACTGCGTCCAGAATGCCTTTACCTGTGAGCCGTTCTTTTAAACTGCTACATGTCTTTGGTCAGTCCTTGTATGTTTCCTCTTTTATTTTATCAATTGCTTTGCAGGTGGGACATTTAAATAGAATTAGCAACAATGGTAATCATTAACAATCACATTTTTGTATATGAAGAGAGAAACTTTGTTCTAAATGTTTGCATTCATGCATTCAAGATCAAATTTCTCTTGAGCAAAAATCCCTTAACCAATGTATAGATTTATTTTTCATCATGCTTTTATATAACTTTTCTCTCTTTTATTCAGAAATTGAATCATAATCAATAGTAACAAAGGAAAAGACTTTTGACAAGTATAACCTAGCAAGGAAATAACAAGCCAGCCATGCAATGAGGTTTGAATTTATGAAAATGACAGCTTCATTTCTCATGCCAGTTCTACCAGAAATAAACTGAGCTATTTAGATCTCTATATAAGCATCATTTGCTTGAAATATTAACAAAGTCTAATATCCAAACTTGTTTGCTGTTTTTTGAAAATGAGGCAATTTGATAAATAAAAATTATTATTATATCTGCCAGGCATATTTTTGAACAATATTGCCAGAAGCCCACATTTGTCGATGTAATTATTGTAAAATTAAGAAGAAAGAACTTTGGATAAATATGCCAGAAATGATTAAACACAATAGTTGCTGAAGGCTTAGAGGAAAATGTCATTGAGTTAACTACGAAATCCTCATTATAATTAAATACTGCAATCATTAACATAATATTCTGAAATATGGGGTGACAACAACACAAACATTAATTGTGAGTTCTCCTTTTTCATTCACTATTACTTAAATGTGTGTTTTTACATAGTGTGATGAGATTAAGCCAGACTTTTGGCCACAGCTAGAGCATACTGATAAAATTGAATTTATGATTCAAAGTGTTTTTCATTTTTCATTTTGCCACCCAGAGTCACTTATAAGTGCCTATACAAATTGAATCATTTTTTTTTTAAAAAGAAATAACTGTGAAGCCAGAGAATGGTTAGGTTAGTTTGAATCAAGGTGAAAAGAATAATACAAGTAAATTCTGGATTCCAGGAAAAAGTTAGAAAGCCTTTCAACATACATATATATACAGTTTGACTATCCAAGCTGGTTATATCTAAGCCCTGTTCCACTGTATCTGAGTACTCACAACCTGCTAAGCTAGTGATTAGTTTGCTTATGTGTTTCTTCCAAAAGAACCACCATAGATGGGTAGTGGAGGTTTAACCATGGGATAATCTTGGAGGTACAACTGGCAGTTGTCCAAGGCATCATTCAGAAAGCATACATTTGAATTTCAATATGCATTAAATACTGTAATAAATCTCTAATGACAGAGGTAGAGATGTCTTCTTTTTCACAACATGTTGTAGCTTTTAAAATATCTTACATATTGATTCTATTTGCTTTTACATTTTGTTTAACTGTCAGAAGTTACGTTGACAGACTGAATGAACCAGAAACCAATATCTTGGTTAACCTTTCCAGAAAAAAAAGAGATGATAGACTTTGTAATATGTTCTATCTAAAATATCTTTGCCCAGATATCTGTTTTGTTGTTGATGTGTAGACTATGTTATTCTCTACAGAATATATGAGTATGAAATTCACTTGCAATCCTTCTCCTTAAATATTGAAAACACTGGATATTTCAATTTTAGGAAAAGCAATAGTAAGAGAGTTCAAGTTGTACCTGGGTTCAATTATCTTATATTTCTAGCTAAGCTGATTGGAATAAATTTCACTTGCATTTCAAACCTGGAAAAGTAATTCTCAGTTAAGGGAGGCAATACTGGGATAGAAGGAAAAGAAGTTCATCTAAATAATTGTTTAATATTTATACGTAAGTATTTAATACAGCTAGTCCTGGATTAACAACAGTTCATTTAGTGACTGTTCAAAGTTAAAATGGCAGTGACAAAAGTGATTTATGATCCTTTTTTACAACCATTGCAGTTTCCCTTTAGTCACGTGATCAAAATTTGGATGCTTGGCAATTGGTTCGTATTTATGATGACCAGTGTCCTGAGGTCATGTGATCACTTTTATGACCTCTGACAAGCAAACGGGGAAGCCAGATTCACTTAACAACGATATTACTAACTTATTCTCTTAACAACTCTTGCAAGAAAAGTTGTAAAATGAGGCAAAATTCACTTACCAAATGTTTCACTTAGCAACATAAATTTGGGGCTCAATTGTGGTCATAAGTCAAGGGCTACATGTATACAGTTGCACGAGCCTGTCATAGAGCAGATTGCCAGCAGGGCTACATTTTGAACTGCCTTGGAATGCATTAAAGCAGTGGTCTCCAACCTTGGCAACTTTAAGACCTGTGGACTTCAAAGCTGGCTGAGGAACTCTGGGAGTTGAAGTCCACAAGTCCTAAAGTTGCCAAGGTTGGAGACCATTGCATTAAAGCACTGGATGCACTGAGAATTCTTCAGCTGCCAGGCTCCCTTCAGCCTGGCCCAGCCCAGTAGATAGGGCTGAGAATGAATGACTGGCCTAAAGTTACTCAGGGAGTTTCTCCAGATAAGAATAGGCTGAACTGAGTTTCCTTAAACCAATACAGGATGGAAGAATTACACATAATTTAAGAGGGAAAATTAAACCAACACATACATCATCACACATACAGGGAAGAAGAGTGTCCACTATGATCAGGAGATAAAAGTAGATGAAAGACCTTGTCCAGAGCTCAGCTGGATTGGTGTTGGCGGTATGAAAGGGGGGGGCAGCAATTTCCCCTTTCTTATCTATTTCTTGGTCTTTTTTTATTCCTTACAATAACTCTTTTCCTTTCCTTACAACATGGCAATCCAAAGGAGGGGTATAGTCTCAGAGCAGTTTGTAAAACATGTACCGTATTTTCATGACCAAAAGCCGCACCGGATTATAAGCCGCAGTATCAATTAACGTTAATTTTTCAAACTTTTTCCATATATAAAGCGCACCGGGTTATAAGCCGCACGTTTCCCGACGCTTCTGGACATCTGTTGCAGTCGCGAGGAGCGGAGAAGAGCGTGAAGGTTTCCAGGAAGCCGCGAAAGCAGCTGGGAGAGGCGCACGGCTTGGTTTATCCTCCCTGGACGTCGCAGCAGCAGCCCCAAGCGCACCGATCTCTGTGTTTTTCGCATCGGGGCATGCTCTTGCAGCACACCCCGATGCGAAAAACACTGAGATCAGTGAGTTTGGGGCTGCTACTGCGACATCCAGGGAGGAGAAACCAAACCGCGCGCCTCTCCCGCTTCCCGGAGCGCCAAGAACCTTCGCGCTCTTCTCCACACTCTCCTCGGCTCCTCACAACTGCAATAGACGTCCAGAAGCGGCAGGGGCTATCGAGCTGGAAATCCAATCCCCATTAGCCCCAAAAGCCGCTTCTGGACATCTATTGCAGTCGCAAGGAGCGGAGAAGAGCGCAAAGGTTCTTGGCGCTCCAGGAAGCTGCGAAAGCAGCTGGGAGATCTTTTTCCATATATAAAGCGCACCGGGTTATAAGCCGCACTGCCGGTTTTGGATCAAATTTTAGGTTTTTCAGTGCGGCTTATAGTCGTGAAAATACGGTACATTGCTGATTGCAAAATAGGGCAAGCATGTTTGTATAATTTCATCTTGTATTGTTAGTTTTTTTTGTTGCTCTACTCTGTAGGATTTTTAAAAAAGTTTTATTTAGTCTGTTTTATGGACCTGTAATAAAGAATTTGATTTGATTTGATTCAGTCTCAAGGCTAGTTTAGATTTTTCAAGATTTACTTGGGGTTGAGGTCTTCAGGTACCAGAAAGCCTATGATTCTCAATTATAAAGCTAAAAAAATATATAATTTTGAATCCTTCACTGTAAGCTGCTCAGAGCCACAACTGTTTGAGTATACATTTCTTAAATAAATAAATAAAAATATCCTGCCAATTTGTGGCTACTTCTCCACAATTTATTCCAGCTCAGAATGCTGCATTTTCTTCCTTCTTTCTGTAGGAAATGACTGTTGGGGGAATTAAAGCCCACATATCTTCCTTTAATGATAAGCTTGTTCTTTCAGAGGATGTTATGTAAGATGCCTTTATAATTGCAATGGGACCCATCCAGGCAGCCTGAGAAAGATAGGACATGAAAAAGCACACTTATAACAGTAAGGGCACCATAGTAGCATAGTTAGTATAAATCCTGTTTATCTTACCCATCACCCAAATGTCTATGAACTCATGTCTGGTCAAACTAATTTAAATTTAGGTTTAAAATATCCATATATCTCAATAAAGGGATGAGAAAGAAATGAAATGCATATAGTACAACATATGCTTCACACATACATCAAACATTTGGACTTCTTGACTGTTGACATTGAATATTGGTTTTTTTTGGCCTTTGCCAAAGTCCATCTGGAACATGAAAAAGTGCATATGATTTGGGGGGGGGATTTTTTGTTTGGGGGATTTTTTTGTAGACATGGGTTGATATTAATATTTACATGATGTCAACGTTCATCTAGAATTTGAACATTCAGGATAAATTATTCCAGATGGTATATACTTTAATATACAGATAGGAATAGGATTCATTTTGTAATTAAATTTGGTACTTGACTCACCCATCACCCAGCTTACCTATCAAATTATTCTGATATTGATAAAAAATGCATCCCATCCATATGATGCACCCTCACCCTCTCACTTTACACCTATCTATTCTTAGTACTTTGCTTTCAAAGACTTTTATCTCACAAGTATTTTGAACTGATAAAGCCTGTATAAGAATGATTGACGATTTCTAATTTCTATCTCTCTAGGCACAATGGCACAATTCAGAAAGTTGCTATAGTCAAATAAAAAGTATGTAGCCCATCTGGACTCAATTATATACATATACTTAAAATTAAAAGCAGTGAAACCTCTGTAGTTTGCTTTTCAACATTTCGTAAAAGCCATTTGGGAAATTTATTTCAGCTTTTAAAAGGCTGGTTTTTTTTTTCATTGGTTGTGTCACACTACAATTACAATATGGTACCTGTTCACCAGATGTTTTGGAAATCAGAGGCCCAAAATAAAAAAGACACTAGATCTCTAATTTAGAGGCTGTTGTCTTACATATGCATTGTACAAAAAATCTGAAAAAATTACAAGGCATTATTCTAAATGTTTCTTTGTAAGTATACCGAATCTTTTTTGAACTTGTGAATGTAAGCATTTGTAGGGATTAATGGTTATATTATAGCCATTATCACAAGAACTTTGGGATAAGAGCAGATATTTTTAATCATTAAAATTGTGCTGCAATGTTCAAAACAAATGGATTGTATTGGACTTTTTGCGTGATTCACATTTTTTTAACTTAACAGAAAAACTGTACAAACCAGGTATGGCATTCCAAGGGATGTACTGTTTCCTAGCAGTATGCATAGTAGTTCTGAAATCATAACAGAGAGTTGTAAACAGATCCTGTAACATTTTTATAAAAAAGCAATTTCTATTTAGGGATTGTAAATGTGCTGGTATGATTATGAGAAAAATCAGTTTACTGTTTATAAGAATTTTCCTTCCTTCCTTCCTTCCTTCCTTCCTTCCTTCCTTCCTTCCTTCCTTCCTTCCCTCTTTCCTTCCTTCCTTCCTGTTCAGATGAAGAAGAAAACAGCAAACTGCAAGAGAGATCTCATACTGAAATAATGAGCTATTGATCTATATTTTGGGTTGACATTTCATTTTTTCCTAACTTCAATTCTATCAGCTAAGAAGTCAACTTCAGATAACCAAGGAACTACTTTTGGTGGTACTTGAAAAGTTATTTGTTTTAACTCAAACTCTTCTTTAGGGATTATGAAATCTAAATTAGGATCCAACAAAATTATGCCATAAGAGTTTTCCAAGCCCCTAATTACAATTAAATTGGTGGCAAGAGATTAGGAAGAGAATAGAAATGGAAAATAATGAAAATGGGTCTTTTAAAAGATAAACTGCAGGGGTCCCCAAACTTGGCAACTTTAAGAATTCTGGGAGTTAAAGTCCACAAGTCTTAAAGTTGCCAAGTTTGAAGACCTCTGGGATAAAGGTTTAGGTTTAGGTTTATTAGATTTATAAGCTGGCCTTCTCCCAAGGACTCAGGGCGGCGTACAACATTAAAAGAAACACATAATACAAAAGTTAAAAAAATTAAATAGAATATCCCAAACCCAATTAAAATTGACAATGTCATTTTTTTAAAAAAAAATTGAATTAAAATTAACAGTGATCAGTAATTTATTTTGTTTTGTTCAGGCCACGCTGGCTTGCTGGAAAAGCCAACTTTTTAGGGTGCGTCAGAAGGACCGGAGGTCGGGGATTATATGAAGCTCCGGGGGCAGCTAATTCCAGAGGGAAGGCACTCCCACAGAGAAGGCTCTTGCCCTGGGGGTTGCTAGCCGACACTGTCTGGCCGATGGCACTCTGAGGAGGCCAACTCTGTGGGATTGCACTGGACGATGGGAGGCTACCGGTGGCAGTAGGTAGTCTCGCAGGTACTCTGGGCCTAAGCCATGGAACGCTTTAAAGGTCATAATTAGTACCTTGAATCTCACCCGGAAGACAACCGGCAACCAGTGCAGGCCGCCTAAAAGGGGTGTAACATGGGAGCACCTAGGTGCCCCCATGATAACCTGCACAGCCGCATTCTGGACCAGTTGAAGCTTCCGGGTGCTCTTCAAGGGCAGCCCCATGTAGAGAGCATTACAGTAGTCCAGGCGAGAAAGGATGAGGGCATGAGTGACTGTGCACAGAGCATCCCGATCCAGGAAGGGGCGCAACTGACGTACCAGGTAAACCTGGTAAAAGGCCCCCCTGTTCATGGCCATCAGGTGTTCTTCTAAACTAAGCCACGTATACAGGAGGATGCCCAGATTGCGGGCCCTCTCTGAGGGAGCTACAATTTCTCCCCCTATCATCAAAGATGGAACAAGATGCACAAATCGGGATGAAGGAAACCACAGCCACTCCATCTTGGAGGGATTGAGCTTGAGCCTGTTCCTCCCCATCCAGATCCACACAGCCTCCAGGCATCGGGACATCACGTTGAGGGCATCGTTTGGGTAGTTTGGGGTAGAGATGAAAAGTTGGGTATCATCAGCATATTGATGATACCGTACCCCAAAACCACGGATGATCTCACCCAGTGGTTTCATATATATGTTGAACAGGAGGGGTGAGAGAATCGACCCCTGGGGCACCCCACAAGTGACGTGCCTCGGGGTCGATCCCTGCCCTCCAGTCAATACAAACTGCGACTGATCCAACAGGTAGGAGGAGAACCACCATAAAACAGTGCCCCCCTCCCAACCCCTCGAGTAATCGCAGTAGGATACCATGGTCGATGGTATCGAAAGCCGCTGAGAGGTCTAATAGGACCAGGACAGAGGAGCAGCCCCTGTCCCGGGCCCACCAGAGATCATCGACCAATGCAACCAATGCCATCTCCGTGCTGTATCCAGGCCTGAAACCCAATTGAAACGGATCCAGGTAGACAGCTTCATTCAGGGACTGTGGAAGCTGATGTGCTACCGCATTCTCAACAACCTTCGCTACAAAGCTAAGGTTGGAGACCGGACGATAGTTGGCTAAAGAAGCTGGGTCCAGGGAAGGCTTCTTAAGGAGGCGCCTCATCTTCAAGGTGGTGGGAAAGAACCCCTCTCTCAACGAAGCGTTGGTAATCGCCTGGAGCCAGCCTCGTGTCACTCCCGGGAAGCCAAGACTAACCAAGAGGGACATGGGTCCAGTACACAAGTGGCAGCACTGAGTCTCCCCATAATCCTGTCTATGCCCTCGGGGGTCACAGGATCAAACTCATCCCAGATGGTCTCCACAAGATTCATCCCCGTCGACTCACCTGAATCTACCCAGTAAGAGTCCAAGCCTGTCCGGATCTGATCGATTTTATGCTGCAGATACTGAACAAATTCTTCAGCCCTTGGTTAAGTAAGGAGCGGGTCACCCTAAACAGGGCAGCTGGGCAGTTATCTGCAGACATGATAAGAGCAGAAAAATGTTGCCGCTTTGCCACTTTTATCGCCACTAAGTAGGATTTAATATGAATTCTTTCTAGTGTTTGATCAGATTCGGACCGGCTGGCCCTCCAACCACTCTCTAGGCGTCTTTTCCAGCGTTTCATCTCTCAGAGCTCCTCGGTAAATGAGGGAGCTACCTGGGATCGACACCGGGTCAGAGGCCACAAAGGCACAACACAATCCAAAGCCCCAGTGATCGCCCTATCCCAGGCTTCCACTAGGGCTTCGGTCGAGTTGTGAGCAAGGGATTCAGGAAAAGTCCAAGCTCCATCAGGAACCTTTCAGGGTCCATTAAGTTCCTGAGGCAGAATCATCTAGTCGGTTCCGCTTCCCTGCGGTGAGGGGTAGCAGTATGGAAGTCAAGCCTGATGAGGAAATGATCTGACCATGACAAGGGTTGGATAGAAATATCCCCTGAATCTAGATCATTCATCCACTGCCCAGAAACAAAAATCAGGTCGAGCGTGTCCCCCATTATGGGTGGGGTCTTGAATTAACTGAGTTAAGTCCATAGCCGTCATGGAAGCCATGAACTCCCGAGCTGACTTGGATGTCTTGCCAATGGAAGGCAGATTGAAATTCCCCAGCATTTGCCAATGGAAGGCAGATTGAAATTCCCCAGAAGCCTGGGGAAATCAACTGCCAATCCAGCTAACACATTCAGCAGCTCTGGCAGGGCCGATGAAACATAGCAGGGAGACAGGTACGTAACAAAAAGGCCCACATGAACTCCAAGGCCCCCTTTCACAAAAAGGGACTCACACCCACCTATCTGAGGCACAGTGACCTCCTGAGGTCTGAGACTTTCCCTAATAACCACCGCCCCACCCCTGCCCTGGGCTCTTGGCTGGTGAAACGCCCAAAAGCCTGGTAGGCATAATTCACTAAGGGGAACACCCCGCTCTTGGCCCAACCAGGTCTCCATAATGCACGCCAGGTCCGCTCTACCCTCTTGTATAAGGTCGTAAATGAGGGGAGCCTTATATATCACGGACCTGGCATTAAGCGACACCAGCCAGAGACCAGGGTTCCGTAATCCCGAGCACCCAGGGGTATGAGAAGGGTGATGAGAGTCGGAACATGTGATCGCTCTTAAACAGCAGACCCACGGACCCCGAACATAATTTGGCCCTCGGCCCCCACCATATCTGCCTCTCTCACAAACAGTAGAGATGGTGAACCCCCCAATGGAATGGCTTAATGTCTCCCCCGGAATCCCAACCCTTCCCAGCACTCCCGACCCACGCCCATTAGTTAGCTCTGGCCTGTGCCCTGGCAGACTCTCTGCCAAGCCTGTCTGAGCAATCCGTATCAAACCACCACCCCCACCCTCCCCTTAAAATTTGATTTAAAAACCCCTGTAAAATACCCCTAAGAAGTCTCTTCTTCGCATGCCACCTCTCAGAATCCCAAAATCTGTTTTTAAGGAAGAGTCTTGATGGGCAAGAAGGCCATCCCCGGGAAAGGGGGAGTTCCCAGAGGGAATAAAGTTCTGTCGCAGTATAGCATAGAGGAAGAATAAATAAAGGAATAGAAATAAAACGTAAATAGAAAATCTAAATCTAAAACTGAGCAGGTAGAGTAAAAGCTGTGGGAGAAGGAGATGGACAAAACAAAGCATGTTTGGTCAGAAGTGAAAATGGGAAACATGGCACAGAAGAGAAGCGAAAAGAAAAGAGGTGAGAAAAAACAGAAACTTGAGAAAAAGAAAAAGAAATTAAGGTGAGAAAACAAACTAAAAGCAAAGTTAGAAATAAGAAGAGAATATGGGGCTTCTTTATTTTCCAACAAGAGCAACTTTAATTGTTTGAAGTCTAACTCTTTAGATCAGCCTGGAGAACCATTTATAACATTATTCTATATCCTTTTGATCCAAAAATATAAAATACACCTAAATACACCATTCTTCTGCTATACATGTAATAAGTGTGTATGTGTCACTCCTGGTCTTAAATGACAATTTAATTAATTTCAGATTCGGAAGAGGGGCATCATAGGGAAAATACAAAGAAATTCTAAAATTCCAATTTTGAACTTTAAATTTTAATTTTAATCTGACAGTATCATTATCTTTATAGTCTAAGGAATCTCTTACAAAAGGTAATTAATTGCTACACCTGTAGTACCCATGTCATTTGAGACAAGTGTTTTGGCTCTGAGTAATAATTTCAAAACTGTCCTTAATGTCAAATTCATCTTCTCCCATTTGCCAACTATTGTGAAAAAGAGATGGGCACCCCTAAAATCTTAAATTTCAGGATAGTGGCTGAATATTAAGAGAAATGGTCGAATAGTGCAGAGTATATTGAGAAATGGAATCAATTGCTTGACTGAGGTATGAAATCTGTCTGAAGGTCTTGAAGCAGAGGCCAGATGAGAAGAAAAAGGATCTAACTTTGGGGTGATTTTTCAGATTTATGCTATATTTTACCTTTGTAATACTTTTTACCAACACGTCCAGATTAGTAATTGCCTTTAGTGATCTTGATTCTTACCCTTTTATATAAGCCTTTACATATTTTCTTAAAGTGATTTATTAACACTTTCTAGCTGGAATTGCCTGTAGACTACGCCCAAATGAAATTGAGTTCTTTGTGGTTCAGTCAGTTGCATTAACACTTAGCAAAATAACCCATATTAATTTAGCATGTCATATATACTGTAATAAGGTCATTAAACAAAACTAAACAAAGTTATATGAGCCCACATATATTGTACATATTGTGTGAAATCATTGCCTGTTTTAAAGGACACTTCTAATCAGATCCCTTTCTCGTAAAATATATTCTTGGATTTTATTATTTGTTACCCACACTTCTCCATTTCTTCTTGTTTGCTTGCATTTTTTTTGTCCCCCAACCTGATTTATAAATGCAAATCCAAGATGTGAGTTGCAAAACTTTCTAGTCATGTCACAAAT
This sequence comes from Thamnophis sirtalis, assembly GCF_051295495.1. Taxonomy (NCBI): domain Eukaryota; kingdom Metazoa; phylum Chordata; class Lepidosauria; order Squamata; family Natricidae; genus Thamnophis; species Thamnophis sirtalis. The sequence goes on along the minus strand of NW_028261389.1, from coordinate 45,856,843 downwards.
ATATAAATCCTATTCTTCGACATTCACAACTCATTGAGCAGTTGAGAAATGAAATATTTAAACCAGATCCCGCTTTGACCATATGTTTTCCAGTTCTAACAGTGTTCTGTTACCATGAGCTGTCCATGTCCTGGAGGGTCTCTTTTTAAAACATCTTAACTACATGCCATGTCTATATGCTTGCGATTATATATATTGTATAATATATGAAGCCATTTCCTCTAAAATGTTTATATCAGCGCAACTGCTGGTAGACAAACTAATTGAAGAATGCTATGAAGCATTTTAAAGTAGTGCTTTATCTATTATTAGCTGCTTGTAGCTTATATATCCATTGATTTTTGTGTTCAATTATATTAAGCATAACTCTCAGCAATATGAATTCCTGGCTACTTAAATAAGCAGGCACAAAAACTATAGAAATAAATACCATCTTTGGATTGGAAACCACATGAATGTTTGCCACATAACTAAAAACATGCCAATTCTCTCCTGGAAAATGTAAAATGCATTCTTTCTGACCACCAAATTCTCTCTATCAGTACAAAATCTATTGCATTACTGGCTCTCTTCCAGCATTCAATGGGGTTATTGTATCTAGAAAAGGGGTTATTAAAATCAGTTTACAATTTTTACCATAAGAACAAGAATGTGTAATGGTTATGGTGCTGCTTTTCTGATTTGCTTTCTCCTGGTTCACCCAGTGGGTGCCAGTAGCCATCCTCTGTGGCTACTATCTGGAACGGACCAAATTAAACTTGTCCACTGGTCTTTATCTCTATTCTTCTTTTCTTTTCTGTTTTTTATTTCCCCTTCCAGTCAGTTTTTGTCTCCTGGCAACTGCCTGAACAAGACCCTGCAGTTTTCTTGGCAAGGTTTTTCAGAAGTGGTTTGCCATTGCTCCTTCTTCAGGCTGAGTGAAAGTGACTGGCCCAAAGTCACCCCATTGGATTCATTCTAAGGGTGAGACTATAACTCATAGTCTCATGGTTTCTACTGCTATTTGGGAAGCATTGAAGAAAATTCAGAAACTTTGGCTCCAATAACCATTTGTCCTGAAAACTTGTAGGGAGGTGACAGATGTTACATTCAGTTAGGGGAAATTGGCAGAGCATAAGAGGAGTAGGGTATGAAGCTATAGGGAGTGTCCAGAGTCTCCCAACCAAACTCTATCACATGGGCAACAACTTTTTTTCCTGCTAGTTAGTGATACTGAGTGGGAGGGGAAAGGTTGCCAAGGAATTGACCAATCACTGCCCTACATTAAATGTGCATTGAAAAATGCTCTCTGATTTCATTGTAGCGGCAGAGTAAAGCTGATGGTGGGGGCAATGAAAATTAAGTAAACATACATTCCTGTCACATCAAAGATGGAAGAAAGCACATCAGAAAGCAGCGATCAGTAAGTGCCCTCAGATGCCTATTTCTGATTATGAAGGAGAAATTTAGGGACACATTTCCAAGAAGTGGAAAAGGCCAGAAAAGACAAACACTTTCTAGTTATTTCAACAATAGCTTCCTCTACTAAACACATTTTTTGCCCTTCATATCAGTCAATATATTCATTTATACTTTTTTTAAAATATACCTGTTCTTTCATATGATACATTTATACCATAGAAACACTTATCCTGGAAGCCTACCAAATGAAAGATTAAACTTGTGCATAGTTCTTTGTAGATCAGACAAGCTAAGATAAGCCATTGGTCATTCTGGAAAGTCATACATCAGATCATTTTTTTTATGAATGAGGTAAACTGCCATATCTTGTTCATAAAAGTGTACAAAATTCACTTCAGCTGGGTTTTCAAGTGTTCAGCTGAGCACTAACACTAGCTTAGGAAGAGAACCATAAGGATTTGGGTCTGTTGGGTGGGTTCATTTTCAAGCAAATTCCTTATTTATGAAACTATTATATTTCTTGACAGACCATCAATAAGGATTATATAGTTCTAGCTGGTAATTGAGTTGAAAGAGAAATTGGCCTTGAGAAATTATTAGAACAATCTATCTCTTTCTCTCAAGACCCTCTTAAACATGCATAAACTAGGCCTCGTTTGTAGTTACAAACAATTGTAGTATGGTTTACATTGACATTTATTTTGCTATAGTATAGGAATGCTCTTCTTATAAGTGTCATAGTTTGTAGAGGCATCTGTCTATACTCAAATAAATGCAAATATAAGAGTATTGCAGGCCAGCTATTTTAATGCCCAAAGTCTGGAAGTAATAGGAATAAAATGTGTTTCCCCATCTCACATTTAGTCATTGTAAGCAACAGTCCAGCCTCTGTCTGCATTTCCTGCAGACAGCTCTTATTATAGCAAATATGGGGAAGCAGAAATATTTGCACAATTTCTTTGTTCTTTTCTACTACCATAAAATGATTAACATGGTATATTTATTAAAAGATCAGATATTAACTGAAAATACTTTGATCAAATATTCAGAAAGGCGGCAAGCATTGAAAATTGCCTAATTGAAGGTTTTAACCCCTGGAATTGTGAGTATGTTTTAAATCCAGGTGTTACACAATTTCTGAAATACAGGCTTTTATAAAATTATAGGAAAATGAAGGAAGGGAATATTTGATTTTAAAAAGCTGCATTCTTGTTCTTCGTTAATTCTGAGTTAATTGTATTTACCATTTTGGAAGGAGATTTTATTAATTCCATTTTCCAGTAAGATTTTGAGATTTTTGTCTGAATTATCCTTCCATAATTCTCAGATATGTATATAAAAGAAATCTGTTGGGGATGTATTTTATTTCAAAAAGTTGTTATCTGCCAACACAAACTCCACTGTAGCATGGACAGCAGTAACAAATGCAGCAGTAACAAATACCTCGGCTTATATTCATCATATGGAGCAAGGAAAGTTCCCTTAACCTAACATGAATTTGAGAAAGCTGCATTTAAAAATAGTGGAGAAAGTTGAACACTAAAAAGCACATCTAGTAGAAAGTCCTATGCATAAAATAAATATTGCAAAAAAAAAAAAAACCATCCAAAATTTGTATATGTATGAAAGGAGCCTACGAATATACCTTCTCTGGTTAGTTCATGATACTTTAAAAGCCCTAAAATAGGCTAATCGTAAAGGCATGTAAGGTAAATTGTTCCTCTTTTGGAAAACATATCCTCCCTTATTACAAGTACCCATACTTTTTTCTCCTTGACTGATGCTCGACCTCCAATATTTAAGCAAACGTATCCATTTACGTGAAATTTATACTTCAGGAATGCCCCTGTGGCCCCTGAAAAAAATTAGACGTAATTCCTATAAAACCTATAAAATCTCTTTTCACAGGCTGACTTTTAATATACCAGGATAGCTTTATTAAACATTGGAAAAGTATTGTTATCAATAGTAATTGTTAGATACTAGCTTCAGTTATAGTGGTTTCCACCAAGGTCCTCTGTTCCCGCCGGAACAGAGGTTTAATCTCATTGGTCGAAGGGTCTGTCAGCTCCCTATAAAAGGGCTGCTGTCAGATTCAACCTTCGCTGGATTGTTCTTACTTGTTGTATTATAATAAAGAGCCGTTGTTGACTTTTAGCCTTATGTGCCATTCCATTACCCGATCTAACAGTAATAAATCAAGATATGAAATTCTGTTTCTGTTATGATATTTTTAAAAATGAGACTCTTGGCCAATCTGTTCATTCTGCTATAAATTACTGCCTTTTTGTATTCTTGAACTGGACTGATGAATCAAAACAAATTTTGGTTGCTATCCAAGTAAGCAGAACATCTTGACATTTTAAAGATAAATTGTTAGGAAATAGAGTAAAACTGAATAGTATATATTTCATAGCAATTACAAAGATCAGATTTACAAATTTTATATAAAACTGTGAAATTTGATGATGCCTTTAATTATGTTCCAGAAATGTTTACAGGTCAGAAAACAAGTACCGTTTTGAAATTAGCACAATCAGCTTTTGAACAACTGTAAGCATGTAAGGGTGGTTGCCAATAAATTTTAATCCTCATAACTATTGGGAAGTTATTTGAATTCTGAAGAACTCATATTAGTGCATAAAATTATACATGTCTTAGCAGTTTTCTCTCAATGCTCAAATTACACCTGAAGATCTTGGACATATGTTTTAATATCAGGGCTAATTTATATCCATGCATTGGAAGAATGACAGTGTAAATGGGATCAAAGCACAGAAGAGTTATTTTAGCATCAGCAATATAGAAATCCTCTTTACTGCCTACCTAGCTATAGATATACATAGTTTGTAAACATGAATGTGTAAATGTTCCTAAAATTGTACATGTGTTTATGAGTGCCTCTCCCCCCCCCACCGGAAGTTACATCTTATATGTTCATTATTGAAAAGGCTGGTTATCCAAATGGCTGAACAGTGGTAAACATTCTCTTTGTCTCTTAGCAAGAGATTAACAACTAGCTCAGCATAGCATAACATTTAATGGTCATTTATGTTTTTAGATAGATAGATGATAGATAGATAGATAGATAGATAGATAGATAGATAGATAGATAGATAGATAGATAGATAGATAGATAGATAGATAGATAGATAGATAGATAGATAGGCAGGCAGGCAGGCAGGCAGGCAGGCAGGCAGGCAGGCAGGCAGGCAGGCAGGCAGGCAGGCAGGCAGGCAGAGATAGATAGATAGATGATAGATAGATAGATAGATAGATAGATAGATAGATAGATAGATAGATAGATAGATGAGAGATGAGAGATAGAATAGAATAGAATAGAATAGAATAGAATAGAATAGAATAGAATAGAATAGAATAGAATAGAATAGAATAGAATAGAATAACAGAGTTGGAAGGGGACTTGGAGGTCTTCTAGTCCAATCCCTGCTTAGGCGGGAAACCCTACACCCTTTCAGACAAATGGTTATTCAATCTTTCTTAAAAAACCTCCAGTGTTGGAGCATTTACAACTTCTGGAGGCAAGTTGTTCCACTGATTAATTTTTCTGTCAGGAAATTTCTCCGTAGTTCTAAGTTGCTTCTCTCCTTGATTAGTTTCCACCCATTGATTCTTGTCCTACCCTCAGGTGCTTTGGAGAATAGTTTGACTCCCTCTTCTTTGTGGCAGATATTGGAACACTGCTATCATGTCTCCCCTCATCCTTCTTTTCATTAAAATAGACATGCCCAGTTCCTGCAACCGTTCTTCATATGTTTTAGCCTCCAGTCCCCTAATCGTCTTTGTTGCTCTTCTTTGCACTCTTTCTAGAGTCTCCACATCTTTTTTACATTGTGCTTTTCAACACTTCTTGTGATCTTGATTCTATCCCTCTGTTTATGCAGGCTAGATCTGTGTTGGATTTTTTGGCAGCTGCTACACACTGCTGGCTCATATTTAAATTGTTGTCCACTACATGGTGTACAATGATGATAGATGATGATGATGATGATAGATAGATAGATAGATAGATAGATAGATAGATAGATAGATAGATAGATAGATATAGATTGATTTTTATGATTGCAAACCATCCAGAGTTATCCTTTGGTAAGATTGGAGTGGGGGGGGAGAGACACAATAAATTTTATAAATAAATAAGTATACATAGTTCAGTAAGTTATGCTTGTTAAATGGCTACTCCTACATTATGAAATAATGCCACAAATAAAGTCTTAGTTTCTCTTCAGATAGTTAAGGCTTTAATTCTACACTTCCATTCTCCAGAAAAACTAACATTTAACTATAGAGACTATGTGGTAAGGAAAAACAACCATAAAACCCAACATTTAGAGATTACCTGCTCCAGCTTTTCAGACCTTATTGTTAAAAGTTTTGTTGTCTGTCTCAAACCACCCTGTACTCAGGTAGATGATCTAAGTCCATTGGACTGATTGGACAAGCTATTAAACCAATTTGTTCAAAGGTTTCATTTCACAGCATTTCAGCAATGTTAAGGGGAAAACATTCTATGAGTCTCTGCATGAACAGTTGGGAAGCAAGAATTTTTTGAGGGGGGTATGTTTATGTATGAATATGGGTGTGGAAATATATAAAACAAATAACTTTTAGTTGAAATTGGTTAAGTAAGCATCAACTTTAATTTAGAAAACAGATGAGTGGAAAACAATGTATTGAATATAGAGCAGTGCTTTTCTTTTTTTGGGTAGTCGAATAGATTACAAATTACCAACACCCCAAACACAAATTGCATGGTGCTTAAAAAAAAATAAAATAAAAATCCAACTACAGATCCAATTCCTCAATCTACAAAGCTTTCTGATTTGACTGATCATTTTCTTGGTCTCATTTTTTCTGGATCTGGCAGTAAAGGGCCATTGAAAACACCATGCCAACAATCTGAAAAAGAAAGAAAGATATTTAAGATGCATTATTTGGCAACTTCAGTAACACTTCAGTACACAGCAAGAACATTTTGTTTGCAAAATTCGTGGATTTTGCATGTACTAATGGAGCTGCTATGTTAAAGATAGCTTCCAACACCATTTAGAGATATGACTTTCAGATAGTGGGATTTTAATTAAACCCATGTATATCGCAGTATAGGAAACCTCAACTTATTCTGAAAGATGGATTGTTTTAACAAGTGAAGACAAGTTGTGAGATTCTTATTTGTACTTTATATTGCAACATTTGTGGGAAAGAGATCAGATTTCTTGAGAGCTGAAAAGATTTTTCATACTGCTTCCTGTCAACATTAGAATTCTTAGAAACCTTACTCATAAAGATATGAATTACTTGCATTTCTATAATAAATTACAGCAAAACAACAATCTTGCATAATTGAATAACTAATGTATTCTTGCATAAATGTTCATGGATTTATGTTCACTACTTCAAATCCAAATATTATAAAAATATTTTTTTTAAATAGTTTGTGTTGAAGGTGCTACAATATTTGTAATTTGAATTCTTGTGCAACTGTTATTATAAATGTGGGGATTTGCTGTTCTAAATAACTGGTCACTTCAATTTAACAAAATATTTATAACAAATTTAAGTAGAAATTTGAGCACATTCATATATGTGTTGCTTTAAATAAAATTGAAACTATCAAATGGAATTTTTTCACTGGAGTTTTAAAATTGACTATTTTTCTAGCTCTTCATGAATATTTGGTAGCTTTAAAATTGATTATTTTAAAGCTACCACATGTTTATGAAGAGCTAAAAAAATCAGAACTCTGACTACATTTTTGTAATCAATAATTGAAACGAACACTAAACAACAAGACTACATAAAAAGTGGCAGGTCTGCTTCACTGTTCCACAAATAAAGTTATTTGGAATTCACTCTAAAAGAACTAGTTATAGAACAGTATGGCTGGTGTACATCAGCTGTAGGAGAAGTAAATAATCTTCAGTCTTTGATGCCTTCTCTAACTGCTACACTTGAAAACAACTCTCATTTCAAGACAGAAAACATTATATCTCTATTGAATAGCAGAGATTAAAACAAAAACAAAAAACAAAGAGGAAAAGAACAAATAGCCTTTCTCAATATAAATTCTTGCCCCACCCAATGAAGACTTTACCTTTACAAAAGAACGTACTATAGTAATAAGTTGCCAAACATTTACAATGGGAAGCTCAGAGATCCAAGCAACTGTTATCTGCAAAGCTAACTATTAACTGTTAAACGAGCTGTATGTTTTACATCTCTTTCTGTAAATTAAGATATCAGAGACTAAGAATCTATCTGGAAAGGTAAATGAAGCTAAGTTTCCTTTTCCATTAAAAAAGAAATCCTTAATGCTTTCTTTGTTTGGACTTCACTCCTTGTTCTTATTGAACCCACCTCATTTTTGTAGTTCCAAGTTCAAATTCTTGTTATTGGACAAACTGGATTAACATCCAACTCCTGGACCTTATCCAAAACCCACCACAGCATTAATCAAATAATAAAAAGCAGGTTCTCATATTTGAATTAAAATATTTTCTCACAAGAATTCCATAATTACAGAGGTCACATTAAAATTTAAAGTCTTATTTTTACTGCACTTTAATTCTGTTGTTATTATCATTATTCTTTCTTGTTTTTTCGTAAAACAAGGTTTGAGTGTAGGGGTTAATCCATCAGGCTAAAAACTGTGAGACAGTGACTTTTGTTCCCACCTTAGTCAATCACTTTCTCTTTGAGTCTACAAAGGAAATAATGGCAAATCACTTTTGAAATATTACCAGGAAACTTTAGGGATTTTTCCAGGCGATCTCCAGAATGCACGATTAACTCAATTGCCCCATCCCGCCCCTCCCCCCCAAACCCTGACCAACTAATTAAGTTTCTTTAAAAAAAAACCTCTTAATTTGGATAGAAAAATTAAGAACTGATTTAAAATTTTATGTGTATTAATCTGAGACAAAGATTCAGTACAGAAACAATAATCCAGTGACATGGTGGTAGTTATGGCAGTTCTATTATTAGCTCTACAAATGGCATAGTTTGATCCAGTCCAAGACAGGTTTCCTCTCAAGTCATGGATGATTGTCTGCCACCTGTTTTTAGAGGAGGCTGTTAATTTTATTATTGCCTGAATCACTGTTTTGGGGTCTGACAAAAAATATTGTATCTATTGTTATAAAAATATTAAAGAGGAATATAAACAAAGAAACAAAAACTTCCTGCGATTTTGATGCTCTCTCTCTTTTGATTCAGCCTAGGACTGCTTTAGCTTTTTTGACCGCTGCAGCAGAGTACTGATTCATACTTAAGCAGTGATCCACCAGGACACCCAGATCCCTCTCATTTACTTAATTGCTCATTGTCTACTCCTCTTGTTTTTGAATAGAGAGGAAATGTTTAGGGATATCTCCCTTTAACTCTTTGACCCTTTTAAAATTATTTTACTCACTCCACTGTTCATTCCACTATTTACCTTATATGTTATTTGCAATCTCTGTATCAGCTCTGTTTACTCAACAGGAAGTCTATCAGAATACACAGCTTCTTTTCTTGTTCCTTCTATTTATTGAACTACACAATTCAGGAATCCAGTAAGATCCCACTCATGGCCTCTACTGAGTAGGACTTTGTTCAGTTCCCAACCATTTTTCATATAATTCACAGTCAGGATTTTCCTATTTACCTGGATAAAGTAGGAATATGCAATAGAAGGGACTCCATTTATTCAGTGGGCCCAATCTTTTATGTTCTAATTTCTAATGACTCCACCCCCCCAAAAAAATTGGCGGGACTTTTGAATCCAAAACATGGAAGGTAGCAACCTAGCAGCAGCTCTTTTCTGAACATCAGAAATATTCTTCATCAAGTCACTATCGATACTGTTGAGGTATGGAGGAGGAGGAGCTAATGTCGCGATGATATGGACGTGTGGTCTCGATGCTCCGAGACCGCAGCCAATACTTTTGCCGATACACTTTCTACAGCATGTAACAACTGATACACTTTCTACAGCATGTAAAGAAGGATTGTGTTTGTTTTAAATAAAAAATAATTTAAAAAAAAAATACTGTTGAGGTATGCTTATCCTTTAACAAGACTTGATCAACCACAACCATTCAATTTGATGTACTACCAATGAAATGATAGCTTGCAATATCATGACAGATTGAAATAAGATTTTATTGCTATACCTCAATAAATGCCAGTCCAAATGCTATCCCCATAACTATAACCATATTGTTCTTCAATATTTCCATAATTACAGTCGCACAAGTCTGAAAGAAAGGAAAAGACAAAAATGGTATAAATCCTGCATGCATCAGCTATTTTAACCAAATAGTCATGTTACAAATTTAAATTAATATTGCTGGTATCAAAAGGCAAAGGAGAAATGAATATCTTCATTTTTTCAAACTTCCAAGATCTACTGTGAGATTTTTATGGTTCTAATGAAAAAGTGGATAATCAATTGAATAAATAAATAAGATCTGAATTGTTTTTGATAAGTATTACAATAGCAACATTTAAGAAACAAAACAGTTTTAATAATTGGTTTCATCCAGGTTTAGAAAGTCAATCAGACAAAATAACTCTTTAAAAAACCAAGCACTAAAACTACTGAATGCCTAAGCCACTTGGGGATTTTCTATGAATTCCATATTTTATGTGGAAGAAATGTGAAAAATACATAAAAACAAGTTGGCCTATAGAATTTGATGGGAGCTCCCAGTTGTGATAACCATTAAGTCATATGAATATTAGTCTAACTTGTCTCTCAATTATTTTTCAATGGGATTATTTTCATCACGTCATCAATCCATCATGCATTGTTTTAGAAGCTTTTTCAATACATTGTTAGATAGGAGATTATGCATCATTATATAAAGGAAGACTTTGGTGTATTTGTACTTATTCTGGAATATAAAAGAGCAACCTGCATGTTCAAAAATTTGAGAGAAATGTTTTGGGTATTACACAGGAGAGAACACAATTTCTCTCTATTAGTTCAAAAATAGTTCAACTTTCAGAATGTTTTGTGTAAACCTGAAGAAAAGACATGTCAGTATTAAAGAATCAACTTACTAAAGTATTCATTCATGTGTTTATTTATATGATTGCTTATTAATCAACTGACTCTGATATCATATTAGAAACATGTTAGATCCTAAAAAATAAATATTTACTCATTTTGGCATAATACAGCACTTAAATAGTGCTGAGTTAGAAACCAGGACATTGTGAGTTCTAGTTCTGCCTTAGGAATAAAAACATTAGGTCAATTACTTTCTCTCAGCCCAAGGAAGGAAGCAATAGCAAAACACTTCTGAAATCTTGCCAAGAGAATTCCATTGACCTGTCCAGGTAGTTGATAAAAATTAATGCTGACTTGAAGACATCAGAAAACAAACAAACATAGTAGTGACAGAAATGCAAATTATAATAATTATGGTTTTCATTAGCTTTCCCCTAACCCGGGTGTTTCCTAGATGAAGACTAGGAAAGAAGTATAAACATCCAATCAATGCCTGAAAATCATCCTGCATTACTGTTCCCTATAATGATTCCATGATATATGAATCTGGAGACTACAAATGGCCACTAAACCTAATAGTCATTGATGTATTCATGCTATTTTTTTCTTACCTTTGCATAGTGTTGTTTATCACAATAAATTGTACCTATGTCTGTCTGATTACATTCACATCCATGGTAAGGACGAAAGTTTTGTCCCCAATCTTCTTTTCCTTTAAGCATGCCACAACATTTGTTCTACAAGAAAAACAATAATGAAGAGTTTAGTTTGATAAACTAATTCTTCTGATGCATAAGCAGCAAAGCTTATACTGCAATCTTTTCAGTTTTCCATTAACTTTGCTGAATATTCTTCCCATATAAAGGCCATATAAGAGGTATATACCATTCACTGACACAAAGAAGGGAAATTTGATGAATTTATAGCCACTTTTGCAGAAAACTGAGATTGGTTGTTTAAAATACAGTGTTAGACAGACAGACATTTTACATTATATTTTACATCCTGTAAAATTAGAAAAATCACCATGAAAATATGCGGGCAATATTTTTTTGGTCAGAAGACTAGAAAAGAGATGAAATATAAAAGCCTAACTCTATAGGATTGTTGGCATCCCTCCGCATCTACTAATTACATTTACACACTATAGTCATGATTTAAACCTAGTTCTTCTGTTCATGCATCCCAATGTAAGATGCTAGCAGTGAATTTGTGATGTGATATTATGATGCATGCATTTTCACTTGCCTGTCTTCCCACATCCCTATGTCAATGCCACAATCAAACCAAATTAAAATGGTTATTCTTTTTCTTGATAATTAAAAACAAAAATTAACAGTCAGAAGTGTTCTATAATATGTAGATACTGTATGTATTGCTGCCTGTTAATATCTAAACTTCAAGTAAAAATCTACAGAAGTGTTTCTCAGCCTTGACAACTTTAAGACATGTGGACTTCAACTCCCAGAATTCTGGAAGTTGCCAATGTTGAGAAACGCTGATCTATGGCTTGGAAACAGAATTCTTGAGAAGTCAGCAGTGTCATAAACAGGCTCTAGTAGATTATAGTTATCTAACATTGCCTGGAATACCAAATACGGACATCATTTTCTCAGCTCATTAATATTTCCAGGAGTCAGTCATTTTGGTGCAGATTATTGGTATCAGAGGTGGGCTACTGCTGCCGGTTTGGCCCAGAGCAGGAAAACCAATAGTAGCGGCATCTGGAAGCTCCGCCCACCCACCCGGATGTATGCAGGAGCATGCTGTGCATGCAGGAGCGCGTCCGAACCGGTAGTAAAAAAATTGGCAACCCACCACTGATTTGTATTCAATAAAGCTTGGTCTGTATTTGCTATTGTGAAATTAGGGAATTGGAGATGACAATGGTTTTCAAACATATAGTAGTTTGATTTTAAGATGTTAGAAAAAGTAGAGTAAAAATAGTAGTAAATATTAATGAACTTAATTTGCCTCCATCTCAAAGTTGTGGAACTTGTTCAGAGCATCCTTATTATTAGTTGAAGCAAGTTTTAATACATCCATTTCTTTCTCGAGAGTCTGGTTTACGAGGCCTTCAATCTGCAAATGAACAGATGATACAATCAGCCTATGTAATTTATTTACTACATAACTTAATAAGATTGAAGAATAAAATACCTGAGATTTATATACTGCTCCCAAAATGCCTGCTACAATTTGAAGAAGCAGAATCAACAGTAGTCCAATGAAAAACTGGTGGGAAGAAAAAAAAATCTCAGCTCCAGGAAGGTGTATTTACAAAGTGCTTCATTTTGTAAATGTTCTGGAATGGTTTACAATATTCTAATATATTTATAAAGTGAAACAAAATCCCTTGAAAAGGCACTTGTTAGGAAATACAGATTTTTGAAATCAGAATGTGAGTATAGGCAATGTTCAAAAGTTGTACATAAGAGATATTTTAAGAAAATACAATTTTTATGTATTTAAGAAAACTGAAATCAACGGAATTATATAATTCAGTATGTACTATAATTGTACATAATTCTGAAACAAAGCTGCATTTTCTCTAGACAATATTTTTTAGAAGGCATGGCTCATGAGATGTCATATTGTTTTCCATCCATTAGAATAATGACTTGCTTCCTTTCAATGATATGTGCTTGCTTGTATGGTATAATTGCATTTTTGAATAATTAGTCAAAGTAGACCATGTATTTTTTAATACATGTTAAAACACTTAATGATTAACCTTACAGTTTGTCATACTTGGGTTAAAACCTAAGCGTCGCTTAAGTAAGTTCCAAAAAAATGCCATTCATAATTCTGATTAGGCATAAATAATTATAGAGAGATCACTATTTAACAAGAATGAGGAACAATGTTGGATTAAAATAATGGAGGCTCACAAAAGTCAAACTTGTTTTTTACAAGATAGTATGAAAATGATTCATTAAAACCAATGTTGAAGTACAAAGGAATATCAGGAGAGGGGAAGAAAGGATTTTATTTTATAGCTGACAAAGCTACTTAAAACTTCTTAAAGAGTTTTGTGAACTTCTTTTCTTTGGTATCTACAAACTTGCCTTTATCATAACACACCAAAATAAATACATCCATTGAGACTGAACTTGCTTTTTAGTACTGATTAGATCTGTCCAGGTGATGAAATGTATGGAATTGTGGAGGCAAGGCAAGCTTCTGTCTGGTACAAGGGTACAGCATCTGATTAACCCCTAAGATTGTCTACAAACTGCGCTGTTACTGCAGAAGCTGCCTACCATAACTAAGTCTGACTGGTTTTTGGGAAGAAGCCTCTTCTGTGGCTCCCAGATTATGGGATGTTTTTCCACTAAGGTGGAATTATTTAGGAAAATGGTAAAGGCATATATTTTTTTTGCCAGACTTCTACTTATCAAATATTTCAATTACTGCATTCAATTTGTTTAAAACTTTCTATTACTGTTATAATCACTTGGAATGTTGGGATAAACACAAAGATGGCATATACATTTTATAATGAACAGCATTAAATGAATAAATATATGGTAAAGGATACAATCAGTAGCTCTGATCCTAATTACTGTGCATGCAAAAGTCCCACATTAGCAGATTACATAGATGGCGTATGTTGTACGCTTATTTTAGATATTTGAAAGTTAAGTGACTGCAGTTAAAACAGAATTACCCTTATAGATCACATGCAAATGTAGCTCTGTCTCAGTTGTCCTATATGCTTTCTGAAGAATTGGGAAAACTGAGATCACTAATGCCAGCCTGTAAATATTCCAGGTTGCAAGCCCATGTCTTTCAGTTTCCCCACTTTCCTCAAGTGAGAAAAACACTGAGTGCCAAGATTGCCACAGTTCAACTCAAAAGCAACTTAAGGAGAACCAGGGAAACAATCTGGCACCCTACACAGGTCCTTTACGCTACCTCTGAGGAATATGCCCAGTTCAAATAATTTAGCAATCGGTCCTCTACCCTAATGACCAGCTGGGTAGGCAGGGCTCAGTGGTCATGTGACTGGGTGGGCATGGACAACTTAATGTCACTCACGTTGATGGCCGCTTCACCTTAGCTGTTACAATGTAATAAGGGTTAACTGGAGAGGTAATTTATGTAAGCAGGGCAATAAAGATTAGGCTAGAAACAACACCAGGTTTCCTTCCTGTCTTCCTTACAGGATTAGCCCTGTAAAGTGGAAAAAAACAAAAGGAGATTTCTTCCAACAACTGATTCTCCAAACTGTTTAAAAAGTTAACAACCAATTCTCCCAAATAGGTGCGAACTGGCTGAATCCCACCACTGAACATGCCATTTTTGAGGAATTACTGAAATAGTATTATGATGTAGCAGAATCCACATTCTGAAACCTACAAAGAAACCAGCACCTTTTTTTTTGGTGAACATCCTTATATAAATACTGAATTGAATTAAGAATCAGAATATCCCAAAAGTGACTGCATTGGAGAAAAGCAGTTATGACAGACATTCAGATAGCAGCAGGCTTTTATTTTCATTCTGAAATCTATTTGGTTCAGGTTCTTTTCTAGTCTTCTTCAAAATAGGGGTTCATAATGTATGTAGTCTATGTAATCTGTAATCAAAGTTCACATTAGCCAGTATTAGAATTCCTACCTAGTGTGCAGATACGTAATAATACAGATAGTCCTCAACTTATGACCACAATCGAGCCCAAAGTTTATGTTGTTCAGTGAATTTTGCCCCATTTTACAACCTTTTTAGCCAGTTATTAAGTGAATCACTGCAGTTTGTTAAGTTAGTAACATGGTTGTTAAGTGAATCTGGCTTCCCCATTGACTTTGCTTGTCAAAAGGTCGTAAAAGCTGTTCACATGACCTCAGGATACTGCAACCATCATAAATAGGAATCAGTTGTCAAGTATTCAAATTTTGATAACATGATCCGAGGATGCTGCGAAGGCCGTAGTGTGAAAAATGATCATGTCATTTTTCCAGTGCTATTATAACTTTGAATGGTCACTGAACGGACTGTTATAAATTGAGGGCTACCTGTATTTATGGACTTTGGCTTAAAAAGGCATCATTTCTACCTTTAATTTGTAATTCACGTTTTCCCCAAAACTCCTTAAATTCATATCTTTCCACACAGAAAATGGTAAGGAGTACACCACAGTGTAGTTACACTTCTCATTGGCAGTAGAAGGCACATTCTCCTTATGCCTGCTTGAGGAAAAAAATCCTAACTAAAACTAAAGATCATTTATTGTCCAACAAGATAAATACATGCAGGGAATTGCTTTGAAAATATTGGCAAAGAAAATGTTATAGAAATTGAAACTCTACCAGGAGGAGCATGCACTGGCTCTCTTTCATGGCACCACAGCAACCTAGAAACCCAAGCACCATAATGACAGAGCCCACAGCAATGAGGAGATCAACAGCAGGAAGCAAGCTTGAGTCTGTTTTGAAGTCCTGTAAAAAGAGAAATACAAGGTTTCAGATACAATCAGTGAAATAGTTAAGGAAGCTAAAGATAATCTAAAAAGGAAGCTAGGAGCAAATGAACAGCTCTCTATTATTCATAGACATAAGTCATATTATCAGCAAACTACTTTGCCCTAAGGCAATACCCTCAGTCATGGCATTTCATTCTGATTGTTCAGCACTCAAGGACATTGCTCTAGTGCTGGAACTCCAGAGAACGCAGTGGATTGCTTTGGTACAGGTGAGATGTACTGAAATGGGCTATGCAGAAGTGGAATTGCCTGGTTTTTAGCCAATACAGCAGATTATAAATTCCCAGATTAGAACAGAATGATGAATATTTGTGTTACTCATATCCTGCATTTTCAATGTCAGTTTGTTTCCTGGATGGCAAACAAAGTCGTATTATAATGGAAAGCTAATAAAAAATAAATTTATATATTCTGTACAAATAATTAAGGAAAACAAAATCAAATCAAATGAATAGTACGAGTGTCAGCATTCCAAATATCATGCAGAATTAAATCAGAGTCCAAGAGCTATCCTTAAGGTTCCAATTTAATAAGACAGGCATGTTGGCATTATACTATGGATCCCAATACTGAAAATGACATCAGAATTCCACCCAGTTAAAAGTTCATGATCTTGTCCCCACACCCACAATCCATCACATGGTCCAATCTTCTTCTTCCATGCTGGCATCCACACCCAGCTGCTTCCTGTCAGGTGTACTGGTGCGGAGACAAAGTATGACCTTGGCTTCTAGTAAAGAATGAAAACAATACATTCCACAATCTCACTCCTGTCTATTCCCCCTCCCATCAACTATACTAATGAAACAGCATAATGAAATAAGAGAAAGTGTGGCAGGCCAAAATTCTAAAAGGAATATAATTGCAGGCCTGACAAAGAGTAAAATAACACACTCTCTCAAACCAGCTTGAATGAACCATAACACCTTTTGCCTGAACAGATTAAAGGTGTACACAAGTATTCTTAGGATTGATTATGTGTCATTATGTATTAGGAGTTTTTAACTCCTAATCACCTGAAAGAACATTAGAAATACATCATGATGAAGAAAATCAATCAGCATGGTCATTAGATGAAAATTCCCGGAAAGGGCATTTCAGTATGAGGAACTCAAATAAATTTCCAGTTATTTCCAGGGGATGTCATTTGTTGGTCTAGCACAGTCTCCTGGTTGCTATTGAATCATGTTACATGGCAAACATATAAACTCACCATAATAAGGGCAGCAATCTAACAGGCATTTGCTAATTAATGCCCTTATGCCACAGGGCAAAAATAGGTGACAGATTATTATTTGATCTGATTATTTGATATGATTTATTTGATCCTGAAAAACTGAAAACAGGATCAGGCATACCCTGGCTGGTAAAACAAACCAGGAAATTTTAGGACTGTAGAGTAGATTAATAAATTGAGAAAACCCACAGAAATTTCTTTTATAAACCACATGGATATGTCCATGAAGGCACAGAAGTCAAGCTGGACTAGAAGAGGATGATGTTTTTAATATTAAAAAAAACTAATGCAGGAGAAGAATGTGATATTAGTACATTGCTGGTATAGAGTTGCAACAGTTGCTCATACCTTCATTGAATTTGCATTTAAATCAATTTGTATAGCTGACACCAATATTGTAAACTGTTTTCCAAAAAGATTTTAAGAGATAATTATTTGTATCTTATTCCTGATCACATGAATAAAATGTTTCAAGAACACTTTTCATGCTTCATTCAATACAATGTTAAGTTTCTATTTTTACATTTAAAAGCTTAAATTAAACTGGTAAGATATACTTTCTTAACTGGAAAATCTAAGAGTAAATTGGGGGCGGGGGAGATAAGGCTCACACCATAAATTCTAGGAGAATTCATCACCGCTTGGGATTGCTCAAATTTTGCTAATTCTCAGATTCTTTATTCCAAATGTTTAAAAAAAAGTTTTACATTTTGAAAATTAAAACAAGTTAATGTCTTTCATTTCTCAGCAAAGTTATTATGAGGCCAAACTATTTTTACAGAATAACTACAAGCAAAGGTATAAGGTCTATCTAAGTTTCTAAGGGAAGATTCTCTTTCTAAGGGAAAATCCTTACCTAAATCTTTTTATGGAGAAAAGGAGGTAAATATTTAGCCAGGAATGAGTTCGAGTTTCAAGTTTTGAGTTTTATTTCATTTGTATGCCGCCCTTTTCCCTAAGGGGACTCAGGGCGGCTCACAACTCAAAGAAGGGAAAGGGGGATACAGACAGTTTAACAACAACACAGAACAGTACATAGTTAAAAAATGCAACAATCATACCATTCGAAAGGGGGCGACGAAGCTTTAGCCCCAGGCCTGTCGGAACAGCCAGGTTTTAAGGGCTATGCCGAAGGCTTGGAGGGTGGTGAGGGTACGAATCTCCATGGGGAGTTCGTTCCAGAGGGTCGGAGCAGCCACAGAGAAGGCTCTCCTCCGGGTAGTCGCCAGTCGACATTGACCGGCGGATGGAATTCGGAGGAGGCCTAGTCTGTGGGATCTGATTGGTCTAGTGGAGGTAATTGGCAGCAGGCGGTCTCTCAAGTACCCAGGTCCAATACAATGAAGGGCTTTATAAGTGACGACTAGCGCCTTGAAGCATATCCGGAGACCAATAGGCAGCCAGTGCAGCTCACGGAGGATAGGTGTTACGTGGGTGAACCGAGGTGCACCCACAATCGCTCGCGCGGCTGCATTCTGGACAAGCTGAAGTCGCCGAATACTCTTCAAGGGCTGCCCCATGTAGAGCACGTTGCAGTAGTCCAGTCTGGAGGTCACAAGGGCGCGAGTGACTGTTGTGAGAGCCTCCCGGTTCAGGTAGGGACGCAACTGGTGCACCAGGCGAACCTGGGCAAATGCCCCCCTGGTCACAGCTGACAAGTGGTGTTCAAAAGTCAGCTGTGGGTCCAGGAGGACTCCCAAATTGTGGACCCTGTCTGAGGGATGTACTGTTTGACCCCGCAGCCTGAGAGATGGAACACTTGGCCAATTAGTAGGAGGGAAGCACAGCAGCCACTCGGTCTTATCTGGGTTGAGTACAAGCTTGTTAACCCCCATCCAGTCCCTAACAGCCTCGAGGCCCTGGCACATCACGTCAATCGCTTCATTGAGTTGGCACGGGGCGGACAGATACAACTGAGTATCGTCCGCATACTGGTGGTATTTTATCCCGTGCCGTCGAATGATCTCACCCAGCGGTTTCATGTAGATATTAAATAGGAGGGGGGACAGGACCGAACCCTGTGGCACCCCGCACGTCAGGGGCCTAGGGGTCGATCTCTGCCCTCCGACCAACACCGACTGCGACCTGTCCGAGAGGTAAGAGGAGAACCACCTTAGAACAGTGCCTCCCACCCCCACCTCCCGCAGTCGTCGCAGAAGGATACCATGGTCGATGGTATCAAAAGCCGCAGAGAGGTCAAGGAGCACTAGGACGGAGGCATGACCTCCATCCCTGGCTCTCCAGAGATCATCGATCAATGTGACCAAAGCAGTTTCCGTGCTGTAGCCAGGCCTAAATCCCGACTGGAAGGGATCTAGATAATTGGTTTCCTCCAAGGACCGCTGGAGCTGAAAGGCTACCACCTTCTCAACAACCTTCCCCACAAAGGGGAGGTTGGAGACTGGACGATAGTTGTTTAGAATGGCTGGATCCAAAGATGGCTTCTTCAGCAGGGGTCTCACCACTGCCGACTTTAGTGGGGGGGAAAGATCCCCTCCCGAAGGGAGGCGGCAACGACCGCCTGGATCCAGCCCCGTGTCACCTCCCTGCTGTTAGCAACCAGCCAGGAGGGGCACGGGTCCAGTACACATGTGGAGGCACTTACAGCTCCCATGGCCTTGTCCACGTCCTCAGAGGTAACAGCTTGAAAATCAATCCAGAGATGTCCTACCAGATTATCCCCTGGTGCCTCAGCTGGTTCTGCAGAATTGGAGTCCAGGTCCACCCGAAGCCGAGCAACTTTATCTGCGAGGAATTGGACGTAGTCCTCAGCTCTGCCTTGCAAAGGATCGCTCGTATCCCTCCTATTTAGGAGGGAACGGGTTATCCTGAACAAGGCGGCTGGGCGCGACTCAGCGGAAGCAATCAGAGAGGCAATGTATGTTCTTTTTGTCATCCTAATTGCCCGGATGTAAGCTCTGATGCTGGATGTTAGAAGTGCTCGGTCTGACTCGGACTTACTGGATCTCCATCGCTTTCTCCTCACCATTTTAAGTACGGCTACTTAAAATAGGAAAAATATATTTACATTAAAGTTTCTTTTATTAAATAAAGTAATTCTTTATTTATACCTTGAAATTGATCTCAACTTCCAAAGAGGAGTAGAGGGTGACAGCTATAGAATTAATTTCATTTTTATCCATTTTATTTTTCTGTGGCTTGCCAGGAAGATGCAACTGTAGTATGTGTTGACACCTCTAATTATTAGTGATAAAAGAAAAGCATATTTACCTCTTGGGTATCTTTGCTGACACGTATCCATATAGAGACTCCCAGAATAATACATCCAATTATCTAGTTAAAGAGAGAAAAAACCCGATATCCTGAAAATAATGAAGCCACTATTTAATGCAGATGCCTGGAACATTTTTTCTATTATTTAATTATTTAACCCAGAGGTGGTATTCAGCTGGTTCTCTCTGGTTCGGGTGAACCAGTATCAGCGGCTGTGGTAGGCTCCGCCCACTTATCTCATCGTAATGCGTGAACAGAAGTCGATGCACATGTGCAGAAGGTGGCACGTGCGCTTTCATTTGCGAACCGGTAGGGAAGGGAAGTGAATTCCACCACTGATTTAACCCCATCTTAATATGCATTAACAATCCAAAACACCATATACAAATTTATTCCATTAATAAAAGAAATCTAATTTCTCAAGTACTGCCTTAATCAAAATATCAATTTCTCACTTAAAATATAATTTTGTTTTCGGGAAAAATTGCTATGACATGCAACACACATAAAAAGATCATGTTGCCATCTTGACTTCTGTATAACACACCCTGTGAATTCTTTTGCTTGCTTTTTTATCTCAATATTATGTTTAATTTTTTTTAAGTACATTTTTAAATACCGGAGAAAGGGCCACACTTTTCCCGTTTTCCCTTTGAATGTCAAAAGACATTACAGGTAGTCCTCGACTTACAATATTTCACTTAGTGACTGTTTGAAGTTACAGCAGCGTTAAAAAAGTGACATGACCATTTTTCACGCTTACAACCTTTTGTAGCATCACCATGATCACATGATCAAAATTCAGATGCTTCGGAACTGACTCACATTTAAGGGTCATGTGATCACTTTTTGCAACCTTCTGATAAACAAAGTCAATGGGAAAAGCAGATTCACTTAACAACCATGTTACTAGTTTAACAACTGCAGTGATTCACTTAACAACTGTGGCAAGGTTGTAAAATGGGGCAAAATTCACTTAACAAATGTTTCACTTAGCAACAAAAATTTGGAGTTCAATTATGGTAATAAGTTGAGGACCACCTGTATTTTTTTCATAGCACAATGCACAAGTAGCTTAAGGATAAATTTCTGAATTGGTTAAATTACTCAACATTCAGGTCAAACAGAAATCTTCATCAGTGTGAGTAGTATTACTTTACTAATAAATTGATACTATCTATCATATTCCACTATAATTAAGTACATTAGGACTGGGGTGGCGGAGGGAATTGTTTCCATGGAAGGAAAGCAAGGTCTGTCTTTATTTGAAATTCTGGGAACCTGTCCAGCAACTGTACAGAAGGGTGGTGTTTCTTTTTGTATGCAAGATGTCACAAGAGATTAGGAGGGGAAGCTAAGGACTAATTTCTCTCATAATTAATGCTTCTGAATACATCACAATGGACTCCAGGTTTTCTTGGAACCCCATCAAGTAAATTTGGACAGATGACAATAATATTTTCCACCCTCCCAAAGATGAATAGACAGACATAAGCTTATGCATACCTGTACACATAATTTTACTAATAATCTAAGAATGGAATATGATCCCTGAGTATCAGTGGGATATTCCAGATTTTGAGGAAGTGACATCGCTGCCATACAGAGATGGCTAAGCACAAAATGTTTGTTACAGTGCAAGTGAACAATGCTAAAACATCAGTTTATCAAACCAACAATATATCCAAGAAATTGAATGCAAGGTAAATATGAGACCTCAACTCTAAAAAAAGAAATCATTCCTTTAAAATTATATTTTTTTCAAACTCACATCTCAAGGTCTCACCTTTTCTCCCTATATATAACCGCATTGATAAAATATTCAAAATCTGCTAACCATCATCTCTCATCCTTCCGTCAAGTTACCAACAATTTTTTTCCAATTTGGAACTGCGGTATGATATACGATGGAACTTGTTGTTCCTATGTTGTTTTTAAGTTATGTGTTTGTTTCTGTTGATGTGCTTTTGTGTATAAAATAAAAATATATTTTTTAAAAAACATTTTTTTTCATCAATTCTTTCTTTTACCTCATCTCACATCCTCAAATTGTCTTACAGCATGGGAGGCAGGCCATAACCACAAGCCATTTCCTAGCATTAAACTTTCCTTAGGACTCTCAAAGTATTCCCAGACTTGATAGGGCTAACTGTGTGTTTGTGTATGAAGGAGACGAAATAAGAGAGATAAAGAGAGAGAATTATGGAATGCTAGGCAATGACATGTTTTCAGCCAAGGCTGAACATAGTCATTTCACCATCTACTCCTCCACCCAATCCCAGACATGTTATTTGATTTTGTCCCTTTAAGAGACAGCATGATATCACTTGGCATGGTATTGGCTATTAAAACAATGGTTGACTCAAAAATCAAGTCGTGACAGTAAGGGTTACTGAACGCCACACAGATTTATCTGGAAATACATGATTAAAATGTATTTTAATGTAGGAATAAAATGTAGGAATAAAACCAAAATATATTTGGAAAGTGATAAATCATGGAAGTATATTGCCGAACCAGACTGGACAGAGAACAGTGGTCAATTTATTCTTACTGGCAAAGTTGAATTAGCTACTACTTAAGAACTTAGCTAAAAATATTCAGATTGGTCTAGATTTATAGCAAACACACATTTTGGCATTTCAAATTCTTTCCTTTCAAATTCATTTTGCAGGACAACCTGAGAAATTAGAAAAAATTATTCTTACAAACTATAAAAACAACAAACAAACAAACCTACATATGTTTAAATTGGAAAAGGTTAGTGCAGATAGGGGTTCCACAACAGTATCTATCTTAAACACAAATTCTCTGCCAAGTATTGAACAGTTTTAATTATTCATACCCCCCAAAAAATTATGAGAAAATCTCCACTTTTTCTGACCTTGTAATTCATCATTTAAGGGCTACAAGGTGGGTTGTCAGGCTGTTTTTGGAGTGGACACTGAGTAATATTTGAAAGAAAGAGGAATGTTTCAGGAATAGTAGGAAAGTAAGCAATGTGCAACTATCCCAGTAATCTCTTGAAATTCAGTATATGATCATACACCCAATTTGAAAACAATCGTGACTACACTAGGAAATAAAGCTTTAAAATTTGATAAACATGTTGGCAGATAATCTATATTTATTTTGCTACAGAAGTTATTTCAAAAAGCAGTCAATTTCCAACATTTACACACTTGTACAGAAAAGTATTTATATTTAATGCTTTTCTCCATATATCCCACACAAGTCTCCGTTTTTAAACTTAAGTCTTGCCACGTTTTGTCCAGTCCGCAAAATAATTCAGTATTTATCTTCATTCTTATCAAGTACTGCTATTGGAACAGGTGGCTCCAACTACTCACACAATATCACATTTTAAGGCAACCAATATTTCACTGTTCTTTCTGATTTATATATTTTTCATTTCAAAAAGTTAGACTTACCCAAAATAAAAAGTTGAAGACAAACATGGAGTATTTCATACATGAGCTTACACCTGCCATCTTTTCTTACTCCAGAAAGAAATATTCTCAAATGGAAGGAAAATCTCTCAGAAGGGATCTTCTTTAAATTGTTCTATGGCAGAATTGGAAAGAAGTTCTTAGCTGCTTTCTTTGAGCTGACAATAAAAAGGGAACTTATGAAGGGAAAATATGTTCATTATTCATATCTGGTAGGTAAATATTAACCAGGGCACTGAACAAAAGTCAACTTTAGTATTTCCTTGTACACACCTGCAAAGTTCGTAAATATGAGCATTGGCCATACAATTACTTTTTCATCACTGTTGTAACTGTGAATGGCCACTAAATAAGTAGTCATTGTACAAGGACTACCTGTGCAGAGATTTAAATTCAGATATAGAAACTGTAGTAGGAATTATTCATTCTGGTGGGTACATGAAACAAAAAAAGTAAAAAAAAATTGAATAAAATTAATTAGGATTGTGGGATATGGTGGCACATTGGCAATCTTCCAGATTCTTGAGGGTTGGTCTTAGAGCTTTAATAGACATTCTATACAAATTATACTGTAGCCAATTAGCACAATATGAAACACAACTCATACATTCCTCAATAGAAACACTTTTTAACAATAATATGCTTGTTGGCGACAGCTATACAAACATAAAATGGATATAACGGTTATAGACTTCCTTACCTGTAACAGCTTTCCACATCTATTTCTTGAATGAGAAGCAAACCATTTTCAAAGAGAAAAACCAAGAAAATTCAGTACGCTTTTGAAAAGCACCTTTGTGCAAAAGTCTTACTGTTCAGCATCAGAAAGATGAACATATGGCTCCAAGTATTCAGTAGTTTGCATTGAATGTACGGTAGTAATGTAGCTCACAGGGATGACTGCAATAAATCATGATAGGAATGTATTGATAAATTTCTTTTTAAAATCTTTTATATTCTTTTATATTCTTTTCCTGTCTTCAATTTTTGTATCAGTTAATTTTTTTTAATGTAAAAAAAATGGTGGAACTGTGCAAAAATCTTGGTGACAGCTGCCTGTTGCTTCTAAACCAGGAGCTGTGAGGCTCAGAGAGTCCATATTGCAAACCAATTGCATATTGGGTAGTGCTAGCCCATTCTGAATAAACAATGAAGCCTCTTTGGAATACAGTCTTTGATCCCCAAATCACTCCATCTTGCTGGGATTAAGTCTCAACCTGTTCCTCCCATTCCAGAACCTGGCAGCCATCGGTTACCTGGCAGCACTAGACACCATCATGTATTTGGCCATGTGTCAAGATGTATAGTTATAAAAACCTAACCCCACATTGACAGATTATCCCACCCAGAGATTTCATGTGCACTATGAATAGGAGTGGGGAGAGTATCGAGTCTTGTGGCTTGGAGCTCAATCTCTATTATAGAATCCCTTAAATAATCCTTCTGCTCATCACTCTCCCTGAGTGTGTAGAGCCAGAGAATGGCAGTCTGTGGACCCAATAAGAACTGAGATATGAAGTCCATTCTCTACTTAAGAAACCCTTTAAGCATCTTCTGGGAGCCATGAAGTTCCTTAGATGTCAGGGTTTGGATATTTGAAAAGCTCTTCCCATGGAGGTGTGTGACACTAGAGTGCTTTGCAGCAATCAGGGACTGATCCAGCAAAGATAAAGGGTAGATATTAATTCCCCAAGTATTATATCACATTGCAACTGCTCCAAGACAAATAATAGATCTAGTGCAGGGGTGTCAAACTGGTGTAGTCACGGTGGCATCATGTGACATATTGAGACTTTATTTCCTGTTTGCTAAACTGGGCATGGGTGTAGCCAGTGTGTGATGCATCCGGCCCACGGACTGCGAGTTTGACAGCCCTGATCTCATGCATAGCCTCTGGAATGTGTCTCCCAAAGAACTCCTCAGATGTTGAAGTCCTCAAAGACAAGTAGCTTCAGTAATTGTATCACCAACCTCCCAATGAGACTCCGCAGCACAAGGAAGCTGCTCTGCTCCTAAAAGACAATACAAATAGCGGCATTCTCACCTGAAAGAGCAGCTTTACTAGTAAGGCCTTACATTGTTTGTGGGACAGTGAACTTTAATCTCCCAAATGACAATGCCACTCCACTTTCCTTCCCCTTAGTTTGTGGCTATGAAAGACTTAATTGAGCACATCCCAAGAGGGGAAATGCCCCCATCTCCAACCACATTTTGATAGTGTAAGATGAGGCAACCTTTACTTTAGGCAGACTTGGCATTCAACAACAACAGCTGGATACCAGCAGTTTCAAATTTCTTGTAAATTAGTCTTTCAGTAACCCATCCTTTCTCCATCAATCTCCACACAACTTCAATCACCTCCTATAATGGAATGCGTGTGTGACCTTGGGGAAAGAGGAGATGAAATACTGCCTAGAAAACAAGCAAAGAAGAGGGGCAGGAGCTTGCAGTTTCTTAATGGGAAGATAAAGAAACTAAAGAAGGACCCACCCTAATGGAGCTAGCAGTTAAAAGTGGAATCCCTATTGCAGGATTCATGCCATTCTCCCTGGGTAAAACACACAGGAAACACAACTAGATGAGCTAAACCTACTTTTTTTGTACTTTTCTTGCATTAACTTGCAAGTTTGAAAGTACTACATTGTAACTACATATACTGCATCAGTGGTGGGTTGACAATTTTCTTACTTCCGGTTTGGGCGTGCCTCTGTGCTCACTCGCTCACTCACTCGTGTGTGCAATGCTTCTGTGCATGCACAGAAGCATCTGGGTAGGCGGGCAGAGCCTCCTGCCGCCACTACTACCGGTTCACCCGATCCGGGCCGAACCAGGAGCAACCCACCTCTGCACTGCATATGTATGGATGAATTAAGACACAGAGAAGAGGAAAATGGCGTAATTGCCATAAATATGGAATCTTTTGACAATTGGGGTCCATTAACTACCTTTATTACCAGCTTTTCAAACCTGTTCTCTGTTACTTTCTCATGAGAGATGCTACATTGTTTTAAAAGCAGTTTTAATTTGCATTTACACTAGAATCTTGAGAACATTTTGTCATCTGTAAACTTATGACACACATACACACATACATGCACACATACATACAGTAAGGATATGGCTAGCTGATGAGAGCTAAATAGCTTGAAATAGATCTATACTAGTCTTCCTTTATTTATTTATCAGCACAAATGCAACACACACACACACACACACACATACAGTGTATATATATATACAGTGTGTGTGTGTGTGCGTATATATATGTGTGCGTGTATGTGTGTGTGTATGTGTGTGTGTGTGTGTGTATAGATAGATAGATAGATAGATAGATAGGTATAGGTATAGGTATAGGTATAGGTATAGGTATAGGTATAGGTATAGGTATATAGGTATATAGGTATATAGATATATAGATATATAGATATATAGATATATAGATATATAGATATATAGATATATAGATAGAGATATAGAGATATAGAGATATAGAGATATAGAGATATAGAGATATAGAGATATAGATATAGATATAGATATAGATATAGATATAGATATAGATATAGATATAGATATAGATATAGATATAGATATAGATATAGATATAGATATAGATATAGATATAGATATAGATATAGTTATATCAGTGGTGGGATTCAAATAATTTACCAACCAGTTCTCTGCCTAATGACCAGCTGGGTAGGCGGGGCTCAGTGGTCATGTGATCATGTGGACGTGGCCAAGTCAATGTCACTCAGGTCGATGGGCACTTCGTCTTAGTTGTTACAATGGTAATAAGGGTTAACTGGAGGGGCAGTTTCTGTAAGCAGGGCAATAAAGATTAGGCTAGAAACAACACCAGAATGTTTCCTTCCTGCCTTCCTTATAGGATTAGCCCTGTGCGAACTGGCTGAATCCCACTACTGATATATATAATCCCACCACATATGTGTGTGTGTGTGTATGTGTGTATGTGTGTATGTGTGTATGTGTGTATGTGTGTATGTGTGTATGTGTGTATGTGTATATGTGTATATGTGTATATGTGTATATGTGTATATGTGTATATGTGTATATGCCTGGTTACTCCACGGAAACTGCTTTGGTCACCCTGACCGATGATCTCTGGTGGGCCAGGGATAGAGAACATTCCTCTATCCTGGTGCTTCTTGACCTCTCAGCAGCCTTCGATACCATCGACCATGGTATCCTTCTGCGAAGACTGGGGGAGGTGGGAGTGTGAGGCATCGTTTTACGGTGGTTCTCCTCTTACCTCTCTGACAGGTCGCAGTCGGTGTTGGTGAGGACAGAGGTCGACCCCTAGGCCCCTCAAATATGGGGTGCCATAGGGCTCGGTCCTGTCCCCCCTCCTATTTAACATCTACATGAAGCCGCTGGGTGAGATCATTCGCCGGCACGGGATCAAGTACCACCAATATGCGGACGATACTCAATTGTATCTGTCTGCCCCGTGCCAACTCAGCGAAGCAGTGGAAGTGATGTGCCAGTGCCTGGAGGCTGTTAGGGTCTGGATGGGAGTAAACAAATTGGCACTCAATCCAGACAAGACCGAGTGGCTTTTGATTTTTCCTCCCAAGGATAGTCTGGATTTTCCATCTATTAGCCTGGGGGGTGAAAGCTTACACCCCTCAGAGAGGGCCCGCAACTTGGGTGTCCTCCTGGATCCGCAGCTGACTTTAGAACAGTGTTTTTCAACCACTGTGCCGCGGCACACTAGTGTGCCGTGACATAGTGTAAGGTGTGCCGTGGGAAAAACACTTTATATATAGCAAATATAGTCACAGAGTTAAAAAATTTTAACATTTTCTAATGGTGGTGTGCCTCGTGATTTTTTTTCATGAAAAAAGTGTGCCTTTGCACAAAAAAGGTTGAAAAACACTGCTTTAGAACATCATTTGTCGGCTGTGACCAGGGGGGCTTTTGCCCAGGTTCGCCTGGTGCATCAGTTGCGACCCTATCTGGACCGGGAGGCACTTCAAATGGTCACTCATGCCCTCGTCATCTCAAGGCTCAACTACTGCAAGGCACTCTACATGAGGCTGCTCTTGAAGAGTGTTTGGAGACTGCAGTTGGTCAAGAATGCAGCCGCACGAGCGATATCGGGTGTACCTCGGTACACCCATGTTACACCTATCCTCCACAAGCTGCACTGGCTCCCCATTAGTCTCCAGATGCGCTACAAAGTGCTGGTGATTACCTTTAAAGCCCTACATGGCATTGGACCTGGATATCTGAGAGACTGTCTCCTGCTACACACCTCCCAACATCCAATAAAAACCCACAGGCTAAGCCTCCTCTGGGTGCCGTCGACCGGACAATGCCAACTGGCGACCACTCGGGGGAGAGCCTTTTCTGTAGCTGCTCCGGATCTGTGGAACGAGCTTCCAGCAGAGACCCGGACCCTTCCCACCCTCGTGGCCTTCCAAAAAGCCACCAAAACCTGGCTGTTCCAACAGGCCCGGGGTTGCTGATTTTCAAATCAGGTTCAACCCCCAATTAAACCGAATGTATGTTGTGTTTTTTCAATTGTTTGTATTGTTTGTATTCTCCCCCTGTGTGTTATTTTATTTCATTTCGTATTTGTAAGCCGCCCGGAGTCCCCCGGGATTGGGCGGCATATAAACCCATTAAAGTGCGAATTGCAAATTGCGAATTTTCATTCTAGAAAATCAAACCATGCTTTAAACATGCAGATATAATGAGTCCTCGTGGAAGGCAGAACCAGATAAAAAAAATCACTTAGTAGCACTTAAAAATATCCTCACAGAAAAATGCAGGACTGATTCTTAAAAGTCCATTTTGGTCCAATTTAAGTAAAACTAGACATGAAATGAGGCACACAGTGGCTCAGTGGCTAAGATGCTGAGCTTGTCAATCAGAAAGTTTGGTGATTTGAATCCCTAGTGTTATGTAACGGAATGAGCTCCCGTTACTTGTCCCAGATTCTGCCAACCCAGCAGTTCAAAAGCATGTAAAAATGCAAGTAGAAAAATAGGACCCACCTTTGGTAGGAAGGTAACAGCGTTCTGTGAGTCTTTGGCATTTAGTCATGCCAGCCATGTGATTACAGAGACGTCTTCGGACAGTGCTGGTTCTTAGGCTTTGAAACAGATGAGCACCATCTCCTAGAGTCAGAAACAACTTGCACATATGCACAAGGGGAACCTTTACCTTTACCTTAGACATGAAATATGATAAACCTGAATAGTCAACATGGGTTACCATAAACAAAGACCGCAGCTTGAATTGCAGGAAAGTATATCTATACAAAGGTAATTGGCATGTTCAAAGTCTATGAATAGCTTTTTGTTCTATACTTTCCTACTCATATAAATTATATTCCTTTATTGTAGCACAGTCACTTAGTAAACATGCATAATAGAGTGTATAAACTTAGTAGAGATTTGTTGTTTTTTTAAAAAAAATCTCAGCTCTCCCAAAGGAGCATATTAATTTATATGCTATTTTCAAAAGTGTTGTAGTAAAACTAAAACCAATAGATATTTCTGGGCAAAGGTTCATGGACTGAGTCAGAAGGAAAAGTCAATTAAGTTTGCCGAAATTCATGAGTTACAGTACCTCAAATTTCTAGTCCAATTGTTGTATATCTGTCTGATTCATTCTTAAACATATTAAGCTGGAAAAGTCACACAGTGTCTACCCAGCGTTTCATGTCAACCTTCTGAAACCGGAACACACTTCTTCGTGTGTCCCTTTGGCAGCTCCACCAGCCCCTCTTCTAATTGAGGGGGAGCAACATTTTGAGATTAAAGAAATTTTGGACTCTAGGAAACAGAGAAATCACATTCAGTATCTTGTTTCATAGAAGCATTTTCCTTCCTCCCAAGCTGAATGGGTCGATAAGTCCCATGTGTGGGCTCCTCGGCTTCTACATAAATTCTACTCTACCTACCCCAACAAGCCTTGATTATGTCCTTTCCTCCCTTTTCCCTTTCTCTTGTGTTGCGCTGTTTATCTGTTTGTCTGTTTTCTTTTGTTTCTGCAGGGATGATGTCCTTTTCCTGAAGGAGGGCCGGATGTCAGCCTCTGTTTTGCTGCTTGCTTTTCGGCTGCCATTGAAACGGGGAGGGGGGGCATGGTATTTGGGTGTGGGAAATATTATGTACAGGAGAGACTGTAAGAAGGGAGTTGTTCTCACCATCTACTGCGCATGTGATAGGGAGAGGAGTTTCCCGCCAAGGCCAACTGTCCAGCATACCAACCTGATGATGATTTTTGAAGATGTCTCCCACATGACACCTGTGGAGTAATTGGATTGGACTATGGGCTGGAGTTACCAAGGGGAGGGTAATGGGTCATACATTGATATCTATGGTTGTGTGCACTTTTATCTCAGATCCAGCTTTGCTTAGCTACTATCTACTTATAACTAGTAAAAGTACTCTTAATTCAGCAAAATGGAGTTGAGTGGTTTCTTTCTTGGTTATTAAGTGAAGCAGCCCTGACACAGATTTCCTTCAAATCAGGAGAGAGGGTAGGAAGGGGAAGAAGAAGAGTCGGAGTAGAAGAAAGTTAAGGAAAGAAGGAAGGAAGAAAGTAGAGAAGGGAGGGAGGGAGAAAAGAAAGGAAAACAAGATGGTGTCACAACAGGAGGAAGGGATGGTAAATAAAGCCACCCAAACTATATATTATAACCTATTAAATGAAATAATAAACGTATGAATGATAAATGTAAAGAAGAATAACAGTTATGTGAATGCATACTTAAAATGGTATGTAAGAGAATAAAAAAAATAAAAAATCTTTTTAAAAAAGATTTCCTTCAAATCATGTTTAGCTTTAAGTGCCTACTTACCACTGTGACTTGAAGTAGATTTGATCAAAGTTGGAACTTAAGTTTTATTCTTATTGATCAACTATTGACTTAAAGTATTAAATTTATTTCCAGGGACTGGTGCCTTTTACCTTGGTATATAATTACATGTCCAATAAGTTTCTTGTGAAGTTTTTCCTAATTACATCTATCTCCAAAATTTTAAAAAGTTAAACAAAATATTAGATAACTTTTTTAACTGCACCCATCAACTTAATTTGGATAAGCTGACAGTTAACATTTATCCTGGTCGATTTTTTAGTCTTTTCCAACTACACAGATGTAGCATAAGGAATAGGAATAGGAATGGATAGAATAGAATAGAATAGAATAGAATAGAATAGAATAGAACAGAACAGAACAGAACAGAACAGAACAGAACAGAATTCTTTATTGGCCAAGTGTGATTGGACATACAAAGAGTTTCTCTCTGGTGCATAAACTTTCAGCTTACATACAAAGTGATATATGGACATCCTGGTCTATATATCATAGACAGTGGTGGGTTCCAGATTCCATTCCAACCAGTACAGTTGGAATGGCCCCGTCACTCATATGCACGTGCGCGACGCGTGTGCACATGCAGGCAACGCGTGCATCCATCCTACCTGTCAGCGAGGCTTCCGCAAGCCTCCCCAACACTCCAGTTGCTCAGTGGAGTGCCGCGCAGGCGCTGTATGCGACATATGCATGCGCAGAAGCGCGGAAGCCTTAAAAGACAGGTAAGGAGCTTGGATGGGCGGGTGGGCCCTCCGGAGCACCATACCAGAATGATATCCAGTGCTCCAGGCTGGCTCTGGTTCCCCCATACCGGGCGTACCTCCTGCAACCCACCACTGATCATAGATCATATTTATTTGTAAGATACATGTTCGTTTATTTAACAATTGTCCAGCAGCACATTTATATTAGCTCTTTTTAATGTTTCTAAACAGTCTTAGAAAGTAAGTATTATATTCATCTGGAGGGCTATGTTTTTACTAATAGGCCAGATAAAGAGCTGTATTGCATCTCTCTTATTTTGGCACATATAGGTTCAACTGTATTTGTAGGCATCTTCTGCTCTATGCTTATATAGCAAACAATGGTATTTCTGGATTTGGCTCATGATGCGGTGTTGGGCCCATAATTTTATTTGGCATAAGCTGATTGCTCTTTTGTTACATCTTGTACAGTGGTTTTTTTTTTCATTTTTTTGCTGTTCAAGGGCTGTAGTTCAAAATACTACTCCTTTAAAAATAATTCCCAAACATGATACCATATAAATGAAGTACATGCCTTCATTCATTCAAACCCCACTTTTGTTCTCTTGTGTTTCAGAGTAATATTTCTGTACTAAAAACCATTCACACCCATATTGACATTACAGTTCAGAATGTTTGAATTGGATGGTATTTCCAGCAAACAAATGTCTCACTTCCTTTCATGTACCTTCCAGTTGGTCAAGGTCAACTGTCAAACAGGAGGAAGTTTTTCGTAGTGGTTATGTCATGCTTGATGGAGTCAGATGTTTCTGGGTCATAAGGACAGAGCAAGCCAAGAACAATTACACTTTCCTCTATTGACAATCTGGCCAAAAATGATTCCTTGCTATTCACTATTCTCCTGTAAAATTGCTGATCAAAAAATAAACCAAGTCCTGATATCAGAGAAGCTAATGTTAATACAAGGAAATGAGGCATTAATAGCATGTGCTTGGAACAAATATTCTCCATCTTTTAATTAGGTCAGATGTTAGGTTAATAAAATAAAAGAGTACACTAATGGATATTTTGTATATTCCTTTTAAGTATATAGAATGACATTTTGAGATCTTCTGGAATATATGAAAGGCAATGCTTAGGAAGGCTATAAAATGGTTGAATTTAAACTACAGCTGCCACATTTAATCTACAGGCATCTGTATAACTACTATGTGAACCAAAGAATTTGTATTTTCTGTACTCTTTGTTGGCATGCCGTGCTCCTCTGGATGTTTGCAGCCCAGCTATGGTTTGGTAGTTCTTCTGAAACAACCTTTTGGAATTTGGAATCTCAGCCACTTCACTTAATGATTTTCTAAGCAACTGGATTTTTTGCACAATCATACAATATATATGCATAACCTGTTGCCTACAACCACACCTTAGCTCTTGATACATGCCTAATAAAGGAATGAAAGATAGCACATTCGCAGGTGTGCCATGAAGCAAGTCTTTGTGGTGGGAAAACTCAACTCAGTGCTCCTCTGACCAGTTAGTTCTATGGGAAGGAAAGTAAAACAACATTGCTTTTCCATCCTGTCTCTTTGCTATGAGGAATGTTCACCTTTGTAAAATCCTGTTTCCTTTACAGTTCAAAATGGTGGGCGATAGTCTCCTATGGATTTAAAAGCATTGTTAAAAAAATTTCTAATATACAGAACACTTTAGGCAGTTTTTCTTTATTTTTATAATAGTTCATATACAGTCAATTTCCCAAGAATTACCCATTTCCTTCTTTGAGAATCATTTCCCAATGAAGCTTTTTAAAATGTAAATTTGCCTATGTAATCACTGTTTAATTTTAAGATGAAATGTTTACATTCAATTTTCAGTAGCAAAATTTCTCCAGGTACCGTTTTTTCCTGCAGATTCTAGGTCATGGAAAAACAAACTACCACTTGATCTTAGGGAAATAGAGTCCAGAATTGTTTTAAAAGACCAGTTTAACTAACAAACTAACCAACATGAAAGATAATAGAGATTAATTGTAGTTAGTAGAATTAGTGCAATAATAGAAATCCCACCGCACACCCCTCAGCCACCTCCACAAGATGGCTGCAAAGAATTCAGAGTTTTCTGTATTTTTCTCCTGTCACCAACTGGCCAACCAGAATGTTATATTCAGAAATGCCATGCCTAACACTAGCATTCATATTGCAGCCTTGATTTACACTGCCATCATTCCGTTTGAGAGATTCTTCTCAACTCCTATCCCAAAGGTAGAAATAGGAACAGAAGATCCCTGGGAGTTTTCAAGTTTTGAGAATTTGTGTAGGAAAATATAGGAGGAAAATAGGTTGATTTGGGAGTCCTGCCTTATCAATTTACATTAGTTAGAGAGCTTCAGACATCAAACTGGTTAAAATTCTGGGTTGTAACAAAGTATCTGACAAAACTTAATGGGAAGAAGCACTGTAAATAAGGATTTATAAATCTTTGCATTTTAGGAAACATAAATGCTAGCTGTTAAAATCATATTTCTGTTACGCTGTTAAAATAAACAGATTATTTTCTAACCAAGGAAGCCCAAGGAAGACATCCCAATACTTGAAATATCATAGGAATTTTGTAAAATTTCATTTGGCCTGATATACCTATTGCCTGTATGATTTTAGATGATGCTTTCATTAAATATTCAGTTATTTTTAAGTATAACCTAACCATACAAAAAATAATTCAAAGTTTTTTATTCTTTTTTGTTACAAGTTTAAAATTATTTTGATTTGATTTGATTTGATTTGATTTATTACATTTATATGCTGCCCTTTTCCCCGAAGGGGACTCAGGGCGGTTCACAATTCAATCAGGGAAGGGGGTACAGACAGGGGGATAAATTTTTTTTTTTGTAAACGAAGTGTTGCCCGGGTTTTCTCCTTTACCATTCTTTCATATATATATAATTCATTTTACATCGTATTTTCATTTCCAATTTTAGCCATATTATTTTCTTTCCATATTTTCCATCTTAAACTTAATTTTTTCTTAACACATAAACAATATCATTATTTACCTCTTCAAAAGTAAACCAAATTTATCATTTCATTTTCCATCTGTTATTCTATTTTCTATAGGTAGCACATATCCTCAAATTCAATTTTTATATAATAAACATTTTACAGTTATCCACAATTAATAATGTTAATATTCCCTCACATCTTAATTAGCTACATATCATTAACATATTTCATTTTATTCTACTAATATATCCCTTCTTTCCCTTTCTCCTTTTCTAACCATTTTCTCTTAGTTCATCTCTTACTCTCTTTAATGTTTCACTTTTCATTAATTTTCTGGTTGTCCTTTTATCGTGTGTGTGTGTGTGTGTGTGTGTGTGTGTGTGTGTGTGTGTTTGTAGATTTTCACGGGTGTAGATATGCTGGTCTTGTTGTATTCGGGTCTTTTCCTGTGTAAGATTGAGATTGTCTTGGCGACATTTTGGCGAGGTCTCACTTGCCATCTTCAGGCTGGTGTTTTGGGCTTAAAGCGTGATCGGAGCTGCCGTCACTCTACAAACTTTTTTGGGGGGGGTGAAGTGCTGGCCCCATTTCAGCAAGTGGATTGATTGGATGTGTGGCTGTATCATGATTGGTAGATTGGTGCTGATTGGTGCTGGCTGTGTGTCCATTGTTGTTTCATGTTGTAACGGCCTGGGTGATGGGTGAGACTCGTTTGTTGACTAGGGCTGGTTTCCAGATATCTGGAAGGCAGGAGGCATCGTCACATTTATTCATGTTGTGAGGTTGTTTCTCTATTTCAATGGCTTCCATAATTATTCTCTTGTTGAAGTGTTCAGTTTTGGAGATTAATTTGGTTTCTTCAAAATTAATTTCATGTCCTGTAGCTTTAAGGTGCTAGAAAAGGGAGGACTTTTTTTTCTTACTACGTTCTTGTGTTCTGCGATGCGTGCATTTATTCTCCTGTTAGTTTGTCCTATGTATGTTGCAGGGCAGATTTTGCATAGTATTTCATAGACTCCTTGGTTTTCTAGCTGGATTTTGTCTTTGGGGTTTCTTAAGATGTTGGCTATTTTTTGGTCAGTGTTGAAGTCTGTCTTATATTGTCCTTGTGGAGAATTTTGCTGATTTTATCTGTGGTGCCTTTGATGTAAGGGAGGAGGGCGACGCCGTTGTCCTCTTCTGTGTCTCAGTTTTTGGGGGGAGTCTCCCTTTGGATTAGGTTGGTAATTGTTTTTCTTTGGAATCCGTTGGAGATTAATACGTTTGTGAGAGAGTGTAATTCAGTTTTCAGGTGGTCTTTGTTGGCTAGGCGTTTGGTTCTGGAGATGAGGGTCTTGGCTACAGAGTTGATCTGTGCAGGGTGGTGATGGGATTGTGTGTTTAAGTAGCGGTTGGTGTGTGTGTTTTTTCGGTAGATGGTGTGTCCTAGGGAGCCATTGGTTTTTTTTGTAGATTAGGACGTTCAGAAAGGGAAGTTGGTTGTTTGCTTCTATTTCCATGGTGAATTGTATTTTGGGGTGTAGGCTGTTAAGATGTGTGAGGAAGTTGTCCAGTTTTTCTTTCCCGTGTGGCCAAATCACGAAAGTGTCATCAACAGATCTAAGCCAGAGTTTGGGTTTGTGTTCAGATTTATCTAAGGCGTTAGTTTCAAAATGTTCCATGTATAAGTTTGCGAAGACGGGTGAGAGGGGTGATCTCATGGGTGCTATATATGTGTGTGTGTGTGTGTGTGTGTGTGTGTGTGTGTGTGTGTATACACTATATATATATATATATATATATATATATATATATATATATATATATATATATATATATATATATATATATATATATATATATATATATATATATATACACGCACATACGGACATACACACATATACACATATATACCTATACACATATATACCTATACACATATACATGTATACATATATATATATATACATATATATACATATATATGTATATATACATATATATACATGTAGGTCTTTAGTTATTCAGGTTTTCTCCCGCGTAAAATTGGAAGTGTCTTGGCGACATTTCAACAAAGTCTCATTCGTCATTTTCAGGCTTCCTGCTTCCAGGAGCAATGTGAGATCTCGGCTGTTTCTTCCTTTTAACTGCCAGTCGGGGTTTGAGCTGATTGGGTGGGAGCTTGGCTGTGTTCTGATTGGGTGGAGGTGTGTTCTGATTGGTTGGGGGTTTGTATTTATCAATAAGGGCAGGCTTCCAAATGGCTGGCAGGCGGGAGGTATCGTCCCGCTTGTTCATGCTATGTGGGCGTTTTTCTATCTCAATGGCTTCTCTGATTATTCTGTTGTTAAAATGTCCAGCCTTGGCAATAGTTCTGGTATTTTTAAAGTCAATTTTATGTCCTGTGGCTTTAAGGTGTTGGACCAGGGAAGGTCAAAATTCCCTTGTCCAACACCTCAAAATTCCCTGGTCCAATTTAAATATATACCTTTCTCCCTGGCTCAGCTGATGAGGAGAGGAACTCTGTGGCTTAATGGTTAACACATCTGCCTAAGATGCAATACAGCACAGGTTCAAATCCCAGTAAGGGTATGGCTAGCTGATGAGAGCTAAATAGCTTGAAATAGATCTATACTAGTCTCCCTTTATTTATTTATCAGCACAAATACAACACACACACACACACACACACACATATATATATATATATATACACATATACACATATACACATATACACATATACACATATACACATATACACATATACACATATATACATATATACATATATACATATATACATATATACATATATACATATATACATATATACATATATACATATATACATATATACATATATACATATATACATATATACATATATACATATATACATACATACATACATACATACATACATACATACATATATATATACATACACACACATACACACACATACACACACACATACACACACACACACACACACACATATTCTTTTCTTCTGAATCTTTTCTATCACTTTTTGATAGATTGTTTGAATAACCCTCCCCAAGATTTCTCTTTTTCACTTCCCACTATTTTTCTCCTTGTTTTTGGATTGTTCCTTTTTTTGGATACCATTTCCCTTTTTTCCTCTCTGCTCTTTCTATGCCTCTGCAAATCTTGATAAAATTGTCTAACTGGTGTTTTTTTTCAGCTTCTTTTGCTACAATATTAACTTCTCATTTGTGTTCCTCTTTGCCAGTTCCTCTCCTATTTCCTGTTCTACGTGTTTCAATGATTTTTCTGGTTCTTTATTACCTTTTAGTGTTGCACACTCATCTTTGAACATTTCAAGTAGTTCTTCATACATCCCACACTCCATGTTCAAATTTAACAAACCTTTGATACCTTTATATTTTA
The DNA here is from genome assembly GCF_051295495.1 of Thamnophis sirtalis. Classification (NCBI taxonomy): domain Eukaryota; kingdom Metazoa; phylum Chordata; class Lepidosauria; order Squamata; family Natricidae; genus Thamnophis; species Thamnophis sirtalis. Next base: position 45,818,070 of record NW_028261389.1, on the reverse strand, counting down.
CCACAATTAATTAAATCTCTCTTCTTCTTGTTTCCAATTTTAATATACGGTCCCAAAGTAGTCCAGTCCACTTCAAAAGTTTTTTATTTTCTTCCTCAGCCATAGAAAAACAAAGTCAAACAATAGGGAAGGGCCATACATTCCTTAAAAGTTTTCAGTGGACTTATCTTTCCTGTGGTCAAGGTCAGATTTTATCACTGGGCTTTGTTTCAGAGTGTTGCTATACTTTCTTTCGTCCAGTAGGTGGTTTTTACAATCCCACAATACGATCAAATCAATAACTTGTCAAAGTTACCAGAAACCAAAAACTCTAAATCCACACAGAAAATTTGCTCTTTCTTCTATGAATCTTTTTCTATTATTGTTTTAAACTTCTCCAATTCCAATTGTATTAACCAAAATCTTCTTGGGCTCTTAGTATTTTAGACACTGTTTTTTTCCCTCCCTCTGTATTTCACGAATCAATTAACTGCTACTTCTAAGCTCTGGGGGAAAAATTAAAACTCCAAATTTAAATTCCTTTTCCCTTGAATTGGCCAATCTCTCTCCCAGTCCCAGCACTCTGTCCAAACACCGCTCCTGCTCCAAACTTAGTCCAGTTGCCCTGGCTCCAGAGCGATCATTAAAAGATGGCCACCACCCCCACCATTGATCCGGAGAGCTTGTTTCTGACCTGTTACAGAGCTTGCCCTGGCTCCTCGCAGTTGTCCAAAATGCCTCTCCTTCTTCACCATCCCTACAGGATGATTCTGGTCCAAAGACCTCCCAACAACGGTTTGTCAGCTGGGTTTTCGCGAAGCTCTTTGGAGCTCGCTATTTTCCCAGCCATTCTTGCAGCGAGGCTTCCAGTTCCCACCATTCAAAAAACTTGATTGTTGGTTAATTAAACACAAAGTTTGTTATTTGCAAGTAAATCCGAAAATATTATTGAATCTTGGATAATTGTATTAACACCAAAAAGCATTCTTAAATATGTCAGTAATAAAAGCATTTCTTTATTTCAGTTGAATTCAATTTTGAGCAAGTAGGAACTATAAATACTTTGAGAAGCAACTTAATACTGAATGAAATACAGATTATATAATTTTATATATGTATATGTTATAATATTTTGAATTTTATTCAACACGAATCCAGAAAAAAATGACCATGATATCAAAATGAGAACCATGGCAAACTGTGCAGTTTAATTGCTTACAATATAATTGTGATGAAAAATATTTTGCCTTCTGATTTGAGAGAGAAAGATATTAAAATATCTGAGAGTTGAAGTCTCCATATCTTAATATTACTAAAACTTCAAAATACTATGTATAATAGATTGTCAGAAAAAAACAATATTTTCTCTTGTGAAGTATTCTAATTGGAATTTCCTTAAGTACAATTATATCTGAATCCTCAATCTAGAATTAAAGTGCTGCAGGAAAACTTGATCTGTAGTCTTTTTCCTGACAAGTATGCTCTTTGGAACATTTCTTAATTTTGTAAATTGTGTATTAATCTTATAAACTCTATAAACCTCTTCCTATTGTTATCTTCATCCCAATCCCAAAAATTAATCTTTTCTCAGATATCTTCCCCCATGGTCTTCTGGAAATGCTCCAAACCTTTTTATGGAATTATGTTGAAAGGGTAATTTTTAATTTTAAACAGCAGAGATTCAGATTAGAATTGTATGTATAACTGCCAAGAATAAAATTGGAAGTCATTTGTTTTTATTTTTTCATGTTTTCTGATCTTTTATTTTCTTTCTTTTTTCTATCTCTTTTTTTCTTTTTTCCTTTTCATATTTACTATGAAATATTTACTATTTTCTTTGAATCTAACCATTTTAAAAACTACTACTATAGGAGGAATAGCTTTAAAAATACCCAGGATACACAGCATCTTTGAGTGTGTGCAGCCTAGACCAAGAATTAGAACCTCAGATTGTTTTCCATCTTTGTTAAAGGTATGATTTCCCTATCCAATCACGTCTGACTCTGGGATGTGGTGCTCATCTCCATTTCTTGGCCGAGGGAGCCAGTGTTGTCTCAAGACAATTTCCATGGTCATATGGCCAGCATGGGTACATGCCAAAGGCACATGGAATGCTGTTACTTTCCCACAGAAATGGTACCTATTTATTTACTTGTATTTGCATGCTTTCGAGCTCCTAGGTGAGCAGGAGCTGGGGCAAGTAACAAGAACTCATCCTATGGCGTAGCACTTGGGTCTTGAACCCAGCTGAGAAGCTAAGAATCTTTAACTGCTGAGCCATCATGCCCCCATTTCTTTCTGTTGCCGAAAGCTTTATTTTTACAGCCCTCTGCTACTCCATTTTCAGCCATTTTCAGAAGCATGAAATGATGGATATTCTACATGCGTTAAGAGAGTTGGACTGACATGAAAGGAAATGGATGCAGTTTATACAACTGCCATTTATCTTTTGTTTTGTCCAGAGGCAACTTCTAGTAGATTCCATGAGAGTCAAGTGCATGAGAATCAAGTTTTTACACAATCTGCCTCACAATCTTTTGTGGGTGCACAGTCTGCAGTTCCCTTAAGTTTTTCAAAAGTTTTTTTGTAAATTCTAAACTCCAAAGTGTTTGAAATGAAAGCTTACTCAGTGCATGGAGATGAAGTATAATTAATGTTTACTTTTTTAAAAAGTCTTTTAAATTGCATTTCAACTTTTGTCCTGAGCCTCACCATGTTATACAACTGTGGTCCATGGAATATTACATTCAGTTCTTGATCTGAAAAGGTTGGAACGTTCTGCTTAAATGAGCATCTGAGCCAGCCAGTTATGATCCTGTGGCATTTTATCTTCATGACAGACTATGGTAATATTGCTGCTCATATACAGGTTTCATATAAGAAAAAAAAATCTAAGCACTGCCAGATCCTCCTGTTTTCTTGCATGGAAAACCATGTCATTGGGGAAAAAATAGAAAGCACTTGATGTGTTTATTTTTTTAAATGTATCCCCTATCTTTCTGCTCAATTAAGTACTCAAAACAACTTATGATTAAAATTTACAAAATACATCTACAAGTAATGTAATGCATGATGGAAACAACAGTTGAATGTAGGATTGTACATCTCTGTGTCTCAACAAATCATGTAGCAGTAAACAAAGCCTGACTTTGCATATAGGGCATCCTATTTCATAAATGATTGAACTGACCACCCATCAGGCATGGCTTAGCAAAATTATTCTAGTCTAATTCATTGCTAAATGAGAGTCTTTTCCATATGCAAACAAATTAAGCACCTAAACCTGTGTCCAAAGTTTGCATACCCAACACAAAAAGCAATAAACAATTCATAGCAAGAGTCTGTGTGTCCAAAGAAACAAGCATGCACAAAATATTCAAGTAATGGGAGAAATAATTGCCACTGAAAATAAACTTGTGTTCAGTAACATTCTCTCTTCACATACTTTGTTTAGTCAGTTTTTGATTGTTTAGATTGTATGGTCTCCATATTTATGACAAGCCACATTTTGCCAAATAAAACTGTTGATTAGGTACAAGCTACAACAAATAAAAATAAATCTGAGTCAGCTGGAAAAAATGTGTGTTCTCCATTTAACTAAACTATTGTGGTAAATGTAGAAAGTTGAAGCATTAGTGGAAAACTTGTACCACTATAACAAATCTTTCATAGTGACACTATTCTTTCTACAAGAATACATTCTCTTATATATTCATTTTCAAAGCTTTCAAAAGAAATCCAAACCAAATCAAAATGCTGATCAAGGGAAGAAAAAAATTGCTTACCATTGCAGAATATGCCTATTTCTTACATTAAACCTCCCCTTCTCAAAAAGCAGCCATCAGAGTGCAAGAATGAAGCATACTTTAAAGACAAAATATTATGGAGGAAATTAATTCAGCAACAGGAAATCAGTACAACAAATTCTGACCACAATTTCCTGTGATTGTGAACACTCTTTTCTGTTATTGTGGACTTACCAGCAATAGCTTCTTTCTGAATCACTAATTGCTGCCCTAGAGCTATCACTTTAGTGCAATAATTAATTACTCTTTAAGCTTTTGGGGAAATTTAAAATAGCAGCAATCTTTCCAAGCTCAATTGTTCTACAGATGGAGATCAGAAGGGATGGTTCTGTCATGGTAGCTGGAGTCCATAGCACTGAGTCCTAATGGCCCACCAAGTCCAAACTTCTACTATATATCCAGTGGACAACCAGATGGATTTAGGAAAATGCACAATCATGGATAATAGCCTTCTGATGTTTCCAAGAAACTGGCATTTAATTGTATTTAAGTATTGAATCTGTGGCCTGAGATTTTGGAGGTAGTAAACTGACACTAAGATTAGCACTCTTGATAACTTGAAGTCTTCATGTCCAATCCCTCTTGTGAACCATCTACAGTAAATGGTTTCTGAATCAAAATCCCAAAGGTGCTTTTTTCAAGAGGTAACTGGTCTTTCTGGTTTTTTCTTTGAAGACGTTTCACTTCTCATCCAAGAAGCTTCTTGAGCTCCAGAACTGAAGAAGATTCTTAGATGAGAAGTGAAATGTCTTCAAAGAAAAACTAGAATGTCCAGTTGCCTCTTGAAAAAAGCACCTTTGGGACAACTATGACATCGATGAGTGAGAATCTCTACAAACATTCTGAATCAAAGGTTATCTTTACAACGGTTGCCAGTGCATTTATAGTCTAATTAAGCATTAGGAAAAAGCAAATAATAAAAACAAAACGCCCTTATTATTCCAGAATCATCTTGCAGTTATTTTCAGGGAAGCAGCCAGAGTTTTGTCATAGAAAAAAAGTATTCTGTACCCATATTATAAGTGCTATGCAAAACTTTGAAGGGGCATATCAATCCAGCAAAGTTATCTATCAATGCAGAATGATGAATCAGAGACCCACTTCAATGCAACAAATCAAATTAAATGGCAACAAAGCGCTCCAGGCCATGCCACAGATTTGATTTTGTTTGTTTGTTCCAGCTGCTTCTGACTTTATTACAGATTTCGTAGACATAGACACTTTGTAACATTGTAACTTCATTACCCCATATATTGAGAATTCTGAAAGTGTGGGGTTGAATATCAAATGGACTCTGACACCATGAATTATTGAACAATGGATTTTCACTTAATTAAAGTCACTACCTATCAGTGTTCTGCTTTAAGCTTCCTTCACTTTCTCAGCTCATTGGGTGTAGGCACCCTTAAATCTTACCCTCTATTATGCTAATGAAATGTGATATTTCTGTTCAACTCAACTCTCAGCAATATGAGAGGGATTGACCAATCCAGGGCTTGCTCTACAATCAAACCTTACTTACATTCTACATAGCTATGGAATTACAATCTCTCATTAATAAATAGACATTAGTCTAACACAACAGCAGCTGGACCAAACATCAATTGCTTTCAAGGGTTGATGTGGCTATAAATGTCCTCTTTTTTGTGCCAGACTTTCTCTGTAGCCTGCTTATCTCACTATACCACATTGCTGATGTCTATGCTTAGTAAAACACATAGAACATTGCCAGCCAGAGACAACCTGAATAAAACTGAGCCCTGTCCAGGGCAAGCTTTATCGATTTGCCCTGCTCATCCTGGCATCTCACTAAAGCTGATGATGGCAGGTGGGCGGGGGGAGTGGTTTCCAGGAAGGATCAAGCTTTCCTTTCAGTTGTCCTCCCCCCACAAACTATTTTCTCTACAAGAACTAGTTAGTTAGTTAGTTTGTTTTATTGATTTGTATGCCGCCCACTCCCGAAGGACTCCAGGCGGCTTACAATAAAACAAGGGAGGGGAATAATACACAAACAACATTAAAATATACAACAGTCACAATCTCCGGGGGGCTGAATATTACGAGAGCCCCCCGGCCTGCTGGAGCAGCCAGGACTTAACAGCTTTCCGGGAGGCTAGTAAGGGTCCGGATCTCCACGGGGAGATCGTTCCAGAGGGCTGGCGCTCCAACAGAGAAGGCTCTCCCCCGGGGAGTCACCAGCCGACATTGGCTGGCAGATGGAATCCGGAGGAGACCTAACCTGTGTGATCGAATCGGTCTATGGGAGGTGATCGGCAGGAGGCGGTCTCTCAGGTATCAAAGATTTGTTTTCAATCTCATGCAAGCTGAGATAAAAGAACTTATTTTTAAAAATAGGGTTTGTTTTTTAAAAAAACAAACAAATAATTGTTTAAGATGAAGGAGATAATTTCTGTATTCATTCAGAAAAGACATTTTGGTGAACCAAATGGAAGATTATGACTCTTTTTTTTCAATCCCTGCTGCCTATTTCTTAGAAAAGCATCATATACATAAAAATTGACAGGTTTAATATCTGGTAATGTCCAGCTCTGCCCCAAAATAAAGCTATTACAAAATTTTGAATGTTTCCATGTTACAGCCTATGTATTTTTTATGTAACCTCATCAATGCAGTTCACATTAAATCCATATGTCTTTGAATCTAAAATCACAAATCTATGGTGTCATTTGTACTTTCTGAGCTTGGTTGTTTTCTTGCAGACATTTCATTATCCAGCTAGGTAATATCAGTGATACTACACGGGAATCACACATCTGAATGAAATATTTTTCATATCTCAAATCTCCAATTCATCAGAGTTAACTTGCACAAGTCTATTATGAGAACAGTTTTATTTATGTGCTTTGTAAAATATTGACTACAAACTAAACTTCTAAAGAAGTCATGATTTTACAATGTGCAATTCCAGCCTATGACCTACCCAAGATGAGACTGGCATCTTGGAAGCCCAATGACCTTTCGAAAGCACCAATCACATTTCAGAAAAATAATGTATCTGAAACAGTAGAGAGAGAAAAATACCAGTAAAATACTGTGTACTGGAAGCTACTAGTCTATACTAGATCTTATTACTAGATGTTTCTTTACTAAATGCATGATTCCAAAATGAACACAAAACTGACATGCTCTCTCTCTCTCTCCCTCCCTCCCTCCCTCCCTCCCTCCCTCCCTCCCTCCCTCCCATGCTCCAAATTCCCATTAGCTAAAATGCCAAATCAATGCATCAATGCTCATTGGCTAAAATCAGTTTTCTCTGTGAGGTATTGGTATTTACCGTTTCTATTGGCTGAAGGTGACCAGAAGCATAAGGAGTTCTACTGTGTAGGAATCTTTGTGCTGTCACCTATTGATAAATAATTGCCACACACCTCATTTGCAGTTATCTGATAGAGCAGAATGTAATGTGCCCTTGGTCATCTTCCCTCAGTTAACTGTAAACAAGGTTTTGTCTCATTGGCACATGATAAGAGATGGAAAGTTTTGCATGTAAGAATACTAGCCAATTTTGCTTAAGTGTTGTTAAGCCATAGCTCAGGTGTATACATGAAGTGTGATGCAGATTGTTATTCAGCTGTCTAAATTGGATTCTTGGACTCTTGGACCACAGGACTCTGAATTAACTTGATGTCCTGTCCTAAACCTGCTGTGTAGATTACTTATCACTCTGAATGTCAAATGAACTTTGGGTTAGTTCACACAATGTGTTAAGCTGCAAACCACAATTTAGAAAATACAAGGTCTAGGTCAGGGGTGTCAAACCCGTGGCCTGTGGGCCAGATGTATCATGTGCTGGCCATGCCCACACCTGGTTTAGCAAAGGGGGGGGGAATCACAATACATCAGATGATGACTGTTAATATCTAATGTCATGTTTGAATGCAGGCTTTCTTGTCATTACCAAGAGAACTTCAACCTAAACGTCATGCCTCCATTGTCTTTGTGAAATGTGGACACTCTCACTTAATTCATTTAACCTGTGCTATGATTAGCTGAGTTTTTAGTTCTAGCTGCATCAAAGCTATCATATTTGGCTGAAAAAAGAACCCAAAACCCCAAACCCCCAAAGACCATTGTTAGATAGCAGGAAAAAGCTATAGAAAACCCCAAGCTTTTACTGTCATCTGGGATTTCATTTTTTTTTTTTTTGCAACCTAGATATGGTAGCGCTAAACGTTCCATCTAAGACAACATATCTTGTCTAGTAATCTTCCTCATAGCTGTTAGATAAATAGACCTCTCCCAAAGGAGTCCACTAGTATCTTTCACTAATAGCATAAGGAGCAATGGTTTGAGGATAATTTCTCAAAAGGAACAAAAATACACTTGACTATGTTTCACTTTGTTCTTTCCAATCAATGAAGGTAGAAAAGTGAGTGAATAGACATTTTACTACTTTATGGGTGATGTACAACTCCTAGAGGCCAAAACTGAAGTCAGGAACATACAGGTTTAACTCGAAAAATTAGAATATCATGCAAAAGTTCATTTATTTCAGTAATGCAACTTAAAAGGTGAAACTAATATATGAGACTCAATACATGCAAAGCAAGATAGTTCAAGCCGTGATTTGTCGGAATTGTGATGATTATGGCTTACAGCTCATGAAAACCCCAAATCCACAATCTCAGAAAATTAGAATATTGTGAAAAGGTGCAATATTCTAGGCTCAAAGGGTTCCACTCTAATCAGCTAATTAAGCCATAATACCTGCAAAGGGTTCCTGAGCCTTTAAATGGTCTCTCAGTCTGGTTCAGTAGGAATCACAATCATGGGAAATCATGTTGACCTGACAGTTGTGCAGAAAACCATCATTGACACTCTCCATAAGGTGGGAAAGCCTCAAAAGGTAATTGAAAAAGAAGTTGGATGTTCCCAAAGTGCTGTATCAAAGTACATTAATAGAAAGTTATGTGGAAGGGGAAAGTGTGGAAGAAAACGGTGCATAAGCAGCAGGAATGATGGCAGCCTGGAGAGGATTGTCAGGAAAATGCCATTCAAAAGTGTTGGGGACTTTCACAAGGAGTGGACTAAGTCTGGAGTCAGTGCATCAAGAGCCACCACACACAGACGGATCCTGGACATGGGCTTCAAATGTCGTATTCCTCTTGTCAAGGCGCTCCTGAACAACAAACAACATCAGAAGTGTCTTACCTGGGCTAAAGAAAAACAGACCTGGTCTGTTGCTCAGTGGTCCAAAGTCCTCTTTTCTGATGAGAGCAACTTTTGCATCTCATTTGGAAACCAAGGACCCAGAGTACGGAGGAAGAATGGAGAGGCACACACTGCAAGATGCTTGAAATCCAGTGTGAAATTTCTACAGTCTGTGTTGATTTGGGGAGCCATGTCATCTGCTGGTGTTGGTCCACTGTGCTTCATTAAGTCCAGGGTCAACGCAGCCATCTACCAGGAGATTTTGGAGCACTTCATGCTTCCTTCTACAGATGAGCTTTATGGGGATGCTGACTTCATTTTCCAGCAGGACTTGGCACTTGCCCACACTGCCAAAAGCACCAAAACCTGGTTCAATGACCATGGGATTACTGTGCTTGATTGGACAGCAAACTTGCCTGACTTGAACCCCATAGAGAATCTATAGAGCATTGCCAAGAGAAAGATGAGAGACATGAGATCGAACAGTGCAGAAGAGCTGAAGACCGCTATGGAAGCATCCTGGTCTTCCATAACACCTCAGCAGTGCCAAGGGTGATAGCTTCCATGCCACACCGAATTGAGGCAATAATTGCTTCAAAAGGGGCCCAAACCAAGTACTGAGTACATATGCATGCTTATATTTTTCAGAGATCCGATATTGTTCTATGTACAATCCTTGTTTTATTGATTGCATGTAATATTCTAATTTTCTGAGATTGTGCATTTGGGGTTTTCATGAGCTGTAAGCCATAATCATCACAATTATGACAAATCACAGCTTGAACTATCTTGCTTTGCATGTAATGAGTCTATCTCATATATTAGTTTCACCTTTTAAGTTGCATTACTGAAATAAATGAACTTTTGCACAATATTCTAATTTTTCGAGTTTTACCTGTAGAAAGCTGTGGAGCTAATTGTAGAACTGAGGAAAACAAGAATTCATTTGAGGATTATTAAGAGGAAGGTATAGTGATGCATTTGGAAACTCTGGATCCTAGAACAGTCTCCAAATGCATCACTTTATTGACAAAAATCTATAGAATAGTTTTATAGGAATCATGACCTAGAAGAGGTTTTCCCAGAAATCTTCATAGCAGGACCAATGATGGGAAAGTGTTTCATAATGTCATTACAAAAGTCATCTCATAAGTACTGTGACTTAGATTGGTTAAATGTAAGGCCATATGCCAGGTATTTGATAAGAGATGATTAAATGAGCTAGAGAACAGTATAGTAATCAAATGTTGTATACTTATGTCCCAATAACTTTATCTAATTAATAAAGTGCTGGGGACAAAATACAGCTCTGGAGTACACCATTATTCATAGAGATGATGCTTGTTTAAAAATATGAACATTGCTACATCTTATAGGAGTTCTTATGGGAAGATTAATCATTGGTACCATTTTGTTGGGGTTTTGCCAGAGTTTGTATCTGGAACAAAGTCAACATAGTTCTCGGCACCATAAACACAGCAAATGGTTTCTCTCCTTAGGGGACTGGAATATTTTTCTGCACTATGTAACTGGACCAAATAATGGTTCAGGGTAGAGTGGACTTTCCTGAAGGCTGCTTAATATGATTATGGTTTTTCTAGAAATTGTGACAATTTATTATTTAAAAATTTGCCATAGAGCTTCCATATATTAAACAAAAATGTATAGAACTGTACTGTAGTTTGCAGAGTTCATTCATATGAATGAAAACATATGACCTATGTTTTTAGCCTTTACACATCTTAATATTTCTCAAGTTCCTTTCTTTAGTAAATTTACTATTCATGTATATACATTTATCTACTTTTTCTCATTTTGAATGATTTCAAGACATACATACATGGCAATCTCTTTTCCCTTTGTTACAGTAGTTCGCATTTAGCAATTGCCTTGGACAGCAACCATTTGCAAATGAAGGCAAATATACATGTCCCAAGGTATTGATGTAAGATTGAATTTGGGTCGGTCACTGGGACCAGAGATTTACTCTTCAAAAGTTCAGAAGAGTAAATCTTTCATCCTGATGACTGATCCAAATTTGATCTAGCAACTATATGGTTATGATTGTGATGAAAAAGTAATTTTGAGACCAATGCCCATATTTATGACCTTTGTAGTATCTCCCTCTGTGTCACATGTTTATTGTTACCACACATCCAGTGTCTGACCATTTTTCTTCTCCCCTCCCACTTTGCAGATTAGCGAGAGTACCTATACAAGTTATCTTTTTCTCAACTGCTTCTCTCCACAGTGCAGGTGTTCCTGAAAAGTGCTAAATGCAAGTTAACAAGCTCAGCTCTATAACATTCATTAGTTTATTACATTCTTCTCACAGCTGCTGCCTGAAATTGACAAGACAATAATTAGTTTCACACTAATGACTTTAGATTGCCTCCTAAGTGGCTGGCTAGGCAAACAGCCAGTACTAGCTTCTTCCTTTCTATATGTATTGCCCATTATGTATCTGCTTATTCTCTTGTAATCCCTTTCTCTCCAATATGAATATAATGCAAATATTATTTCCTTGGTAATTATCCCAGCAATAGGATAAGCATTTCAACGGATGGGAGCTTTCATAGTCTTTCATACATCCATAATCCTCACTGCATCATACTATCTAACATTCACTGAATGCTATTTTCAGATATTTACATAGCATCTGCATCGACACATATGTGCATAACCATGTTGAACCCAACTCTAATGCCAGCACAAACGTTCCTTGTACATAAAAACATTAAACAACCAAGGGCAATATTCTTATTCTATGCTCAGTGTTAAACATTTCTGCTACATACTTTATTTGTATCATATACCCTTTGTATTACATTCATTTCAAGCAAATCTATTTCTCTTGTTCTGCTCTTATCTGCCCCTGGATTGAAGTAGCACTGCCAACAGCTAATTTGACTGGCTTTGCAAATAGATCCAGTTCTACCATTAAATAGAATGTGATCTCAAACAGCAGTTCTGAAGTAGCTGGAGAAAACAGCAATTTTTTAGAAGGTTGGTTTTTTGAACATTTTTTTCTTGGAATTGTATTGTATTGCTGGAGTAAGAGAACTGTACTCATCATATTTTCTGTTTCATGTGCCAAAATAATTTGGCTAGTTTGAAGCGTTATGCATTTTGAGTAAATGAGGGAGAGGAGTATCATTTGTTGCTCCGTTTTGGGCAGCAGAATACTTTCAGATAATTGATGCCTCGAACCCTGTTCAATTCCATTTTGGAATGCATTGACATTTTAGGTTTTATGATGCTTTTATGATGCTTTTACTTATCCTAGTTTGTTAGTCTGCAATTGACTGTGTTCACATTCTCATTAAGGTTAAAAACATTTATTAGATTTGTTTGCTGTCCATCTTGCCTAGAATATTCTCAAAGCACAAGGCTGGGATCATACCATGCAAAGTCAAAAGAAAACAACCCTGTGGTAGCTTAATGTCCTTGGAAGGACCCCCTATCTGCTTGTAAAGGAAAAACAACATGGAATTGGTTTGGACCTTAGCTATGCCAAAAGAATTCATTTGCCTTTAAAATTTTCAGAAGATGAGGAAATGTTTTTAATATGTCTCTCTCTGGACTAATAAGATTCATTGTTTCTGACATTTATTATAGTATCTATATAAGCCTTACTTTAATTACAACTCAGCAAGTTCAAAAAGACATTACATTTACTGGCTAGACTTGTGAAAGGTACCAGAGGTATATATTCCAGGCAGGTCACATGTGCCTCCCACTTCTACCAGTTTGTACTTTGCGAAGAGCTTGTTAATTTTTATAGAGAAAAATCCTTACCAAGATCACCCTGACCTTTTAAAACTGGACAAACCTCTTTCATTCTCATACTGAGTTTCCCCACCTCCCACCCCATGGCCAATATGAAAAAAAGATTTCTCCTCCTTCTCACTCTCTGAACTCAGCACAGCATATGCATGTTATGATAGGCTTTCCTTTGAATGATTTCCCTCACTTAAGTCCACAGTTGTCCTTGTCTCACTGGCAATTGGGTGTCCAACTCGGGCTTCAGAATATGCTGAAGTTACAATCACAGTTATTTTCCCATTTTCACTTTGAGTTTTAGAATTTGATTTGGATTCAGTAAAGCTTCAGCAACATAGGACAACTGAAAGAGATCAGTTTCACATGGCCAAACAAAAAAAGAATTTTGTTCTATCATTTTACTAACACTTTGACAGGTTAGAAGATCTGTGGTTCAATCTCTTAATATTTTTTTCTTATGAAAGCAAATATTGGGCATGGAGGGGAGCTGGAGAGATGTTTTGGATCAGAGACACAACAACAGAAGGTAAAGTCTAACAAAGGAATAATCAATCTAACTGGACGGAGAGTACAGATAAAATTTTGACAGCATGTAGTGGATGCATAAAATTGCTGGATAGGAGGTACCAATTAGCAAAATGGTTGCCCCTGCCAGGCTATCATAAAACAGCCATAAAACATAAGCCATTTATCATAATGAAAAACAGTCCCAGTATGTCCTTTATCATCCAATAGAGGCCTTTTTGTATCCCAGTATATTTTTTGCAAATAAATATAAAGGATGGTGTTTTGAGTTGTAGCAGGTCAGTTTACACACTATTTTTTGTCAGACGTTTTAAAACAATCCCTTTAATTAAAAAAAATAGGTGAGCTTCTCCTCTCTATAGACTACTATACTAGCACAAAATGTCTAATTCCACAACTGCTAAAAAAAAAAACTATTATGTAAGGATAGGATAGGTTTTATACTTTGCAACTGAAAACAGCAGGGAAGGTTTGCACAATTTACATATGTTGGTTAGGTTGATTTCCAATGGAAGGAAAAATATAATTACCCCACTCCAATGACTGGTTATTCTGGTTCATACTTTATACTAAACTAGGCCTAATTCTGTTTATGGTTTGTTGAATATATTAGTTATTCAACAGTTTTATACATATTGTTTTAAGGCCCAAAAATAATTTTCAACGATAATGGCTACAAAGCAAGTTAGTCAGATTCAAGAAAATCACTTTATGGCTTGGTGGGTTATACAGATGCACTTGCTCTACTTCCCCCTTATGTGCCTTCATGCAGTAATAGATAAATATGAAAAATTGACTTATCTCACATTGACTTACAGTTCTTGAAATGGCTTTGTAGCACTTTTAACTAACAATCTTCTTCAAATGCATCTTCATAAAATGAGCCTAATAGTGCAATACAGTTTCTCAAGAATATGGAACCACTTTTCCAGGCAAATTTCCCTAGCATTTTGGTGTACTTCTAAGTGCCAATATATATAAAGATCTGATTGTATGTGTGTGTATATGTATTCATTCAGACTGAATTGAATATATTGATTAACGTGTACACTCAACGTGTAGTCCTCAATGGAACTGCATCTTCATGGAGGGAAGTATGCAATGGAGTACCCCAAAGCTCTGTTTTGGGCCCAGTACTCTTCAACATCTTCATCAATGATTTGGATGAGGGAATAAATGGGGAACTCATCATATTTGCAGATGACACCAAGCTGGCAAGAATAGCCAACACTCCAGAAGATAGGCTAAAGATACAGAAGGATCTTGACAAACTTGAACATTGGGCACTATCTAACAAAATGAAATTCAATGGTGAAAAGAGTAAGGTTCTACATTTAGGCTAGAAAAACGAAATGCACAGGTACAGTATAGGTGGTACCTTGCTCAACAGTAGTAACTGTGAAAGGGATCTTGGAGTCCTAGTGGGCAACCATTTAAATATGAGCCAGCAGTGTGCAGCAGCTGCCAAAAAAGCCAACACAGTTCTAGGATGCATAAACAAAGGGATAGAATCAAGATGACATGAAGTGTTAATACCACTTTATAATGCTTTGGTAAGGCCACACTTGGAATCTGGCATTCAGTTTTGGTCGCCACGATGTAGAAAAGATGTGGAGACTCTAGGAAGTGTGCAGAGAAGAGCAACAAAGACGATTAAGGGACATATGAAGAATGGTTGCAGGAACTGGGCATGTCTATTTTAATGAAAAGAAGGACTAGGGGAGACATGATAGCAGTGTTCCAATATCTCAAGGGTTGCCACAAAGAAGAGGGAGTCAAACTATTTTCCAAGGCACCTGAGGGTGGAACAAGAAGCAATGGTGGAAACTAATCAAGGAGAGAAGCAACTTAGAACTGAGGAGAAATTTCCTGGCAGTTAGAACAATTAATCAGTGGAACAGCTTGCCTCCAGAGGTTGTGAATGCCCCAACACTGGAAGTCTTTAAGAAGATGTTGGATAGCCATTTGTCTGAAATGGTATAGGGTTTCCTGCCTAGGCAGGGGGTTAGACTAGAAGACCTCCAAGGTCCCTTCCAATACTATTGTATTGTATTCTATTGTATTGTATTGATTATATACAGTACGCCCATACATAATTTTGTTCAATCAGACCTTTTAAACAATTCATATAGAATATACTTCTTAGTTTAATTGACATTTCAAGTTAGGTTACTGGTTATGTTACTTCTTGCTATTTTTTTAAAATTATATATTTGTGTTTTGTTTTGAAATATTTATATAGCTCAGGATATTGTTAATCATCTAAAGTGTCTCAGTAATTTACAATAAAAAAATAAAAAATAAGATATTAAACTCTTAGAATAATTAAAACCTATAAAACAAAAAATACTACAGTTAAATCATGTTGAAAAACATGTCTTTTTAGAACTTTCTAAAATACTATTAAATACTTACATTCCTCCAGTAATTCAAAGGAGCTGGCAGAATTACATTTATCACCAAATCAACCCCCAGCAGCTATATGCAATCCTCACATGCTCTCCATGAGGGTGGAGATTCACTCAGAAAGAAATATTCTCTTAAATAGCCTGGACCTAAGTCATGTAAGGATTTTGAGGTAATAATTTGAACTTTTTATTTTGCCTGGAAATTACCTGTAGTCAGTGCAGAGCTTTATGCAGTATTTCTGAATCTCAACAGCTTTAAGATATGGACTTCAACTCTCAGAATTTCCCAGCTAGCATTGAAATCCACACTTTTCAAGGTGGCTGGGTTTGAGAAACACTGCTTTAAGCATATGTGTAATGTGGTCTTTTGTGTCCTACCCAGGATCAATTTGGCTTCTGTACCAAATTAAGTTTCTAGATTAAAGGCAAAGGCAATATTAGTGTTCAAGTCCATTATCACAGTCAAAGTCTATAGGCTACTGCTCTGTTTTCCATTGTTTTATGGTGATTTTACCATAAAATTACTCAATTACTCAATTTTCTTTCAAAAAGGAATTCATCTGGTGTATGAATCAAAGCTAATAAAAGGCATTCTTGGCCATGGCTTGAAAAGTCAGATTTGAATATAGAAGCACTCCTGAATTTTGTGGTTACTATTTCTGAAACAGTGTAATCTTATTCAGCAGAGACAGATTGATCACTTCTTATACTGCTTGTGGATCTCTCCATAAAGCTTTCATCTATCCTTCTGGCATTATTATTAAATTTATAGACTGCCTGATTTCCATATGGCTCTGGGTGACCAAAACTAGCATATAAAAGCACAACTCAAGAGCACAATACTTAAAATGAAAACAAATCCATGTCCACTTCCTTATTATCGCTCTTCAAGCATTGAAGGACTGCTGCCATGTCTCCTCTTAGCTTTCTCTTCTTGAGATTAAACACATTCAGTTTCTTTAACCATTCTTTACAGAATTTAAGCTACAAGGCCCTCACCATCTATGTTGCCCTTCTCTGACTTTTTTCTAGAACTTTACTGTTCTGTTTGGATTGTGGTAATCAAAGCAAGGTAGAATATTCTGGGTGCAGACTGACCAGTACAATTTTAGAGCAGAACTTCCTAGAAACTTGTCATTATAACTCAATTATGCATCCCAAGTTTATATTGGTTCTTTTGACAGTTGCAGCACACCAATATCTCATATTTAATTCTGTCGTCTATCAGGACACTTAGATCCTTCTCATACGTACTGCCTAATTTGTAACTATGCATCCAGAGTTTCCTACAGAAATGTAGAACCATGACATTGAGCCCAATATTCTATTCCATCAAGAGCCTTGAACTTTTAGTCTTCGGAAGTGTCTTTATCCTCTTTAGTCTTCTAAAGTGTCAGCAATCCCCGCAACATGGTGTCATCTGCAAATATGTTGAGCATCCCGTCTATTACCATCATTTATAAAATTGTCCCTTCATGTGTATCTAGTTCTAACCCTATTTTCATCTGATGTTTTTTTCCTGATCTCCATAGTGCATATCTGATAGATGGACCTCTCTGTTAGTTTTGCAAGACGACAATTGCATGGTAGGAATAAAAAAGGTCAACTTTCTGTTGTTTATTGTTATCTTCCCAACCCATGGACTAAGGATCTCCTTGATCTTATTCTGGTCATTTTTGTCATTTTAGGATTTCAAACTTTTCTTGATGCCACCACCCCTTGAGTCAGTGGTTGACCTCTAGAACACTCTGTTCCTTCTTCAGTCCATGAACTTCAGTATTCACTATTGCTTCAAACTCTTTTGACTTCCCCTAGATCTTCAAAATATCTTTATATTCTTTCCAGACCTCTTCTGGTGGTGTCATTTATGCTAATTTGAAACAGAAGAAAGTGATAGTGATCAGTTTGATTAGTAAAATCAGCTTTTCTGTCCTAGCCTGAATTTTCACACCAGGAAGACAACACATTTCCCTTAATCTCACAACTGGTCTCCAGATGGTTGATTCCATTCTCTTAGCAGCTAGTCACTGGATGAGTGACCATGCAACTCTATTATAAGTTTCTTTACTTACTTTCAAATACTTTACTTAATCTTCCAAAATACTTTGCTTACTCTTTAAAATACTTTGCAATTCTATTGAAAGTTTCTTTGCTTACTTACAAATATTTACTTACTTTGCTTAGCTACTGACACTTTCTTACAAAGCTTTCCTACCAACCTTTGTAGAAAAAATAGGTCCATGTACCACCTTGAATTGAAATGATTTTTATACACTATGGTACACTACTATGCAGAGGTATGTTACTGCTAAATAACTGCTTTTTTACCCAACTGAAAATCATAAACCTGTACCCATATCTTTAGAGATATAGAGCAAAATGGCCTAAAATGTCAACAGAGCAGCATATAGCAAAATTGCTTACTTAAGATCTTATAAGCTGTTTAGTTTGAGAGATAATTTCAATAATACATTTAATAGGCCACTAATATATTCTATTGCTCATGTAATTTAATGAGGTTTTTTACATAGTATCTCTTTTTATGTTCAAGATATAGATGATTAGCATTTCAAAATTTAAAGTTCAGATTAGAAAATACAGTCTATGTTGATTTGGACCATTGCAGGTTAACATCTGCTTTATGGGATTAACATTCCAAATTGTGGTTCCTTTTTTTCCTCCCTACATGTAAGTACAAAAGATCATTTGAAAAGTACTTTCCACTTAAGAAAAAATCTGCATTGCATCTGGATGAATCACAGTGTATTCAATTTCAAAGGACTTTTTTTCTTTTTTCCAGGAGCAGCATCCATATATCATATTTTACTCATTAATAAGCTTTAGAAAGCCATGTTGTCATGAGAGAAGTATAAAAACCTTCAGAACAATGTGCAACTTCCCTATTTCTTATTGCAGTATATTAATTGAAATTTTGAATGCATTATTTTTCAAACTGTTATCTTTCTATCTAAGAATATTACCACTCATATCTAGATGAAATGCCATTACAAACATATATTAAATTGTAAATTAATTATATTTTATATCTCCAAATATTTTCCTTTGTGTAGGAACTTTGGACTTTGACTTTTGACTTTGGATATGTCACTAAATTCTTGTCAAATAGATCACATTCATATGTTATAAAGCCCAAAATTAATTTCTGATATATCCAAAAAAGATGTTGATCTTACAGTGAGATCAGGATCAAATTATTCACAGCTAATATTCTGAAATATCACTGGACGATGCTGAATATGAGGTAAAAGTATAAACACAAGGTGATATTTCTTTACTTTGGAGGTTTTTTAAATAATACTTGAATAATTTAAAAGTATTGTAAATAAATGAGCTGTGGTGGCGCAGTGGTTAGAGTGTAGTACTGCAGGCTACTTCTGCTGATCACTGGCTGTCAGCTGTTTGGCAGATCAAATCTCAGCAAGCTCAAGGTTGACTCAGCCTTCCATCCTTCCGAGGTGGGTAAAATGAGGATCCAGATTGGGGGGAGGTGCAATATTCTGACTCTGTAAACCGCTTAGAGAGGGTTGTAAAGCACTGTAAAGCAGTGTACAAGTATAAAAGCACTATGAAGCAGTATATAAGTCTAAACGCTATTGCTATAAAATCAGATTACTAGATTGATCTGAGTCTTATGTTTATTAATTAGTTAATATACCCAAACCTAGCTTTCTGGAGAAGGTTCTAATGCTGGGAAAGAAAGCAAAAAGATATGTGAATGGGTTCAGGGGTGATGGATGCATCGTTAGTTGAAGAACCAGAATAGGAAAACATCATCCATGTGGTTTCTATGTGTCAATACAATGTTGCTTATTGAAAAACAATGATTATGTAAAGCAGTGGTTCCCAAACTTGGCAACTTTAAGACTTGTGGTCTTCAACTTGTGGACTTCAACTCCAGAGCTGGCTGGAGAATTCTGGGAGTTGAAGTCCACAAGTCTTAAAGTTGCCAAGTTTGGGAACCACTGATGTAAAGTAACAGAGTTTCTTTGCCATCCCAATTGTCAATATGAGTTCCACAAAATTAATGTGCTTCTATTCTATTTCTAAAACTTCTGCTTTCTAAATGCCTGATGTTTTGTTTCAAATTCCACCGAGATCATCCCACCTCAGAATCCAAGCCAATAGCACTGAGGATATGGATGTCCTCTTCTGCTGCTTTGTCTCTGATATGAGAATAAAAAGAAACTCTTCAACGCCAAGAGAAAGACAATATTCAGCTGATGCAACGAAAACAAAATATTTGCTTTCCAGATTATGTCCAGAACCACAGTATGTGCTTTCCACACACCATCCGAAACTAAATGTTCTGTGTATGAAATAGTTCACAACACAGACTATTTTGCACATCCCTATGCATAATTATGTAACTGGTACACTAATTGTAACTATAGCTGTCTGAGTATCTATTTTTTCCTGCAATCTATGAAAATGAGCATTAATTTGTTTACATAATTATGTTGTTATTACATTTGTAATTTGTCAGTTCAGGACTGAAAACTAGAGCACGTATATGTTATACCTCAGTTAATTTGCCTACTGCTACATGTGTACAAATATCAATAATATATTCTTATTTTTCATTTAATATGTAGGTATTCAAGACTTTCCTAATATTATGTAGTATATTCTGCCCATGGGACAGAAAAAATAGTAATATAAATTGTTCCACTGGGGTGGATTATAATTCAGTGTTCCCCAATAAGCATGGTCCTATCTGGGAATCATGGAAATCCTTGTCCAGCATAGCTTGAGGGGGGTGGGGTGGAGAAATCTATTTTCAGGGTAAGATTATTTAAGTAAACTCCACTTTAATGCATTGATATACTAGACTGAATCTCTTTATTCTTTTTTTAAATAATGTTTTATTAGGTATCAAAATCTATGTTTTTGATTGTTCAAATATCTGTGAAACTTGCAAAATGTAGTTCCATTTTAAGAAAATCCCTCTTTGTTTCAGATAGGCCAATAAAAGTACCACAAAGCTATCTATTTTGCTTTCTTGTCCTTATTGAAAATTAAAAAGGAAGAATGAACTAAAACTTATACATGCTCAGGGAGGAAGAGGTTTTTATGTTACAGATGTTTTAATCTTTTAAGCAATTATATTAACATGCTATATATTATAATTCCATATTTGATTAAGTCTGTTACAACTACACATAGAATTCCCATTAATTTCAAATTCCAGGTTGTTGCATCAAAATCCTTTATAATAGTTTTAACTGAGAAAGGAATAAATGGTTTTATGTAGGCCTTCTTAATAGAAGGGAATATAATATAAAGTAATTAACATATTTTATTTGTCTTAATTAGTCAGAGATGTGAGAAAATTAGACATATAGGGGAAAATGCAGATGATTCTTTTTCACACAACTAGATAGGAACTGTACTCTCTCTCTCTACTGTCAGGCTTAAGTTCAAACACGACTCAGTGAAATCCAGTTGACTTCAGTTGCTTATTTTCCTATATTTAATAAACAGAATCTTGTCAGACTAAAGCAATAATCTTCTAATCGAATAGATACACAATGGGAGATTCCAGATGTGGCAACCTAGGTCCTTTTCCTCCCCATTCAGTTCAGAACTGGGCAATCTCCCTGCTACCTCCCTGCTGGAAAGCCAAGATCCTCCACAACTCCTTCTCCAGATGCACATCTACTCCCAACTTGGCTGATCTTGAAAGAGACTTGAACTTCGTTGGAAACCACCAGAAAATCCCAGGGCTTTGGTCCAAACTAAAAAGTAAAAAAAAAAAAATCCTGGATGAAGTCAATGGCATACCACTTTCATATAGAAATAGCAAAAGCACTTAGATTTATATACTGCTTCATAGTGCTTTACAGCATTCTCTAAACCTGTGATGGCGAACCTATGGCAGGCGTGCCCGAAGTGGCACGTGGAGCCATGTCTGCTGGCATGTGCATCATTGCCCATTCCTCTTCTGGGGTTCTGATGCTCATGCACGGAGCAATGATCAGCTGTCCTTCATGAGTGTGGCAATGCCAGAAACTGGAAGAGCTAGTCTTCCATTTTCCAGTGTAAGCATGCATGCCAGCAGCTGATTGTTGTGCATGCATGCATGCCAATAACTGGAAAACTAGCTGGCTGGTGCGCATGCATGCACCTGAAACCAGAAGTTCATTTTCTGGCGTGCACATGCCCCCTCAGCAGCTCCTCTTCTGGGTTGTGGCACATGGTGCCAAAAAGGCTCGCCATCACTGCTCTAAGCAGTTTACACAGTCAGAATATTGCCCCCAACAATCTGGATCCTCATTTTATCAACCTCAGAAGGACGGAAGGCTGAGTCAACCTTGAGCTGTTTAGGATCGAAGCCTTCGCAGCAGACAGAGTCAGCCTGCAATACTGCATTCTAACCACTGCTCCCCCATGGCTCATATAATCCAATAAAACCAGGTGCTATATCCTTACAGTCTGCAGCAGTGAAGCTGAACTCAAAGAAGACTTTAACTTTCTAATTTACTCCAGGGCTGGATTGCAGTTACCCATGCTTATTTAGAATAAATCCCTATAAATTCAGTGAGACATATTACTAAATAGACATATATAGGAACAGAGATGTTTGGGTAAGAGTAAAGGAGAATAAACACTCACAGAATACCAGACTCCACATGAATGGAGGGTTCATATAACCATGGACACATTTGTTTAAAACCTTTGTTTACATATTGTAAAGATTGGATTAAGACATGCATATTCAAAACTTAACATTATACAATATTTTGGAAAATTTGTTATTCTCTCTTTAATTTGCATCACATTTTATTTATTCAAATAAAAGTGTTGCAGTCAGATAATCAACTTTATACCGTTGATGTGGACATTTTTCCTAACCAGCATATTATTTACACATCATTAGATTTACAGTACAGAATGTATAATCCTAATCTAGAGAAAATGTGGTTCAGAGGCTAAAGGACAAATACTGTCATAATGCAAAGTATGCAAATCAAAAGGTCTAGTAATTTGTACCTCTGGGCCTCATTTTTAGAGGCTGTCACCACCAAAATTGGGTCTTTAATAATTATGACTATTTCTTCAGAATATGTGATGTATGTATTGTAGGATATATTGCAGGCTTTGAAAGCCAGTCCAGCATTCTTTTAAACTCTGGCAAAAGGATGTTTGACATCCCCCTCGCCGAACGGGATTGTTGAAATTGCATTATTGCCAGTGAATGTTTTGGAAGAAATCCTGACCCCACAGAGTCATTTTCTAACGGTTTCAAAGAACCATGAGTTCATTAACTGTGTTTTCGCTTCTCTCTGGAGTTCTCATGAGACTGTTTGCAAAGGGTTCCACCATTCAGCCTAGTTGGAATGAGGTAAAAGTACTGAACTCAAGAGCCTAGTATGATTTATGTGAAATGGTGATTACCAAGAAAATTCTCATGTCTCTGAAATCTCATACTCTTCATTTTTTGCAGCAACTTTTCATCACCCAGACATTATTTCCTTCAATTTTAAATGTGTGTGAAAGGAGTTGGCTTTGAAAACTCTCTGCTTGCTAACTGGATAAAGTAAGGTCAGTATCCACAATTTATACTTAACCTACCGCAACACTTTACTTTTATACTAAAACTGCAGTAATCACTAAACATATACACGCTTAACATTTTCATGATGTTTACATAATCCCTGTGACCAATACATTATAAACAAGGATGTAGATATTCAGTTTCACAAGTAGTCCTCAACCTATGAGTCCTCAACCACAATTGAGCCCCAAATTTATGTTGCTAAGTGAAATGTTTGTTAGATGAATTTTGCCCCATTTTATGAATTTTCTTGCCACAGTTGTTAAGGGAATCACTGCAGTTGTTAAGTTAGGAACACAGTTATTAAATGAATCTGGTTTCCCCATTGACTTTGCTTGTCAGAAAGTTTCAAAATGGGTCACATGACCCTGGGACACTGCAACCGTCATAAATATGAGTCATTTGCCAAGCCTCTGAATTTTGATCACATGACCTTGGAGATGCCGCATTAGTCATAAGTGTGAAAAACTGTCATAAGTGACATCAGTGCTGTTGTAACTTTGAACTGAACTGTTGTAAATTGAGGACTACCTGATTATATAGCTGTGTGGAAATTTTTAATTGATCCTGGGTAATAAATGGATTTTTCTGTTTCCTATTTATAAACCAGCTAATGATGGGAACATTAGGAGAAAATTTCAAAAATTGGATGGCTCTATCAGTCAATAATATTAGTTAACCAGAAATGGTTTTCCCTTTCTCTGTCAGCCTTATCTATTTTCAAATGTTATAATAATTAAATAAATATTAACCCATAATTTAGCCTTTGCATAGTGGCTTTAAGAAAATATTTTGAAATATTTTATTTAATAAATTTTACTAAATGTACACAGTTATTGTAGATTACAATAATAAAGAATCTGTCAGTAGATTATGATTGGAAGAGTAGAAAATTATCTAAACCCAGCTGTAAGAATTAGGCATTTCTGTTCCATGCTGCTCCATTTTTGCTGATCAAAATTATTATTAATTTGCTTAATCTATTTGCCTGTCTATCTTAACTACATAACTTTGGGTGGCTAAGAAAACACATAGACAACATAAAACAACATAAAAGCTATAAAGCAATTCTTTAGAAAACAAATCTTCTCATAAAACAGTCTACTCACAAAACTGTCACACAACACAGAACAGAGCATAGTTTACTTAGTGGGTTCCAATAATATCCTGGCGCAAAGTCTGAGAAAAAAACTCAGGCCTAGAAGGCTGAGAGACTTGATATCATTTAAATTTTGGGTGAGAGCTGTTTCGTAGGGTGGGTGTTGTGACAAAAGTACAATTCTTGGTCCTAAGATATGACATTGTTTCACAGAAGGGACCTAGCCTGGGTCTACCTGGCCAAGACATAATAAAACCATTGGAGACAGGAGGTTCTACAGGTAACCTGACTCTGCAAGATTTTAAAACTGGAAACCTTGCCCCTTGAATTGAACTCAGAAGCTTACTGGAACACAGTGCAGTGCTTTTCAAGAGCAGTTCTACATAGCACACATTGTAATAGTCCTAACCAGGCAGTGACTAAGACATAGTGACCACGAGCAAAATCTCCTCATCCAGAAACAAGAGTAATTTATGCACTAAATGGGATTTTGCAAAAGCTATCCTGGCCAAGCTGTCATTTTCTTCTTGTGCAAGAGCAATGAAAACAGGGGAACCCTCCTCCCCTCCACAGACACACATATTGTGCACCAACTCTGCTTGTTACCAATTGAGGATCTACAAATCTGAGCAAACTTTAAATTTCCACAGCCACTCAGTTTTGCTAGAGTTGAGCTGAAATGTGTTTTTCCCCATCCAGATATTTAGAGTTTCCAGGTACTGGGAAGCAACCTTGATAGCATCACTTGGGTAGTCCAGAGCAGAGACACGATACTCTGAAGTAACTCCTTGTGTCATTTTTGGTTCCATGGACCCAACAGTTCAGAAGAATACCATGATCAATGGTACTGAAGGTTTTCAAAAGAATAGGATAGCCCAGTTTGGAAGCTTTTTAAAGCTGCTCTTAACACCATACAGATAGTCTTTGCTTTACACTGGTAATTGGGACTGACAATCCCATTGAAGTGCAATGTGATTGCAAAGTGGGATATCATATGATCATGCTGACTGTTGTGATGTTGTAATTGCAAGCTGGTTGCAATGTTCCAAATTACAATTTTATGACTACAGGAACACTGTGAAGAGTGTAATTTTGAAGAGTCATCAGTCAGGTGCCATTGTAACTTCGAACAGTCGATGAATTAATTGAGTGGTTGTTCAACAAGGACTACCCATAATTTAGGGCTGATTCTTCACATACAAAATCCAACTAATGGTTCTTTGATGTATTGAGTATACTACTTTTACTCTTTTTGGTTTGGGATTTTCTAAAGTTACGAATTGCTTGATCAAGACCACATGAAGTTATCAAAATGTCAAAGGATTTTCCTGGCTATATCCCAGGAACAATTTTTGCTTCTCTGCTGTATGATACATTTAATTGAATACCCTTATCATTGGCAGATGTGTTCAAAACAAATTTTTCACTTTTATGGTTTTATTTTTATAGATGTTGTAAAGTTGTACATTTAAAACACTTTGGCTAAAATATTCTATTGTAACAATTGGTTAACATTTAATTCCCTATAAAGCTGGAACATTTTTTAAAAAAATATATAGACAGGAATATGGGTTTTAAGGAAAAATAATGTATTTGCCCATAGTACAAGAAAATGTATGAGTTATAGCCATATTCTGATTGGAAATGAATGTTTGCAGGATAAAACAGAATAGTTCACATGACTTTGACTCATTATATTTTTATACAGCAATAGGTAATTTAAAAGGTATATGAATTCAGACACTTCCTTTTTACCATTATACTCCAGATGTGCCAGATTCAAGCTAATTGAAAGAACAGTTCTGCTCCAATAAAGTTAATTTTGCTACTCTTGCTTTACACAATACTGACAAAAATTTATGAGGACCTCACAGTAGGCAAAATAATGCTTTCAATCTTCATGGAGTCAATATTCCCATTGACATCAATAAGATTTTGACATCAATAAGATTTTGGCTGGGTAGCAAAAATTAGGTCTTTTTTGTGCTTTTTAGAAAGAACGTTGGCTGACAATACACAAATGGCTTCCATGAGAGAAATTTTCAGAGGTCAATTATGTTTTGCCCTCTAAATTTGTTTTGAGGGTCATTTGATAATACCATCCCTATTTTGGGAACTTGGACAAAAATATTCTCTAGAACAGGAATGTCAAACTTGCGGCCTGCAGCCCTGATGCATCATGCGTTGGCCATACCCATACCTGGTTTAATGAAGGGGGGAGTCATTATATAGCATTTAATATAAATTGAACCAAAAATTAGGATGTTATATGGTAGTATAACATTAAAACCAGAGAAAGAAACATCAATAATCAGCATTATACTGATGACCTACTCTGATAGTAAAAAATGCAAAAGACCCAGTAAGCTCTAGTTATAAATGTCAAAGAATACAGTGAAAAAATGGAACTAAAATTAAATATAAAAAAGACAAAACTACAAGAGCAACAACCAGCCTTAGAATTCTTAATGGAGATATTGAAGTAGTGAAACAGTTCCTATTAGGTGTGAGAAACCAGGTTCACACATGAAAGTTCAAATTAACTCATTTGTTGCTGAAATCCTCTGCACAACTAACAAGCAACATTGGTTGGATAAGTCTAATTGGCGTTGGGGAGGAGGGGGTTGATTTTCATTCTTTTGTGACTATGTAAGAATTAAACTTATGCCTTGAACTCTGCCAGTCTCTCTCCCGCATCACCTCCCCTTCAAAAGAACCCTCCCCTTCTTCCATTAAGGATCTTTAAAACATGCCTTCCCTTTTTGGAGTATAAGGTGCACCTTTTTCCCTCAAAAGAGAGGCTGAAAATCTGTGTGTCTTATACACTGAATACAGCATTTTTAACCTCCCAAAACCCTGCCCCCTTCACTAAAATGGCTGTGCATAACTTGTAGGAGGCTTTCAGAGTGCTCCTGGGGGCTACGAAGGGTAGAAATGAGTGAAAAACTGGCTGATTTTTGCTCAGTTTTGCCCACCCCCAGGAGCACTCTATGAGCCTCCTAAAGGCTATCCATGCCTTTTTTTTTCTTTTTTCTTTTTACAAAAAACGGGCACATTTTCACAAAAAACGGGCCGTTTTGGGGAGGTTTGCAGAGTACAAAAAATATTTTTTTTTAATTTGCCTCTTCAAAACCTTGCTGCATCTTATACTCTGGTGCATCTTATATTCTGTAAAATATGGTAGACTTTGTCTCCTTCAGTTATCCTTCCTGTTGATGGGTGTAAACAGCCTTCTTGCACAACTGCTTGCCTGTTCCAGCTGCTGTTTCAACAGGGTTTGGGCAGCAAACTGCTCTTGCAAAAATTCTGTAGCTCCTGGGGTGGAACCTTCCTCTCTCAGATTCTCTGTTAAGACTCTCAGATGTGTTCAGCACAAAGCTTAAAAGGAGGTCGTAGCAATTAATATGTTATAGGAAAAGGGTAAGGGTAACAGTGAAGGCAAGTTTTCTTGGCTGTATTATTGGAGCATCTTGTTAATATTTTCAGCCTCACCATTCATGGCTCGGTGGTTGCCCAAAGATAAGCAAACATAGATAGAACAGAGCCCCCCAAAACTTGGAGGCAAATTGACTGCCCCTGTTGGAGATTTACCTGGACACCATGCCTCTATAGCAGGAGTGTCAAACTCGATTTCATTGAGGGCCACATCAGGGTTGTGTTTGACCTCAGGGGTCAAAGTGAGCATGGCTAGCTCAACGTCACTTGTGTCTGGGGTGCTTGTGGTGGCCCGAGAACTCTGCCAATGAAAACAGGCTCCAAGTTCCATTTTTGACTGTGATGGCCTCCTGCAACCCAGCCAGCAAAAACAGAGCTTGGGAGGGCTGCCCGTGGCCCTCGCAAGCTCCATTTTTGCTGGCAGGGGCACAACGGGCCAGTCCTTCGCAGGCTGGATCTAAGCACCCTGTCGGCCAGTTCCGTCCCCTGGGCCTTGAGTTTGACACCCCTGCTCTATAGTAAAAGATGTGGTCCAAAAAAGGTTGAGCTGTTTCATCCCTTGGAAGGGATGAAGTGAGCCAACTTGGAAAAAAGATTCACTACAACTAGTATGAATGTATAGCCACAGACTGGGGGTAGATCAGTAATAAAATCCAGGGAGACCAGGGAAGGGTTGTAACAGTCTTGCTGGCTTCTGGTGGTGAGATTTAGCCCTTCTGTAGGTGTGGCAAGATGCTACACATAGTCCTTGATGCCACTCTAGACCACCAAGTCTCAACATTCTGTGCAATGTTTTCAACAGTTCCCTACGGCCCACTGTATTATTATAAAGGTGAAGCAGATGAGGGTTTGGGCAGAGGGAGCTATAGAAGCATTATAAGATTTCCTTGAGTGCACGGATCGGGGTATGTTTAAAGAAGCAGTAACATAACCAACCTATAAATGTAAAGGAGTGTGCCTCCACTGTATCTGCCTATATTCAAAAGTGCATTGAGGATGTCGGTGTCCTTAAAAACATTGTTGTGAGGTTTAATGAAAAAACATGGATATATGAGGTTCACAAGATGTTGAAAGCACAGAATGTGACTTTTAAATTTGGCAATATTCTGGCACTTAGGACTGCCAAAGCCAATTTGAAAAGCAAAGCAAGCCCATTGTCAAAAAGTTCAGAACTTTTTTCAGGACCCAACAAACACTAGGCGTATATGGCACGGCATCCAGGCCATTACAGACTACAAGGTGGCTCCATCGTATTGTAACGGTGACCCAGACTTTTTAAATGAGCTGAACACATTTTTTGGAAGATGCAAGGCATTAAATAGCACCCCTGCGATGAAAGCTGTGTCCCATCTTGATGAGCAAACACTTACGTTTTGATGTTATCTCTGTCCGGAGGACATTGTGGAAAGTTAACATTCGGAAAGCAGCAAACCCACATAAGATCCCTGGGTGTGTTCTTAGAGAATGTGCAGACAAGTTGGCTTGTGTTCTTACAGATATTTTCAATCTTTCATTGCAATAGGCAGTGGTCACTGGTGTTTTAAGACTGATATTATTTTGTCAGTGCCAAAAGTTATGGGTATTAATTATTACTGTCCTATTGCACTTACATCCATCCATATGAAATGTTTTGAGAGGCTGATAAAGGACATTATTGTATCCAGCTTCCCTCTAGCTTTTGACTTGCTTCAGTTTGCTTACCGTCCAAATCGCTCTAAAGAGCATGCTATTTCTTCGGTTCTCCATCTGAGCTTATAAAATACATCCTTAGTAGGACCATACCTGGAATTCTGCATTCAGTTTTTGGTCACATTACCAAAAATATGTTGAGACTTTGGAAAAAAGTGCAAAGAGCAACTAAGATGATGAGGTATTTTATGATTCACCATGAGATTATATCCATCCAAATAGATTTCTCTTTCAATTGAGATATGTGGTGGTGGGGGAACTATTGACAAAATGATCTGGCTTATTTCCATGAAGAATATTTCTTTGAGTATATCCAGATCAAAATGTACAGGAAACATTTACAGAGAGTAACCAAAGAATGAACTGAAGACATGATCTTCTTGATTCCCATGTCCTCCAGATTTCCATTATTATGTGTTGACTGACTTCCAACAGATAGAGAGGGCTTCCCATTTGGAAAGACTAATATAATGTGAAGAAAGGCAAGGAGAACCAATGGAAGCACCTTGAGATCAAGAGATGATGGGCTGACTGTACCATTAAACAGGGTAACACTATTAGCTCAGGCAGCATACAGTGTATAACATGAAATTAAAAGGAATAATTGATTACTGTTAAATGTTTGGAAGAGTCAGACATCCTGTGGATGTTTTATGATGTTGTTATACTGAATGTGAAAAAGTCCCTTGGCTGATTTAGATTATTATGCATTTTGATTTGGGATGTAAGCAACATTGGTTTCTTTGCAGCAGCAAAATATCTTTGCATAATCAAGTTATTTTTTGGCTGCTTGTTTTTTTTCTACCAATATTTGAATACAATAATTAAATGGAAAAAAACCATATTATTTCACATAAAAACATGACACTGATTCACTGATAAGTAAACCGTTGAGAACTCTATCTAGATTTCAGTGCTAGAGTTAAAAACAAAAAGTGAGATCTACTGCATATGCAGAGACCGAAATACTCTTTTTTTTATAAGCAATGACTCTACCTCACAATTAAGCCATTGAAATAAAAACTGCGCAGACATTAATTTAACAAAGATTAATTAAAAAATAGGAATATAATGGGACATGGAATGTTCTTGTATTTCTTTATCATGTCCCTCCCTCGGAGAAAGCTAGAAAATAACTGTCTCAGGAATGTCTGTGACAATTATTTTCCCAAAAGAGAAATACATTCAAAGCAAGACACTGTCATGGTTTCCTTTTTATTAACAGTAATAGTGTCCAGAGTATTAGGGATAGCAAATAATACCACCTAAGCCAATTTTAAGTCAATTTAAAGATATTTAATTTTTTATTTGAAAAATAGGCAAACAAATAAAACACACCATCTTCTCTAGATTAGGAACCTTGTCAACTTTAAACCTGGTGGACTTCAACTCCCAGAATTCCCCAGCCAGCTTTGTCAACTTTAAGCCTGGGGGACTTCAACTCCCAGAATTCCCCAGCCAGTTTTGTCAACTTTAAGCCTGGTGGACTTCAACTCCCAGAAGTCCGCCAGGCTTAAAGTTGACAAGGCTGGAGACCCCTGCAGTCTAGAACATACCGCCCGCGGTCCTTTCTTCGGTACCTGAGCGCGCAGCACTGCAGCTCGCAGCTTCCCCACTTTTGCTTCTGCCGGACATGACTACAAGAACCGGCTGCCCACCGAAGGGCATCTTCGGGATTGCCTAGGCTCGCCTACGTGAAGCCGGTAAAGCCGGCAGTGCAGAGAAGTTGCTTCCGAAGGAGTCGTGTCCTTCTCGCGCTGGCCCACAGAGCCCCCTGGCGAGCTCCTCCGGTACTTCTCGAAGGACCGCTGAGGTCAGGGGGATGGCTGGCTGGCTGGAAAGGGGTCTCCGGGACTGGTGTTTTCATAGCTGGTGTCTTTTCTGGATAAAGCCTGGTGGGACGTCGCGACGATTTAGGTGCAATTGCTTGAGTAATATTCTCCTCCTGCTTTGTCAGGAAGGTGGTTCAACTCATCTCGAGAACAGAAAGAGCTAAACCTCTAGCCAGAGGACAGAACGAGCACGTTGGCGAGAAAAGCAGTCCTTGGTGCCAACCACTCTATTGTTTCTCAGTGACATTTTTGCTGTATCTGTTTTTCATTTTAAAAACAGAAAAAAAACATTTTCCTGGAAGTGGTTTCTTGGAAGAAAGAAGGGCAAGTTTTGTGATCATTAGTTATATTGCGGGGGGGGGGGGGAGTCTTAGTTAACTTCAGGAGTATCTTCCACCGTGATCTGTTCACCTAAAACCAAAGTTGTGTGAATTTGCTAATTTGCAAACATTTGTTGTGGATCAAAGAGAGCATGAAAGGAGATATGTAATTATTAAATCAGAAATTGCCAAACCTTTAATGAGTACTAAATTATTTTAAAAATATTTTCACTTTAAAATCTTTTTTTGCTCTTTTAGTAGTTTTTTTTTTTTTCCCTGGACACAAACATCCGTTTTACATAGTTCACTACCTCTGACTTTGTTATCTTGAGAAATTACCACTGAATATTTAGCTTTTTAAAAGAGTGGCAATACGAATTAACTACACAGTTCTTAAATTGCCAAAGAGGAAACTATAGAATAGATTCTATGCATCAGGGGCTGAATCTGGAGATGAAATAGAGTAAGACTGCCTCTGTGTGTCATCCCATGATACAAGGAGAGATTCAACTTCGCTCCATCAGCGCATGGCTGTTCTCAACACCTCAGAAATTTAAACATGTGGGCTCTTCCACACGCATACATCGATGTGTTTTCCTCCTATCCCTGAGTGGTCTTTTTCTCATGCCTCTTGCTGCAAGATCACTACAATTGCTACCTGCATAAAAGTTAATATGTATTACTTTCTGTGCAATGGTTGGTTGTTGTTAGACTAGGGAAAATAAAAACAGCACTTGCATTGGGAGAGAGCTCTGTGCTACTTTCTCCCATTTTAGAAGAAACAAGTGCTGTGTGGAGAGCAGCCCACCCCCTCCACACAGACCCACTGTTTTTCTTCTCCCTTTATGACTGGAAAAAGTAGCATATGTCTTTTCCATTATGCATATAGAGAAAAGACAAAGGAAATATAATGCCATTTTGTGCATGCCGATTGCCATTTTTTTCTTTCCAGTAACCAAAAATCAGCAAAGATATTTAACATGGAAACAGAAAATCCCACAAGCATGCTAATGTGAGCCCAGGGTGTATATGTGCATTAAAATATGACAAGCAAGTTATCAGATTTTTCTATCTTTTCAAGAGACAATCCTCCTCCCAACCTGTGGCCTGATTGTATATTTGGAAATGTCAGCCTATTGGAAGTCTTACTTCTATAGCATTGATATTTGATTAATTAAAAACAAAAAGGGAACGGAATCGAATGGAACGGGACAGGCTGTATCCCTTGGCCAGATAGGAGTGGGGTGGTCCTGAAATGAGCTTATTGAATCTCTACAGATCACCATCTTCTCTCAGGATTCTCCTCCATATGATGCATGATATTTGCATAGAGATGTTATTGAATCTTCCACTGGAAAATAACTCTTTGCTTCCAGATCTCTTTGATCTGGCTTCACTCAGCCTCAATAGCAGGCTGTCAACACTATAAAAAGTATACTCAGATCCAGGACAATTAGGTTGTAGGAATGAATTTATAATTATGTAGCCATAATTACAATATGAAACTATCAAAATAGAATTCATTAGCAGATATGATAGTCGAATAGCATTTCTAAAATCCCTGTAAATATTAAAAAGAAAGCAATTGTCCCGCATAGATTCATTTACTATGTTCATGCCTGTTTCTGGGGCATTGAAGACAAGACAGATCTATATTTGTATTTGATTGCATTATACCATATTAAACACAAATTAATTTTTAAAAGTTATGCATGAATTCAGTTAGCTGATTATAATTAATTGTATACGATGCTCATAGTTAAGAAGCCGAACATGTTTTTCTCAAGGTAATTTGTATCTAATATCCAGATTATACTTTTAAGAACTGAATGAACAAAGACATGATTTTCAAGTTGCTATTTCTTTAAAAAAAATAGTCATGACTCCTCCTAAAAGAGTATCACAGCATCATGTAGCTGTTCCATTAAGGACTATGTATGCTTTATTTATAATATTTTCTGGAAGCGATGTAATTCATTGCCAACAAATCTGAAAGAAAATCCCTGGGTAATTCACAAAAAAGATTTACCTTTTCTCAAAATCTTAGCTGTTTTTAATACTTTTATGTAGTATATTTTATATTTTCACTAAACAAGACTCGTGAGAAATTTTGGTAGTTAAATTGTTTCAGTTCATTTAGCAATTTATAATGTCCATCAATCTTCTGTAGATGAAAATGACAAAAGACTCACAGCTATAGCAATACTGATTTATATACTAACATTGGCACAGCTAATGTGTTTATGTCAAAGTAAATCATATTTTTCTTGAGAAAAATGGCTACTGCTGTCTGGTCTTTTTGCTTTCATTTCTAATTGCATTTTCTTGCAGCATAGAAATTTTAATCAAGTAATGGTAGGCTGCATTTTGTTTTCTGCATATTGATGTCCTGTTATATCACAATATGCGCTTAATATAGTATGTATTTCCCAAGAAAGTTCCTGTACAGAAAACTGTGCAATTCCTGTCTAATCTGTTTCTTTATTTTGGTATGAATATGCCTTACATAATTGTGAGTACTAATTGTGAATATACATAATGATATACAAATATGTGACATCAATGTTTATAATAAGCTGCACCATTTTAAGTTCTGTATACAAGAGCTATCTAAACTGTTAATTTATATATTGTTTAGAATATAATATTCTTAATATAATATACTTTATATTATATTATATTAATATATTGTTATGTTATTTTAACATATTATGTTAATATATTATGTTATATATTTTATAACATTTTCAAAAGTTGCTAGTACTGATATTATATACAAAGGTTTCAATATCACAGTTAAATTCTACATTATACAGTTTCTGAATGCAGTATTATTTTCAGTAGATTTTCATTATTAGCTATAATTTTGAGATCATTTGAAGAATATTATTTAGATTTACCTGGCACTGTAGGATAAGGAGACCAGAAGTGGCAACTTCACAGAGAACAGCTTTCCCTGCGTCATGCCATTAGTCTTTCCAGTTTGGCACAAATCTACACTGATTGCCATTAATTGTTCTAATATTTCAGAAAAGAGTTTTCCCCAACTGAGAAACAGGAATACAATAGAAAACTGAGCAATATAGTAAAAAGTATCATCTGTAGGAGGAGGAAAGTACTTGCTAATTGCTACTTCACTATTAAAAACTAAACTATTTGAGAATAAATATATTTATTGTAAAAATAAGATATTACAAAAATTTTAGCCCACAAAATTTTGAATAATTTAGTAGAAATATCAAAACAGAACTGTTTACTTTAGGAAATGTAATTAGATTCTCCAGAATATAAATTCCCAAAGTGAGAAATTATGAGAGACTCCCCCTCCCCCCAAAAAAGTACTTAAAACTGAATTTCAAATTTTTGATGGCCACACTCCCTCCACAGGTCAAGTGGTTGCATTATGAATGTTGACAACTGGCATGTCTTTATGGCTATTTGCAGTGACCTGCAGTCACATAACCACAATTTGTGTTGGTTTATGCCTTTTTCTGGCATTTATTTTTGGTTTTGGGCAAAAATATACCCATTGGATAAAACAGATTTGCTTAACAACCATTGTGTTCATTTAATGATTATATGTGCTGCTATACACACACACACACACACGTTCTAAAGCTGTTTACTCAAACCCCCAAATAGGTCTTCAGAAAGCACCATTTTCAGTTTTTGGATTCTGAGCTTAGCACAACAAGAGTCAGTGAGTAAACCAAGTCCAAGGGGCATATACGAGTCAAATGGGTCAGGATACACAGCACGAGCATAGAAGGCAAAGAACTGGGCATGTTGCTCCAGCAATGCTCAAGTCGTCAGGGTGGGATTAAGTAGGCAACACTGGTGCAGCTCTTCATGAGGGGCGAGGTTGCCTCCTTGTGAATAGTCTAGCTCAGTGGTCTCCAACCTTGGCAACTTTAAGACCTGTGGACTTCAACTCCTAGAGTTCCTCAGCCAGCTTTGCTGGCTGAGGAACTTTGGGAGTTGAAGTCCACAGATCTTATAGCTGCCAAGGTTGGAGACCACTGAGCTAGCTGACCAGCATTGCACCTGTCTCCTCTCCACCCTATGAATCCTCTGATTGGGAAAAGGCGTGGGCTCTCTCTCCTCCTCATCATTAACTGTCAGCAGTTGCTCCCAGTCCTCACCTGAAGCCTAGTGGTCAACTCACTCCAGCTGCGGCTCACTTTGCTCAGTTTCATCCTGGCCCTCATCCAATTGACCCAGCTGAGGCTGCTCTGTCAGGCTAGCACTCTCCAAGCTCTGATTCAGAACAACACACGGCTCCGTGCTTTCCTCTGTCAATTCAAACTCTTCCTTCTCCTCCAAACTTCTGGAGAGAGGTCTGGGGGCAAATCCATGACACCACAGGATTCACTTAACAACTGCTGTAAAAAAAGTCGTAAAATGGAGTGTGGTCATGTCAAGAGTCATGACAAATTGAGATAGTTAAATTTTCAGTCCATTTAGCAATTTTAAATATCCATCAATCTTCTGTCCTCACCTGAAGCCTAGTGGTCAACTCTCTCCAGCTGCGGCTCACTTTGCTCAGTTTCATCCTGTCCCTCATCCAATTGACCCAGCTGAGGCTGCTCTGTCAGGCTAGCACTCTCCAAGGTCTGATTCAGAACAACACACGGCTCCGTGCTTTCCTCTGTCAATTCAAACTCTTCCTCCTCCTCCAAACTTCTGGAGAGAGGTCTGGGGGCAAATCCATGACACCACAGGATTCACTTAACAACTGCTGTAAAAAAAGTCGTAAAATGGAATGTGGTCATGTCAAGAGTCATGACAAATTGAGATAGTTAAATTTTCAGTCCATTTAGCAATTTTAAATATCCATCAATCTTCTGGAGAGGAAAGTGACAAAAAGACTGAGAGCTATAGAAGTACTGCTTTATATACTGACATTGGCACAACTAGTATGCTTGTGTCAAATATACTTAATAATTGTAATGACTTAAGACCGTACTTCTGAGCTTGATTACTGTCGTAAGCTGAGGACTAACTGTATATTAGTCCTTATTCTAAATAAAACTGCACATTCTTCACTTTATAAAATTCTGATTGGTTTGGTTTGGTTTGGTTTATTGGATTTATATGCCGCCCTTCTCCCAAGGACTCAGGGCGGCGTACAACATTAAAAAAACACATATTACAGGCTTCCGGTTTGAGATTGCTTGCTGACGGGAGCTGATCGTTTCGGCTCCAGAATCTTGGACACGTTTAACTGTCAGATGAGCCATCCATCAGCCATCTGACTGCTTGTTTACCTTTTTCTTCGGGCCAGAAGATAAGGTGAGCTTTCTGCTGGGCATTGTGCCAGCCAATTCTCGCAGATTGTTTCTGGGAGGGGGGGAGGCCAGCCGACGGGAGAATTGCCTCCGTGCCAGGAATTCCAGCTGCATTAGCAGCTCAAAGCAACACTCAAATCCTCAGAACAAAACTTGATTTATTGATTCCAAGATAAGCGGACCCCGTACATGTGGATTTTTAATTGTTTGTATCAATTCTTAGCTTCAGTTTTTGTTTTTACAAGAATTCCTTCTGATATCTTGCTTTCTAAAGAGATACTCAAAATGGCGCCGAGCAGCTTCGTAACACTGCTCGAGTTTTGAATTTCTATGGAGTTTAAAACTTCAAAGGGAAGGAGTGATTTAATACTAAGTTAATCAGGAACAGCTGCACAACTGACTAGCACAGACTTATTAATTGGTTGAAGAAGATTAAGACCTGGAATGGCTTTTAAGCAACCCCCCCCCTCCCCGGCTCCAAAAGTTCATTTGTCCCTGGCACGAAACCACAGTCTCCACTTCCTTCCCCCACAGGCGAGCTACTGACTAAAGAATTTTTTCAGAAGGAGCTGGCCGAGGCATTTAAAAATTTTGCAGCTACGATGGAAATAAAACTTAAGGAGGAGATATTGGTTGCGCATAAAGATCTGTCTGATAAATTTGAGACTCGGGTTCAAAAGATCAGGGATGATATCCTGGGGGTTGTTAATTTGTTAACAGAATATGTCTCGGAAATTGAAGACAGATTAGAAGATCTTAATTATGCCAAGACTAATATGGTATCGAAAATAGACGTGGTGCAACAAAAAGTTGGAAATGCTGAAAAAGAAATTATTATGCTACAGTATAGACAAATGGAGTTTGCTTTAAGAATAAGAGGTCTGCATGAAAACAGTCAGGAGAATTTGAAACAGATTCTCTCAGAAGCCTTTGATAATATATTGGGAAGACCAGGGGGAAATTATAATTGGCAAATTGATAAGGTTTGTCGTCCTAACTTCTGGCTGGCGAAACAGAAGCAGTTCCCAAGGGACATTGTGATTTACTTTACTACAAGAGACATGAGGAATATGATATTGCAAGAGTCCTATAAAACTAAACTTCAAATTGGGGATCAGGAAGTGATTGTTCTGAAAGAGATACCACCTCAAATGTTAAGATCCAGGAAAGACTATGTTTTTTTAGTTGAAGAGCTTAAAAATCGTCAGCTACAGTTCAGATGGGAGGCACCAGTTGGACTATCATTCATCTTTGAGGGGCAAAGATACCGTCTTAAATCAGTAGGGGAAGCTCGAGACTTTTACCATAATATCTTGAAGGCCGGACATCCTGCTCCACCTGGACCTAGAGAAAGAGAACAAGAAGGACAAGATAGACAGCAAACTACACAACTATCAACAAGGATGGATCATCTCTCTTCCTCAGAAGTACAAGGCGCCAAGGAACAAAGTCAAAACCATTTGATTACCAGACGAATGGATCAACAATTAAAAAAACAACATTCAACTAATTACCAATGATTTGTTTTCTAGGGTGAAGAAGATAAAGATATGCGCCAGAGTTTCATCAGTTCATAACCCAGTTTGGATGGAGTTGGGAGGGGTGATGCAATCAAGAAGGGGTTGGGAGATTGAATGAAAATTTATTTAGACATGAGAAATATACTAATGAATGTAAAAATTGTTAGCAGAATACTTTGTTTTAATATGAATAAGGGTACATCTATGGACTGAATGTACAGCTGTAGAGATTAATTTGACTTCGCACTTAATAACTTTAGTTAGATTGTCGGTAGCGCAATAATGGAAGAAGGAAGACTTGCGTATAATTCAAGAAAGGACACTGAAAGTCACAAATTTAGCCGAGATGGCTAAAATACCTGCATATCTTAAGCATTAATTAAACGAGAGATATAAATGAGACTGGGAAAAATGGATTGATTATATTCAAAATAAATACGGGACTAAGAAATTCCAGATAGCTTATGATTAACACCAGGACTGATATAAATTGTTTAAAGTTAGTTTAGCAAGGAGGAGCTAAGCTCAATGTAAAGAAGTTATCAATTTTTTTTACTCTTTTTTCCAATATATTTTAGACTGTTTTTGTTAAAGATTTATACCGTGTATGGGTTCTGGGAAGTCGGGGGAGGGAAGGCTGGGGGGTTTGGGGGGGTAGGAGGGAGGGAGATTTGACGAGGGGTGTTAGACTTTAATGTAATATGATTGCACATGTATACTCTTTTTTCTTATTTTTTCTTTAAAACTACGATATGTTAAGTATATTGTTATGGAAGTATAAATACTATCAACATAGATTGGAGTTTGCTCAGAAGCGGAAATACACCAATGAGAGGAAGAGTGGGAAACAGAGGGGAGATGGGAAGAGAGGGAGGGGAGAGAGTGAGCGGG
Organism: Thamnophis sirtalis; assembly: GCF_051295495.1. NCBI lineage: Eukaryota > Metazoa > Chordata > Lepidosauria > Squamata > Natricidae > Thamnophis > Thamnophis sirtalis. The sequence continues at coordinate 45,778,747 of NW_028261389.1, read as the reverse complement.
GGAGATGAGGAGGATAAGGAGGAGTGGAATGTAGAGAGAAAGATGGGAAGAGAGGGATAGGAGAGAGGGTGAGGGGGGAGGATGAGGAGCATGAGGATAGGGAGGAGTGGAATGTAGGGAGAGGAGAGGGAGAGGGGAAGGGGAAGGGGAAGTAGAGTGGGAAGGGATGATGGAGGTAAGATAGGAAGTAGGAGAGAGATAGAAGAGGGAGGTGTATGGAGAGCAGAAGAGCTAATAATGGGTTTTTATTTTTGGGGGGTGTTGATGACAAGAGGAACTGATGTGATCATTATTTGTTACTATATGATACTGGCTATATATAGTATACATGTGATTGTATGTTGTGAAAATGGAAATTAAAAAATATGTTTAAAAAAAAACACATATTACAAAAGTTTAAAAAAATTAAATAGAATATCCCAAACACACCCAATTAGGATTAACAATAACATTTTTTTAAAAAATTGATTAAAATTAACAATAATCAATAATTTATTTTGTTTTGTTCAGGCCAGGCTGGCTTGCTGGAAAAGCCAACTTTTTAGGGCGCATCAGAAGGACCGGAGGTCGGGGATTATACGAAGCTCCGGGGGCAGCTCATTCCAGAGGGAAGGTACTCCCACAGAGAAGGCTCTCCCCCTGGGGGTCGCTAGCCGACACTGTCTGGCTGACAGCAACCTGAGGAGGCCAACTCTGTGGGATCGCACTGGATGGTGGGAGGCTACCAGTGGCAGTAGGTGGTCTCAAAGGTATCCTGGGCCTAAGCCATGGAGCATTTTAAAGGTCATAATTAGTACCATAGTTAGATAAACCTGTTCTAAAAGATATACCTATCTTTCCCCTTAGAATATGGTGGGAGTGTCTGGGCTGTTAGCAACCCTCTTTTGGGCAATGATAGGGAACAGCAGCTTCCCGCAACCTTTATTACTGGCTGGGAGTGCTGAGAATTAAGCAATAGCTGAACAGTTTCAGCAAATTCTGAGGTAAAGATTTTTTCTTCTCCTGTCGGACTCGGTATCCTTCTTCTCAGCCACACCCTGGCTTCTACTTGTCCTACTCTGCTCCTAGGAATATTGAAATGCCTCTAAATTCAGAGTAAAGCCGTTGGTGTGGCCACAAGACTTTCTATGGCTTCCCAGGACTGGATAGAAGTCACACTGAAACTTGTGGTTTTCTTCTTCCTCTCTTTCTTAAGTAAAGAAAGTAAAATAAGCAGTGTTTATTGTTAAAAGAAGTGTAATAATGGTGTTGCAAATAAAACTTTTCTTTTTATAAAGCTTATGTAACTAATACTGGAGGTATTATATTTATTGGACAGTGCTTTGGAAGATTTTAAACAAAGAGTATTTTTAAAGACAATTGAAGAATATTAGATAGATATATTGGGAATTTGCAAGTATTTTAGAATAAAGAATTTTTTTAAGACATTTTTGTTTTAACAAGTTTTATGCTTTGAAGAATATTATATATTTTTCTTAAAATGCTAATAAGTGATTATTTTATCAAAATATTTTTATTGTTAATTAGATATTAGTAAATACGAAGTGTTGTGTTTCAATCTCCTGCTGAAAATGTAAGATTTTTTATGCATATGATAGAGCTTGTTCTACAGTTGTCCTATTTTGGTTTAACATTAATATTATTTTAAAAGATATTTCTTTTCTTTTTTTTAACTCATTTTTTGTTTTGTCTATTTTACTTTTTGCATTATTCAATGTATAATTCTTATATAACAGCTATAAAATAAACAAATATGAGCTATTTAGTTCTATTGTTATGAGCTAATATCAATAGGATTGTTAATGTGATTTTGGAACAATTGCTATTAAAGATGTAGTCTGAGGGAGATAGGTTGTTCATAAATGTAAAAAATACAAATGTTTTTCTTAGTTGTATGTACAGTATTTGAAATGTATCAAGATATCAAGAACTATAGATTCCCACCCACCCATTACTTTTTGGCTGCAGCTGACTGGGATTTTATATGGAAAAAGCATCTGAGATTGATATGAATACTGACAAAGCAGTCTAGAGTTCTCTGCAGTGTTATATCTACTATTTTTAACTACATCTCTATGCCTCCTGCAAGGTGACAAGAGACTGAAACTGAGCAGCAGTCAATACTTTCTTGGTTAAGTTGACATATTCTTTCAAAGAGGCCATTGTGTCTCCTGCTCAAGCAACCATTTTGAACAACTTTAGACCAAGTTCTAATTTTCCTTTTGGGGGAAAGTAGTAGATAAAGTGTTGGTCCCGCAACTTCAGAGAATCTAAAAGAATCAGATTGTCTGGACCTGAGGTTTTCAAGTCTGGATTCAGCATGGAAAATGTATTGCTCATACTTTTTGGAGGCCTTTGGAGACATAAGCAGTGCAACCCTCCTTATTCCCCTCATCAGTGATATTTAATGCTGTTTTTTAGTGTGCCCCTATTTCCAAAGTGGTTATTTCCATTCATAGGGTGGGGAATAAGAATTATACAGGTAGTCTTTGATTTACAATCACAATTAAGCCCCAAATTTTGGTTGCTCTATAAGACAGTTATTAAGCAAATTTTGTCCCATTTTATGACTTTTCTTGCCACAGTTGTGAAATGAATCACTGCAGTTGTTAGTAACATGGTTATTTAGTAAATCTGGCTTTCCCATTGACCTTGCTTGTCAGAATGTTGCAAAAGAATCTGAATTTTGATCACATGACCTTGGGGATGCTGCAATGGTCATAAGTGTGAAAAACAATTACAAGTCAGTTCCATTGTAACTTCAAATGGCCACTCAATGAACTGCTGCAGTCAAGGACTATCTATATAGAGACATCTCTGCTCTGGAAATGCTGCAGGGCTCTCTACTTTCCCCGTTTTTCTTTTAACGTCTACATGAAACTGTACAGGGGTGATTCTAGACCTAGAATAATAGATGTATAAGAGATCTTAATAGATCATCTAGACTAAGCTTTGTGTCCTGACAGATGACCATTTGTCTTAGGCTGAAGTATTAAATGAGGTGAACCATACCACTGTTCTGAACAAAGTCCCATTGCTTATCAATTCTTAACTGCCAGAAAATCCCTGCTTACACTTTTTACCGAGAACAGGTCGCTCCTTCTTGCATGTAATTGTTTTTTTTTAAAAAAAAACATATTTTAGACTACTGTCCTATCTCTTTTTAGTTTTCTTTTTCTTGGTTTCTAAACTCCTTATAATCCTGGTAGCTCTGATCTTGCTCAGCTTCTCCATGTTCCTTTTAATGAAATGTGGCCACAGCTGGCTACAATACTCCTTGTGGGATCTATCTGATGCAGACTACAATGGGACTGTATGATCATCTTGTGGTCTGGACACTGTGCTTCTTTGAATGAAGCCAAAGATTGCACTGACCTTTTTAGCTGTTTACATTATATTGCTCATTCAAGTTTAACACCATTAGTACTCTGAGATCCTTTCCATACACTGTTGTTGATCCAAGTTTCCCCAAAACTTTAAATACGCATGGGAACTTTTCCTATCCAGTTGCAGAACCTGACACTCACAACCACGGTTTTGTTCTGTTGAAGTTATTTTGATTTTGTCCTCTGTAATGTACCATAAGTCAACCTCTCAACTTAGATTTGTACATCAGTGATTTGTATATCTGTATATTTTGTATATTTGTAATTTGTATATCAGTGATTGCATGATCTCTGTAGATGGCATACACTAAATAAATAAATTAGCTTGGAGGTTAATAGTTAAATTTAATAAGCTTCTCCACCATTTTCTCTTTTAGGGGATTTACTGGATTGGGGACACTATCCTGGAGATCTCACTCAACATTTCCATCCAGATTGTGATCTTTGGACATGTTGCAAATCAATCAGAATGCAATAACATCTAGAATACATGAGCTCATTTTATATACAAACTAGTTAATGCATTTCTATTGACTTACTTTAGAAATTCTTCTAAACAACATTTTAATATTGTATCACAAATGATTCAATAAGCTTGCACTGCTGTTTAATGTGGATTCTAAGAGTATAATTTTAAAAATTTCCCTTTCATGACAAATAATAGTGCTTTTAGAATGCATACATTAAAATCCCTTCTAAAAAGAAATTTAATTAACCCTAATAATTATATGCTGATGGTAACCTGTGCACATTCCACTAAATTAGATGTATTTAACATTTTGGCATTCCTTGCCAAATTAAGTTCACTGATAATTAAATTATTTGCACCATCACTCTCTCAATTTGTGGTCTATATGTATTTACAATATATAGATACATCCATCTCTAAAGCAATGCAATACAAAAAAGGAGGCAAATTTCAGATTTGCAGAAGTATTCCAAAAACAGTTAGAGAAAAAAATGAAAGGTTTACATGCTTAGTGGACAAATGTAATATTGTTTTATTTCTGAGGGTATTTTGTTTTGCAATATGCCACTTTCCCAAGTTTGTTTGGTTTTTTAAGTAAGGATAGGGTTGGATATCTGGACAAAAATCTATAAGAGCATTGACTGGTTTCAGTGGTGTCATGCACAAAGAATTGGGTAAGTTTGCAACATAGACGACTTTTTCAGGCCTATACACAAGAATCTGATCAACTAAAATTTAACACGATATTGGCACCAGATATGGGTCAACATAATTCAGGAGAGGTTAGGCTTGGAACACTTGTGGGAATGCTATGACTCTAAATTAATGATGCATTTAACTCCGCCCCTCAGCTCCTCTTGCTCTTTTCACCTGAAAAAGATTGACTGAGTCAGGCGGACTGATGCCTCCGGGCAACATTATAGTGACCACCAGAATGAGGCTTATTCAAACACTCTATTCTCTTTCCTGCAATATTTTGTTACAGTTCACCCTTTTATTTTTATAGCATGAAAACTAGGTGATGCATTGTGTATAGGAAGGTCTTTGAAAATAGGAGTTTTTTTCAGAATGTCAAGCAAGATAAAAGAAAAAAACAATCTTCTGTAGCCATCTTCCAGAATATTCCATATATCACCCTTAAGAAATGCCTTTTACATTACTAAAATTCCAATCATTAAACCCTTAATCATATAAGCAGAAATATTTTCCCAAGTATTCCATAAAGTTGAAGATTATCCTCTATAACCACATTCCTATTGAGAATGAATGGGGGGATTCACTCAATTTTGTTTATAGTTCCAGTGACAACAATGGCCCATTTGAGAAGTTTAAGTGTGAATTGGTGATGGAATATATTTAATACATTTTATTTCCCAGACACAAGGCACAAATAAGGTTAAAAAAGAATCCCAAATACATGCCGTACATGTATATTTTTGTACTAGAGCAACTGCACCTTGGAAAGTGATCAGTAATGCTTTTAGACTATATCCATTTGATATATTTATCAGATCTGGCAAAGCATCTTTGCTTTGTTTGAATCATCAGTGAATTTGGGAAATGTTTTCCAAAGACATTAATGCAACATATGTGCTGGACTGTGAATGTTATCAAATGCATTTCTCAGTACCAATATTTCCATTGTGGCTAGAAGTGAAACTTCAGTATAGTTGGGCACTGTAATGTCATTTACTGAAGAGAAACAGACTTTTGAATTGCTAAAATAATTATATTCTTGATACTTGTATTGTTACCACTGCTTTCTTTTCACCAATGAAATTATGCAGTAAAAATCTTTCTTAATAATGATAAAAAGTAATCTTCTAATTCACATTTTTTTATTGCTTTATCTCTTGTTTTGCATGCTTATTGTGAGAAAAGATAAAGGAGTGAATGTAATTTCCTATTGACAAAATATCCCTATATAATTACATTCCACTTACTTCATCATCTTTTATGGTATGTTTGGTTACTTTGTGTGTTTCATGATTGTTTTAAATATTTTCTCATATTTTGAATATTGCTTAGAGTTGTGAGAGAGTGTCAAGCTATATAAATCATTTTCATACTTGAGGCTGTTCCATTCTAGTACCAAAAGTTTGTGTACCATATAAAAGGGCATATGATCAACTTTATACACTATACTATGCTTTATATTCAAAAGCAAAAATATTGCTTTGAATCAGAGGTGGTTGAAAATCCCGGCACTACTGGTTTGCTCGTGTGTGTGTGTGTGTGTGTGTGTGTGTGTGCGCGCGCGCGTGACGCTTTTGTGCATGCGCCACTGAACCGGGAGCAACCCACCTCTGCTTTGAATGAGTGATAACATAACATCTGTCTGCCTTTTCTTAAATCAAAAGTCTTTTTTCACCAAATTCTGTTATAGAATAGAGGACAGCTGTGTAATCCTGGAAAAAAGGCATGGATGTTAAACCTGTGAGCTCAGAAAAATGTTTTGCCTTTAATTTAAATTAAAGCATAGCACAGGTCTACTATTTCGATCCTAGCACCAACATAACTAAGAATGTAAAGAGATTATTTATTACTTCTACTTAATATCATAATGTCATAAGTACAAAGTAGTACATTTGCAATAGATTAAAATCATCATTTTAAGTAAAAAAAGGCAATAGTAAAAATACAATAAATATTATTCTAGCATTTTAAAAGACAGACCATTGACAAAGGAAGAGGAAGGAGGAGGAGGAGGAGGAGGAGGAGGAGGAAGAGGAGGAGGAATCAAACCAGTGGTGATTCTCAATTAGACAAATCTTTTCCCGAATAATCTATTCAAACCTGACAAGATGTTAAAATTAGTTGATAATATAAAACTCCTAAAGATGGGCATCTGTAACTGATATGTCATAGTTAAAATGTCATGTGAGCAATTTTGCTCCAGAAGGTAATAGGTTTTAAAAATTAGCTTAAACCTTGTGACCTCAAATCTATGGAAGAAAGATATTCATTTTTTTCGTTCATGCTTCTGTCACTGCAGGTATATCATGTATTTTTAAATATATATTACAATTAAATTGAAGTTGTAATTAAATTGAAATAAATTTGAAAAGCAAACAGACAAAAAAATTAAATAAGTCCAGATAATAATAGCAGTTAGACTTATATACCGCTTCATAGGGCTTTCAGCCCTCTCTAAGCGGTTTACAGAGTCAGCATATTGCCCCCAACAACAATCCGGGTCCTCATTTTACCCACCTCGGAAGGATGGAAGGCTGAGTCAACCTTGAGCCGGTGAGATTTGAACAGCCGAACTGCAGAACTGCAGTCAGCTGAAGTAGCCTGCAGTGCTGCATTTAACCACTGCGCCACCTCGGTGGTCCAATGTACTGATAATAATCAGTACATTGGACCACTCAAACATTAATGATAGATTTCTAACTAGATTGTTGCGTGACCCGACAAAAGGGCGAACGACAAAACTGCGCCCGACTAAACCGCGTCGCTAAAACCGCGACATCATCAGCGCGGTGACAACAGCACGGAGACAGAAGGGCGCTTTACAACAGTGCGTCGGCAGAAAGCCGATTTAACTTAAGGTAAGGGTTAGGTTTAGGTTAGGTTTAGGATTAGGTTTAGCGTTACATTTAAGGTTAGGTTTAGGGTTACGTTTAGGGTTAGGTTTAGGGTTAGGTTTAGGGTTAGGTTTAGGGTTAGGTTTAGCGTTACGTTTAGCATTACGTTTAGGGTTAGGATTAGGTTTAGGGTTAGGTTTAGTTTTACAGCGCGCTTCTGTTGCCACGCTATTGTCAGCGTGATTCAGCGCTCATTCGTCGGAGTGCTTTAGAACACGCGGTTTTGTCACCGTGGTTTAGTCGTCCGCGGTTTTGTTGTTCGCCCTTTTGTTGGTGAACCAGATTGTTGTCCCCTTTTTTGCCTGCTACTAGTGTTAAAATCTCCTATTCAAAAATTGTTTGCCCACCATGGATGTACTTGATTAAATAAACATCATTCTTTGATGATAAGGAGCTGAGGTGGCGCAGTGGTTAGGGTGCAGTACTGCAGGCCACTTCAGCTGACTGTTATCTGCAGTTCAGCGGTTCTAATCTCACCGGCTCAAGGTTGACTCAGCCTTCCATCCTTCTGAGGTGGGTGAAATGAGGACCCAGACTGTGGGGGCGATATGCTGACTCTGTAAACCGCTTAGAGAGGGCTGAAAGCCCTATGAAACGGTATATAAGTCTAACTGCTATTGCTATTGCTATATTGTGATTGTGAATACATAAATTTACAGAGGTAACTGTCAACCATTGATCAACAAACCTAAACCATTTGTTGCCGACAAAAGTGTAAAACAGCCAAATAAGCAGATACAATCAATTGGCACCCAATACTCACTGGCAGGCAAAACCTTTTTGGCGGGTAAAAAGGAACAAGAGGATTTAAGTGTAATTTTAAAACTCAGAATAAATTTCCAAAGTCACATTGTTCCTTCAAAAAATGTACTGTCTCAGATTCAATTCTTCCTGCAAGTGGAATACCTGATGCACATCACAAAAATTGAGCAGGCTATGTTGGAAGGGTTTAATGGAAGATGGTGGCACGCAAAGCCATTTGTCAGGGCATGCAAGGCGTTGCCCTGTCAGCTGGCCAGCGCACATGTGCGCGCTGGCCAACTGAGTTCAGTCTTCAGGTTTTCTTCAACCTGTCAACCCTAACCACTCCAAACCCCAAAACAATGGGCATTTATTATATAAAATATTATATAAAAATTATGTTCTGTTCTCTTTATACCAAGGCTAATACCATGGTTTACCCAAATAAAACTTCAGAATCAAGAAAAACTACTATAAGAATGACAAATTCCCAAAATTTTCAACATCCTGTACTATTTTGGATATCATGGAAGGTAATGCAAGACATTCTAACCAAAGTATGCATTGAATTTATATAACTCACTTTTGTTGATTTGTTGATTGATCTTATCAAAATACAAGTCAACATCTATATGTAAAAATGTAAAATAAATGTAAATATATTAAGATATAAGATTTACATAGAACATTCACATTTGTTGAAATCTTTTCAACCATCAGTTGTCTAAGAAGACATTGTGGTCAATGATATTAAAAGCCATTGAGATATAACTAGTAAGGGCAATTGTTCTTCTCTTCTTCAATTGCTTGCCTATCAGAACAACGAGTTACCTCCAGAGTGAGACCAGACATAAACCTAATTGAAATTGATCTAAAAACCAATTTCATCCAGTTCCATGTCAAATTGGCCACCACCCTCTCAAACTCTTTGGCCAAGAATCAAAATTCTGATGATAGGATGTTTTTTTCCCCTTCAAGTCATTCTTGACTCCTCCTCCTGGAGAAGTCTGTGCAGTTTTCATGGAAACAATTTCAAAAGTGACTTGCCATGTTCTTCTTTCTAGAGTTGAGAGAGAATCACTGACTTTGTGCCTAAGCATCCTTCAGATATATATGGTAGCTTTAACCACTAACTAAAGTAGCTCTCAAAATTCTGATACTGATCTAAATTTATTAAAAGGGAATTGATTTAAAGACCTGATGAGACGCACCACAACTCCCTCAACTGATTATTTCCAAGCAGTACAGCCAAGAAACTGCATCTAAAGATTTGCAATAGTACAAACCTATCCAAATATTCCAAGCTGAAATTGATTCCTCAGCACAGGAAAACCAGAGGTGCCAGCTTCATGTCTACTATCATTGCTAATGGTTTATCTATCAAAAAGTAAAACAAATCATAAATGTTGCTACCTATAGCACCTGCAGACCAGTCCCACAGGCTGCTTCAGTCCTTAAAATACTTTCCTAGCTAATTTCCAGCATGCTCTAATGAGTTCTAAGTTGTGCTTGATCATGTTTATTTTATGACTTATGCCACCAACTCTCTATATGTCTGCCTGCACATTTCATCATATATAGTTCCTCAATAAACGATGGGTTGGAGGAACCATGGTTGGAGAAATGGGCAAAGATTCCAAACCTTCATTCATCCTGGCTTTCAAAGAGCCTGTCCCCTTATCTTCTCAGCTAATTTGATGAAATTTTTAGTTAATTTCACAGTAGCAAAAAGAGAGCTTGAACTTAAATCATATCATGCAATTCTTATCAGTTTCAGTGTATACATAAAATACATTTGAAATTAAGCAGGCAGTTGCTTGATTCCTTTTATTTCTAGAACTTTATACAACAGGTTGTTTTCAGTATTTTTTACATATCAGAGAAGGGTATCTTAAACCAAAGCCCAACTTCTTACAGTATCACTGGCCTTATTATTTGGCATTCCCCCAAATAGTCATACCAGCTTGAAGTGATAATCTTACTTGAGCAGGAAATAGAATGACTCATTGAATAACTAAATGAATCACTCACTTTGTTTAAGAGCCTAATTCTGATATCAGAGTTCATACTATGTGATATAAAATCATTAAATAAAGTGTATAGTCAAATATATCAGTTTTCTGGATAACACATTCTTAGGTTGTGAAATTCATTGATAGTGAAACTTTTTAACATGATGGAATTTCATTTTCTTCAGCCAGATAGGCTATCTTTCGGTAACTCACTACTCACTAAAACATTTTTGAAGAGAAAGTCTTTAAATTATGTGAAGGAGATAGTGCCATATCATTTAAATGAGTGGAGGGAGGCGCTTCTACATTAAAGGGTTTGAGGAGTGGATTTGGAGCTTACTTTACATCTGATGTACCCACTTCATGAAGACAGGCATTTCTGCTCCCTAATTTGAGGAAATTATATAAATATTTCAAAATTGTCAAATTATGAGAACAGATCAAGATGGACAAAATAATTATATCACATCAAGACAAAATAATTATATCAGACAGGTACCAGTTTTAAAAATACAGTAATTTTGTAAATTTGAGCAAATAGGAAAATGGAAATCATTTCCTTACTTCCATATATACAGAATTAAAACCAGTTTGATTTATTTTTCTATCACTTAATATGTGAGTCAGTATATTAAATGTAAGGGCTCTATATCAAAAGTAAGCAAACTTTTGGTTGCCGAGTGCTAAGCAACATAAGGAAAGGTAAAAGCCGCAACTGATGGTGCATCATACATAAGGGGCAGGGCTAAGTTATACATGTGACCAGAGCTCAGATTTTGGAGAAAGAGGTTCTGGGTTTGGTAACTTAGTTTTATTCAGGTAAGGATTGTAAATATAAGATTATATCTTCAATTATTTTCATGTGTTTGATAGGACACTGGCCTCAGAATGCTGATTTTCAGCAACTATCAAAATAGTTGCACTGATCCAGAGGCTCCAAAAGAATTCAAATGCTACCTGAGGATTTGAATAAGATAAATTAAAGAGAGGACAGAAGTGAAGTAATCTTGACAAAGATGACAGGGAAGATGATATTAGGGACCAGCATACATTTGGATGGGAAATGTATCGTGGGAAATGTACCATAGTTATTGGGGAAAATAGGGAGCATGGAGTTAAATTCAATAGGCTACTTCCACATTGTCACAATTCCCATTCTTTATTTCCTTAAAAACAGTTTGAAGATGATCCATGATTGTCTTCATTCCCGATACTGCAGAAACACAAAACAAGTGGAAAACACCCTTTTCTATTCTGCGCTATTGCAGGTCCTTCAGAAACAGGAATCTCCTCAATCCCAATCCATGCAAAAAAGAAATAATTTTACTCATAAATGCTCCACATGCTTATTCCTTAGTGTGCATTTGTGTGATCATATAATAAAGAATTCTAGCAGTTCCTAAGAGAGGCGTTTTGAAATCCTGAAGCTATGCTAAAAGACGAGGGGCCAGGAATCATATTGAGTCATGAGATCCTCTGAATGGAAGGATGGGGCTCTTATTTCTAGTTTTATTTCAAGTTCAAGTATGAGGAAGAAATAAATTTGACCATTTCTTAAACACAGCCAGTATCATGGATGACAGACATTTGGATCTGCTTTTGAATTGTCACACAATTCTTGGATGAATATACCCTTAAAAAAGAAAAACAGAACATTAATTTCTGAATGGCTTGTTTATATCTAATAAGTGTTGCTCTTTAGTCTTAGAGCCAATACTTGTGTGTGATGAATTGATTCAATTCTGTGTGGGCCTGATCTAGAACACTATTAAATAGTTATGTAAACAATCAAGTTGACTCCAAGTTACTTTTCATAATTCGAGATATATCTTTTAGAAAATCTGTAACTGTCTTAAATTTAAACAGTGGTCTCTTTTCTTGCTTTTGTTTTTGCAGCCTATTTACACATTGATCTTTCTCTATCTCATTCTCACTCATTCACTCAAACACAAACATACACACGTAAAAGCAATCCAAGATTATTTTTGTTTCTGTGAAATCCCATTCAACCTACATTCTCTCAACTATAATTAATATGGTTTTAATTCCTAATTTCAGAGCCTCAGCACAATTATTTTTTTCTTGATCTATTTAGCAGTCTCCTTGTCCAGAAAAGTTATTTTCCCTTTAAAAAGGACAGCTTGCTAAAGACAAAAGAAATACTTGTGTATTGCAACAGTAGTCAAATGATACCATAACATTCTTTGCCAGTTTGGATACTGTTCATGCTTCACAGTTGGATTCTTTTCCACAACAGGGCTGCAGATCAGACACATTAAAGATTCATAAGTTTATTGGCAAAGTGTGACTCTTAAGAGGTGTAACAGAAATTTCTACTGTTCCTGTTCCCATCAATTTAATGAGAAGGTACACATGTCTCCTTAATTATGTACAGGGGTAGAGAGACCATATGAACGAAAATAATTCCCAAAGCATTTTCTAGCAAGTCCATCTTATCCAAAACAAAACTCCAAACATAATGGAAAGTCTGAGTCAATGTTTTTGGGTAGTATTAAGCAAGCATAAAAATTCAAAATATACAAGAATGGTCGCATTTAAGTTCCTCTGTTGAGTTCTTAGTCCACAAATCAGTGTCCCTATACATTCATACAGCATATTGCCAGAGCTTCCATGGAGAGGAAGGGAGGTATGGGCTACTTTATTTCCTAAAGCTCTGTGCACATGCCTAAATTTTGATCTAGCCCCATATCCTATTTTGGAGTAGTAATTGTGATTTCATATATGGAATGTGTTGAGAGATCTTACATAAATGAAGTTCTCAAATAACTTGAAGGGTCTGGTTTAAAGTACAGATATTTGGCATGCAGCACAAAATAAATAATTCAAATCCAATCATATCCTGCTTCTAATAAGGTAAAAACAAACACAGTACTTAAATTCTCTGGCTAATATTTATATTACTGGCAATTAAATAATATCATGTTAATATTTCATACTGTCCTCCTAGCAATGCAAACGCATGCAAAATAAATAATGTTCAAGCAAAATATATTTTCCAACCTCTCAAACATTAATCAAACAGCATTTATCAAAAGGAAGTAAATATATATACATTAACTCATTATTTCCTTAGTATAAAAAAAAAAAGAAACGATGAATATGTTACTTAAAAACTACTTGACTACTGTGTTGTTATTGTTGTTTACCCACAGCCTGTCAGATATTTTTGACTGGATTTTGTATTCTTGGCTTCTTCAGATTCTTCCCAAGGATCTAGGATAGTTTATAGAAAGGTGTCAGGGAATGTTGTAAATGGGGATCACATGATCACAGCAGGGCAATTGTGGCACTAAAATGGCAAGAACATTCCAAGATTTCATTTTCCACAGGAGTTACAGCATTCTGTAAGGTAGCCCATTTGTGGTCCTTTGGTTCAAAACATTCTGTCCTGTGGTGCATTGTTTTGCCAAGTTAAAGGTTATAGACATGTGTTTTAGTAATATATAGATTTATGGAAGCTGAAGAAAGTGAAAAAAGAAATTTCAATTTAATCACCAATGATAAACAGAGAGTATCTACATTCAAAGTATCACTCAACTATGAATTTCACCTTTGACCAGTTAATGTACTTAATCTATCCAAAATATTGTGTAAATAAAGGTAGAGAAGAAAAAAACCATCTTGAATTCCTGAAAAAAGTATATTTGTGGTAAACAGCTTAATACAAAATATAAGATTAAGAGCCTGTGCATACCATATTTAACTTGAAGAAAATTTATATTAGATTTGCTTATACTCTAAAGTAATATTATAATTTTATTATGTTTAAAATAATAAATAATTGTATTATTTATTATATTTAATTTTATTATATTTAGAATATTATTAAATATTAAAATATCATAATATTATTTTATTCCTACAAAAGTGCCTATCAATGCATTTCAGCCAATATAGTATCAATTAAAATGAAGCAGGGTTTTCAGGCTCCAAACTGTGATTCCAAATTGACTACAACTGGTTAACAATTCACAATGATTGTATAAAAACTGGCATTCATTTGAAATGAAATGGTACCTTGTAAAGAAAGAATCTTTACTCAGTGCACTCTAAATCTGATTTTATCCATACATTTGGTTATGGTCAGGGTCACTGAATGTTTAAACATCTGATAAGACATTCAGTTTGTTCAAGTATCATCTACTGCAGTGGTCTCCAACCTTGGCAACTTTAAGCTTTGCTGGCTGAGGAACTCTGGGAGTTGAAGTCCACAAGTCTTAAAGTTGCCAAGGTTGGAGACCACTGATTACCTTGGCTCTATAAATTGGGTGTGAAAGTGTATTTCCCCAAGATGTACTGGCTCTTTGGGATGAAAACAGAGATTAACTACAAAAAAACAAACAAACCACAGAAATATTGCCTGTATCTTCCACTAACCTTCAACACACACACACACACACACACACACACACACACACACACACACACACACAGACAGCCTTCCATTCAATCAGGTCAAATTTTTGGAGACTGCCAACCTTTCTTGGCAAGGTTTTTTAGAAATGGTCTGCTATTGCCTCTTCTAGGGCTCAGAGAAAGTGGTTGGTCCAAGGTCACCCTGGCTTCATGCCTAAGGCCCAACTAGAACAACAGCCTGATGCCTTAACCATTTCCCCAAACTAGCTCTACAATTCCCAGCCTAATATGTTTCAAATAAATTGAATTTCAGCCCCAGCTAGCACAAGTTGAAGAGGGTAGCAAATGAAGGAAGCCTCATCTATAGTATAGTTCCACATGGAATCACAGTATCTTTTTCCATTTGCACTTAACCACATAAGAAATAAGCAACTGCCACCACCACCCCATACACACACATATTTTTATGTCGCGTCCATTTCAGTCCCAGTCTTTGAATAAAGCAAGGGTTAAGCCATGCAGGTAGTAAAGTTGTATTTTGCCAATTATTTAAACATCCCCCAAGCCAGACTTGAACTGTTTGAAATCTGTTTTGTCACCCGTTATTTTGCGCACAAGTCAGGCAACTTTAATTAGTTGCGGCGATTGCCAATTTCTATTCAAAACAAAGGCAAGAGAGACTGTCCACAAATTGGCAATAGACACAACAAATTCCCATGTCAACTCAGTGAGTGGAAAACACTTCAGCTCAACAATTTGGAAAGGTTTATAAAAGTATTGAGAGTAAAAAAAAAAAACTATTTAAGCCATAGAACTCAACTTTATGTTTTGTCAGGAATCCAAATGAATCAGTAGTGGGATTCAGCCAGTTCGCACCTATTCGGGAGAACCGGTTGGTAACTTTCTAAGCAGTTCGGAGAACCGATTGTTGGAAGAAATCTCCTTTTGTTTTTGTTTTTCACTTTACAGGGCTAATCCTATAAGGAAGGCAAGAAGGGAAACATTCTGGTGTTGTTTCTAGCCTAATCTTTATTGCCCTGCTTAAAGAAACTGCCTCTCTAATTAACCCTTATTACATTGTAACAGCTAAGGTGAAGCGCCCATCAACGTGAGTGATGTTGAGTTGGCCATGCCCACCCAGTCACATGACCACCAAGTCCCACCTACCCTGATGGTCATTAGGGCAGAGAACCTGTTGTTAAATTATTTGAAACCCACCACTTGCAATGAATGCAAGTGGCCACCTCCAGCCTGTGCTCAGTAAAGGAGCCCACCGTTTTTCTAGCTAAACCAGTGGTAGTCAACCTGGTCCCTACCGCCCACTAGTGGGTGTTCCAGCTTTCATGGTGGGTGGTAGGGGTTTGCTGTAACTCTGCTTTATAAATTTTATAAAGTAAAGTTACTTCCCTACTTTATAAATCACCATTACTGTGGAACCGGTGGGTGGTTAGAAAAGTTTACTACTAACAGAGATACAAAAGTGGGCGGTGGGTATAAAAAGGTTGATTTCCCCTGAGCTAAATGATTGTTCAGCCGAGGATACTTAAGTGTTAGGAATTGCCTCCTAACATTCAGCTGGAGTAGGCTTCTGTCACCCGGATCTCCTTGGATGGCAGAGCAGGCTTCTTCTGTACTGCACAGTGGTTGCACCTGCTGACTTCGCGCCACCTTCCAACTTTTACAGACGCAACGCCTCTATTGAGAGAGCGCGGAAAACTGGCAATCCGAGTAAGCCCAAACTACTCCAGGTGGCTGCAGAGGCGGGTGGGGAGCGGGAAGAAAACAACCTTTTATCTCAACCGCCTTAATTGTGCAAATGGCCATCGCCTCTCGGACATTTGAGCCGCTGCCAGCCAAACCGACCTTTTCCAGTTTGGCAAAAAAAGACGCCCGGGAGGGAGGGAGGGAGGGAAGAGGGAGGAAACCTGCTCGTCCTTCCTCTCAGCGTCCCCACTTGTTTTCGCGGGCTCCGAATCGCGACAGCGCCAGCGGCCCTCCCCTCTCCCCTCTCCCCTCTCCCCTCCCGGCCCCAGCCCTGCTCGCGAGTTTTCGCTGGCTGAAGCCAAAACACAACCTCCGGCTCGGCGGGAGCTGCGAGCGAGCAACAGGGCAGCGCTGGGGCGACGTCAGTAGGGGCGCGCGGTTTGGACTCCAGCTCTTTAAAAACGGCGTGTAAACTGATCTGTCCCCATAGAGAGCCGCGTGCGCCAGCAGTCGTTCGGGCTACGGCAGCGGGCGGCTTCCCAGCGCCCTCACCCGCAGCTGTGCTGGCACGCGCGCCCTCCGCCACCCCTCACCCTCGAGTTAGGCTTGTCCCGAAAAAGCTTCCGACCGACCGCCTCCGCCTCCCGCTCCTTTCCCCGCGCCGGCACGCGCTCCGGCTGCTTAGATAGTTAAGAGCGGGGGGGATGTCAGAAGCTCCTTCCCTTACTGGAAAAGCAACTTTGCAGCCGTCGCCGTTTGCCCCCCGCGCTGCTTTGGCACCATGGACACCGCCGCGGTTGTCGCTGTCCCTGCCCGCGCGTTGCTTTTCCTCAGCTTGCTCGGGTTGCTCGGGTCCGGACTGGGAACGCGGCAAAGAAGCTGCCCGGGCTTCTGTCACTGTGAGCCAGATGGGATGCTCCTGCGGGTGGACTGCGCCGACCTGGGCCTCGCAGATATTCCCGCCAACCTCAGCGTCTTCACCTCTTACCTGTAAGTACAGAATGACAGAATAGAGTTGGAAGGGACCTTGGAGGTCTTCTAGTCTAACCCCCTGCTCAGGCAGGAAACCCTCTACCGTTCCAGACAAGTGACTGTCCAGTCTCTTCTTAAAAACTCCAGAGATGGAGCGCCTGCAACTTCTGAAGGCAACTTCTGTTCCACTGGTTAATTGTTCTCATTGTTAGGAAGCTTCCCTTTACTTCCAGGTTACTTCTCTCCTTGATTAGTTTCCAACCATTGTTTCTTATGTTGCTTTTTGGTGCTTTGGAAAATAGGTTAACTCCTCTTCTTTGTGACAGCCCCTCAAATATTGGAATACTGCTATCATGTCACTTCTCTTCTTTTCATTAGATTAGACAAACATAATCCCTGCAACCCTTCTTCATATGTTTTAGCCTCCAGCCCCCTAATCATCTTTGTTGTTCTTTTCAGCACTCTTTCCAGAATCTCTACAACTTTTATTTATAATACAGTTACCATGTTATAAAATACGGTACGATTGGCTCAGAAGGGAGCAAGGAGGGGGAAATTGCTTTTTGAAGCCAAGAAAAGGGTCAGATGCTTTCCCTCATATAGTGCCTTCAAATGTCCTGGATTACTTGCACCCCTCCATTATTCTGTTAAAGTGGCATGGATATGCTGTTTGTAAAGGATGGAGAAGCAACAGGTTATGTGGAATTTGGGATAGAAACTTCATAGTCAACTAAATTCATCACCCAGCAAAACTAATCAGCACACCATAAGTTATAGCTAGTTCACTAAGCATCATCCCTCCACTGTCTCATCTGGTACTTTTTGATCATATCATCCATGACTTGTTTCACTGAGTGTTAGCAAGAGCAAACAAGGAGGGAAGGGAGTGGGCATAAAATATATTTATTTCTTTGAGTCTGGTATAAACTGGCTCTAGTTGGTAGATTGCTTCTCACCAACTTGCATCCCTGAGAATATGACAGAAATGTGGAATTTGGGGCCATTTTATAAAAGCAAAGACATTCCAGATGAAGTATGCATATTGTGAGAAGAGTTGGAATGAGAAAGCAATTCTATGGGTATCTTATTTTGTATGTCCATTTGGCAAATACAAAGATAAGATATACTGTCACAGAGTGGAAAGTTAAGGAGCTGTGGATATATAGTCAGTTTCACAAATAGTTAAAACACTGTGCAGCAAAACCATGCATGGAAGTGCCAGATATGATCCAGGGTATTTTCTGCTGCAGACTATGTAGTAACAATGTATGGATAGTATTAAGAATCTGGATATCCACAATTCCATCAAATCTCTGAACTCTGTTCTATAACACTCAGTGGGACAATGTCACATTTTTAATATTCAGAACTGATATTATTAAAGGATCATGGAGGGAATGGTGTTCCGAGATCTGGTTAAAATATATATTCTAAATCTATATTAAAATTTCTCTAAGTTGCTTGGCAGTGCCAAGCCCATATCAATTGAAAGAAAGAACAGAAACAACTGGTTAAATGAGGGGTTATTATAGATCACTAATGGCTTTTTAGTTTGTGTTTTTCCTGTATTTCATTGTTTTATACAGCAACTGTAATTGAACCTATAATACTTTAATTTTGGGCTGTTGACACTAATATTAAAGTGGCCATATTGTAATGTTGCTATTTTGTCAAAAATTGTTTATTATGTTTTCAAATGCATTGAAATGCAATGTTAAAAATGTCTACATGGGAAGCATTAGTATGCAAAAATTAACTTGCAACGCATAATTATTTTATATGATTTAATTGGTTTTGTACTTTTAGTGAGAAGCTGCTATCAGAAGTACTATCTTAATATGTGTAACTAGACAATCCTTCAATATTCAAGGATTAAAACTGTATTGTGCAAACAAATTTGAGAGCTTGATGCCTGAACATTTAGGTGGTAGCAGATAATACTTTTTTAAAAAAAGAATTGAAACAGCTTCATTGAAACAGAATTAATTTCTTGCTTTAGGTCTATGTAATGTATTACTTTTTAAAAATTGTTTTGATCATCTGTTTATCAAAAATGGGATAAAAGCCATTTACAGACTTTACTGAGATGTTAAATTACATATGAAGTATTTTTTTATAAATAACATATATTTATTTATATTTATTTATAGCAATTTTCCCCAGTTTGGTGTGAAATTACTTCCAACTTTTATGGAGGGTGCCGCTTTGAGAAAGCCTAATATATAATGTATATAAAAATAAGCACTTTTATAAACATGATTACACCTGCTGGATATTATCTTTACTAGGACTTCCAAGTTAAGTCTTTGAATGACATTATTTAATCTTTAACTAATCCTGAAAGATAGAACAGGTGTCTATAAAACAGAGTAAATGCTCCTGAAGTATGAATAGTGAGTAAAAAATATGGGACAAAGTCTTTTTGGATTTACTATATAGAACATATTAAGGGTATGAATAAGTTCATGAACAATTTTTAAAAAAAAATGAAGGTTGAAGTAACAAGATACAAGTTTTACTAATTTGTGAACTGCACAGCATTGTTCTAATTAAGTGGGCTTCACATTTTTGCATCAATTATGTATCCTCTTCACTGAAGTTGTAAAGATGCAAGAGATTATAGTTATCGTCCCTCTTTGATCACTTCAGAACTTTTTAAAATACAATCATTTAATAGGATTCAGTATGAGTAACATTTATGGTTTGAAAGCTCATGAAATTTCACAAGTATACTAAGAGCTGATATATGATTTTGAATATATCTTTTTTTAATTTGTTTGGCAATTGTACTGAAGTAATTTGTTATGGCCTTTCAAAATGCTTTTCAACTTTTCAGTCTATACATAACCATGGTACTCATTGATCCAAGTACTAAAGTGGCTCAATCAGTTTAGCTCTTAAGGTTAGCTACCTGCTCATAGTCTGTTTGTCACTGGCTTTTCGTGTTTTTTTTTTCTTTTTACTTCCTAACTTTATATGGAGTAAAATTAATAATAAGAAACATCAGGTATTTGCTAATACTTTGAAATTGAGCAGGGTAGTTCATGTCTAAGAACAATGGCCTCAAGATTCACTTTATCTAACTCTGAATAATTAACTATTCCCAGGTTGTGGGGTATATTCTGTTAGAAAGTTCTGTCAGAAAGACCTAAGATAGTGTTTACCTTTTATGACCATTATATAACTTCTTGATTCTTGAGACTCCTTTAAGAGTGTGCAGATACATGAAAACTGATCTTCCAACCAGAAGGGGATGCTGCAACTCCACCTTGATAATATTAAGCCGTTGACTTTTAAGCTAATCAATGTGATTGTATTACAAAAATATAACTCATAATTAAAATTGACATATTTTAAAATCATATGAGTAATTAAGAAGTTTGCCTTTTCTTTCAATTGAATTTACAAGACATTTTATTTTATTCCCATCAAAGTAGGACTGTTTGGTTTATTGATTAAGGCACCAGGCTAGAAATCAGACAACGATGAGTTCCAGTCCTGCTTTACCCATGAACTCCAATTAGGTGACTTTGAGTCAGTCACTCTCAGCCCACGATATCAGACTTGGGTGACAAGCTGCCTGGTCAATTTCTGTCGCAAGTAAATGGATCAACGATCAGTTGATCTGGAAAAAAGTTGAGGGGAAACACTAGGAAAAACAAGTAGTAAGATTGTTACAATGCTATATAGTGTTGTGCATTATGCATACTACTATATTACTATAGCCCTGATGGCAAACCTATGTCACACATGCCACAGGTGGCACACAGAACCATTTGTCAGGGCACACGAGCTATTGCCTGTTAGCTGGCCTTCTTTTGAGGCTGTTTTTCACCCTCTGGAGGCTTCCCTGAAGCCTCCAAAGCGTGAAAAATCGGCCCTACAGAAAAACCGGAAATTCGTGACTGGACTTCCAGTTTGCTCATAGGACCATTTTTAGCCCTCCAGAGCCTTCAGGAAAGCCTCCTGAAGGTCCCTGAAGCTCCCGAGGTTGAAAATCAGCCCAACGGGGAACCTGGAAGTTTGGGAATGGTGACTCCCAGTTTGTCTGTAGGGCCGATTTTTGGTCTCCGGAACCTTCAGGGCC
Organism: Thamnophis sirtalis; assembly: GCF_051295495.1. NCBI lineage: Eukaryota > Metazoa > Chordata > Lepidosauria > Squamata > Natricidae > Thamnophis > Thamnophis sirtalis. Next base: position 45,757,409 of record NW_028261389.1, on the reverse strand, counting down.
TTCAGGAGGCTTCCCTGAAAGCTCCAGAGAGCAAAAACTGGCTCTATGAGCAAACCAGAAGTGACTTCCAGTTAGTCCGTAGGTCTGTTTCTTGCCCTCAGGAGCCCTCAGGGAAGCCTCCTGAAGGCTCCGGAGGTCAAAAATCGACCCTACGAAGAAACCGGAAGTCACCATTCCCAAACTTCCAAGTTCCCTGTAGGTCCGTTTTTCGGCCTCCGGAGGCTTCAGGGAATCTCCTGAGGCCTCTGGAGGGCATCTGGGAGGTGGGGGAGGCTGTTTTCACCCTCCCCAGGCTCCTAGAAAGCCTCGGGAGCCTGAGGAAGGCAAAAAAAACAGCGGCAAAAGTGGGGGGGCACTAATCGCATGCATGCGTGCGCACTGGGGGTGTATGCGCGCATAGCATTATGGGTTTGGCACACCAGCGCACAACTCCCCTGTGCTCCTCCTGCTTTTGGCACGGCAGCCAAAAAAGGTTTGCCATCACTGTACTATAGTATATTATATACTATATTATATATTTTGACTTCTATCCATTTTCTATCCCAGGTTTGACATTCATTTGAAACATTGTTAGACGTATTAATGTTTTGCATAGTGAAATGCCTTCATTCAAAATTGATATTTTTTGTTTAACATGTTTTTGTTTTGTTTGTTGTCTTTTTTGTGACATTTAGACGCTTTGAAATTAAACATGATAATTAGAGCCAACGTGGTGCAGTGGTTAATTGCAGCACTGCAGACTACCTCAGCTGACTGCAGTTCTGCAGTTCGGCTGTTCAAATCTCACCGGCTCAAGGTTGACTCAGCCTTCCATCCTTCCGAGGTGGGTTAAATGAGTCCCTTTATTGTTGGGGGCAATATGCTGACTCTGTAAACCGCTTAGAGAGGGCTGAACACCCTATGAAGCGGTATATAAGTCTAACTGCTATTGCTATTGCTAATAAATGATTATAAATGAGCTAAGAGCAGTGGTGGCACACTAGTTAGAATGCAGTACTGCAAGCTACTTCTGCTGACTGCTGAGTGCTAGCAGTTTGGCAGTTCGAATCTCACCAGGCTCAAGGTTGACTCAGCCTTCCATCCTTCTAAGATCGGTAAAATGAGAACCCAGATTTTGGGGGGCAATAGGCTGACTCTGTAAACAGCTTAGAGAGGGCTGCAAAGCACTGTTAAGCGGTATACGTGTAAGTGTTATTGCTAAATGTACTATAAACAAAATGTAAAATACTAGAAATAGGAGAGGCTATGCCACTTTGGTTATTAATCTACTGATGTCTTATATGCAAGTATGTTTAAGAACTCTTTATTTGTTTTTCCACTGAGAAAAGTATTCTTCAGTTGTGCCAATATCATATATCTGAGACCGCTCACTTATTAATGTACACCTTGATTTGTCTTAACTTCAGACATTTCCAAATATTAATTAACATACCTACATAGTCCTTCAGATCATACGTGGGCTACTGAATCCTTCTGTTTGTAAAGATTTATGCATTAGGAAAATGAATATATTTATATAATTGTTGAGACAATAGAAAATAAAACATCTCTAAATGATACTTCAGCATTTAATATGTCTGAAACCATAAAAAATAATGTTGGTTCTAAATTGTGACTAGCACAACTAATGATTTCCCATGATGTCTAAAATTAATCACAGTATCATCTATGGTCAAATGCTATGTTTCTGTGTTATGAATATAAAATCACTAATAAGGATTGTTTAATTATCTGCCTTTTTCGGCATCATTCCCAGCATGGCATATGTGAACAATTGTGGCAGTCTCATTTATACCACTAAACTGGGATGTCTGTAATATATCCAGCATTTAAGTTTGTTAATAGTAGTTTACCCAGGTTGTTGTCTGATTTCCTGAGAGTTTATAGGTTACAATCATAGCGCACGGACTTCTGATTTATATTCATAGGACGTATAGTTTCTGAAGGTTTGTGACATGTAAAATATTACTCAAGGTTTAGCATGTAAAATATTACTCAAATTTATGCAGTTTTATATGTTCTTGGGTTTGTTTTGTTACTTATTATGAGATGTCTGTTTATCAACAGGAGGTAAAAAGTTCATAGACATTAGTTAGAAGGTTTCTTTCTGTTATATTTGGGAATGCCAGGTGATATAAAATCCATTTTTCTTTTTACAGATAAATGTTAAGAAATATGATGGTTTCCCATTCACTTTACACTTAAGAGCACATGTGGAATATTCACCCATGTTTATACAATGGGATTCAACATGATGTGATTAAACTGGTCACCTTTGTTTATAGTTACTGATATTACTTCCCTTGTTTATACCTAACACTAGGCCATATTTTATTTGTTTTTGACTTAGTAATAGTCCATACCTAGAGGGGAAAAGAGTGTTGTTGTTTTATAAGAAATGAGAATTTGAAACCAACTAGGAAATAGCCAAAAAAAGTCAATACTATCTCTAAGATTCACCCAGTTTGTTTGTTTTTTATTTATTCAGCAAGCTTGAACAAAAAAAACCAGTCCCGACTTAGCATTATGTATGAGTCCAGCAATTATTTTGTCAGCCTGATCTGGTTTCATTGCATATAACACACATAGATCCTTATCCATAGATCCTTCATTATGTCTTGGAACAATGCACTGCCATAGCCTAATCTGTGATCCAGTTTAAAAAAGAACAAAAGAGATGTGGGGAGGGCATTTTTCATTTTAGAACTAATTGTGCCACCAAAGTCAAACTGAAGTTCCCATTATCATTTATGGGTCCATTCTTGTATTTAATAATGGGTGATAAGAAAACAGTTAGGTTCAAATAAAGAATCTTTTCCACACATATTCTTCTTCTCCCACAAATCTATAATGCTCTTTCTTCTCTAGCCATCTGCAAGACTAAATTTCTTCTTTTTACCTCTACCAATCCTGCATGCTTTCAGAACCCTCACAAACTTAGCAAATATTTTTTTTTAAACCATATAAGAACCATAATAAGGTTGTGCTATCATAAGTGTAAAATAAACCAACTTTCTACTAATCTATGTATCACTTTTCTGATTAAGGTATATTATCCCAAATATGTTTTTTTTTCAAAAAGCCACTGGACTTTGTTTTTCCTTGAAAACATTTTCCTTTTCATCCAAGAAGCTTCTTTAGTTCTGAACTGAAGAAACTTCTTGGATGGGAAGCAAAACATCTTCAAGGAAAAAGAAAAACTAGTTGCCTTTTAAAAAAGCATCTTTGGGACAACAATGACCTAGATCAGTGGTCTCCAACCTTGGCAACTTTAAGACTTGTGGACTTCAACTCCCAGAGTTCCTCAGCCAGCTTTGCTTTGAGAATTGAAGTCCACAAGTCTTAAAGTTGCCAAGGTTGGAGGCCACTGGCCTAGATGACTGAGAATCTCCATGGACATTAAACTATGTTGTTTTCAGCCATAATAAATGGAACAAAGATCAAACCACATTGAATCCAGTAAAAGTAGTCAATTTATTTCATTGTCTGAAAACTACTGGGCTTCCCAAATATCCAAGGAGGCAAAAAAATAATTATGGAAATAAAGTAATAGATTATATCTTTCACTATATATTATAAAATATAGGGAATATTAAGTGAAGTCACAATCCAATTTTACCTGCAATGGAGAGGGGAAAGGTACTTACAATTAAGTAAAAAATGCTTAAGCTACACATAATATAAGCTACAATATTTGCTTAACTGGATTTCTTTGTCAGAAGCATCTCCAGACTTCTTGGCAAATTGATTGATTGATTTATCATATTTCTTAACCACCCATCTCCCTCAGAGGGGCTCTAATTAAATTTGTCACCTCCTTAAGATGGACAAGTTTATTTTTATAGAAATCTAACACAGCTGCTATAGTTCCATTGTCGAAGATAGAAGGATGGCTGGATGAATAGAAGATAGATGGATATATTGGATTAAATGGAAACAAAGCTTTTATAAAACAACAAAGTACATTTAAATGTCACTCTTCCCTTTTAAGATAGAAACAGAAACTATAAGAAGAATAGAAGTTAGATGAGAAATAATTTTGTGTCAAACATTTTGTGACTCTGAACTGGGAAACAAACAAAAAGCTTAAGTCTAAAATAGGTGCCATAAAATTTATAACCATGGGGAAAAAATAAGTCCAAAGATCCAGTCCCAATGTCCCATCCACATGTATAATTTCCATAGCCATATTATGTAAGCCCCTATCAATGTAGTTCTTGCTGTACTTCCCAATGATATCATGGGGACAAGTGGAGACAATTGCCTATCCATAAATTTTAAATCTTGAGAGTTCTGATTTTTATTATACATGACAGACTAAAACATCACAACATTCTCTTACACTGCTTTTTCTTGGCTTGTAATCTTATTTTAGTCAGCCAATCTAGTGACTATAAAAGTTTTTTTCCCAAAAGTGAAAAAGAAATGCAAACCTTTTTCACCACCAGACAGCCACATGTTAAAACATATTTTTCAGTTTATGCCTTTCCACTAAAGCAAACTCCCTAGCTAAAGACCACCCAGGAATACTTAAAAAAATTATATGACATTATTGTTGGAAAGGTATTTTACCCCCCAAAGCATGAGCTATTAATGAACAACAATAATTATTTATATTTATGTTACCAAGAGTTTTTAGGTATAAAGGATATATTGTACTATAAAAAGGATCATTATTGCAGATTACATTTTAGAATCTTCTTGTTTCAATTATATCTGAAATACTGTAACAATAACAACAAAATTATTTTGTTTTATTAAATTTTATTTGTAAATATACATTATCAATATCACTATGATCATTATTGTGTAATTGTATTGTATATGTATCACAAATTAAAAATGCTAATACCAAGTTAATCCTCATTCATTAATAACAAGTAAGGGAATTTGCAACCTTAATGTATAACAGAAAAGCAGAAGAGTCATGACTCGCTCAGAATAGCTGATGAATTTGATAAGCAAAACTGCAATCTGTATTTCTCCCATGGAACATTACAAAATTAAGTGCTTGACTCTGTAGCCTCTGCAGGATCATATCTAGCTCCACCATTTGCATAAGATTTCCATGGTCTAACTAGCTTTTCACTCATCACTGCAAATGCTCTTGATGAATAAGGGAAGTGGCATTGGGGAAGAAAATATCACAAGCATACATAATCACTGAGCTGTGATTTGCATAAATTAAGTTACACTGATGTTCTGATCTTTCAAAGACTGAAAATGTTTTGTGCTTCATATTAGCTTACTTATTAGTTTAATTTTGCATTCTGCCCAAATGCTGTCTATAGTTTCTATTCTTATATTGTTAACTATCAGTATTTCTTTAATACATGGCTTACTAGATATAGTCATAGCCTTTTTGCTTAATGTTTTATACCAAAACAATATAAATACTATCAAATTATGCATTAAGTTTTGTTTTCTGAAACTTCACTATGAATTCAGTACAAATGTTTCTGATATAAATAAAATTAAACCGTATTGTTTGTTTATAGTCCAGACAATTTAGCAGACTGTCTTGGAAATTCATTTAACTGATTAGATTTAAATCAACAACTAAGCTTTTTCTGGCTAGCAGGATTAATGTATTGTCATGATTGGGACAGCCAAGAGTAAACTTTTTTTTAATGCTGAATGTTTTTTTCCTTCTTTTTCTTAATAAAGTTTGATGGTGGATTAAAAAAAAAATAACTTAATGCTGATATCTTTGAATATGGAATATACTATAATTATATTAAACTTGAAATATAACTACTTAAAACACAAGCATCATTCTACATAAGAAAAACTATAATTGTCAACCCATTGTTATGAATGCATTATTTTAAATGCCATGTATTTTAAGAATTTAAATATAAATATGAATAAAGTAAATATAAATAAGAAAGTTAGAGGTACTGCAAAATAGTTTTGACCAGCATGTTTTAACAAGACAAATAAGTTAATGTTATAAAAGATATTAATTTTCACCAGTAAAGTAAACTGTTATTACGTTTTAACCCATACAGATATCTTTCATAATTTTTTTTTCAGGCGAACCCAAATAATTTTAAAAGATGGGAAAAATTCAGTTTATTTGACAACATTGTAATAAAATACTGATCAGAGTGCATGTCAGTTATGTGTCCTTTTATTAGATTTATTTTTCTTATGAAAAAGGCAATTATCACTGTTTTGATTGAAGGCTAGTAGGGTTGTACTCTCTGAATCTTAATTAACATCTTCAGTCTCAATGGAAAACTAACAATGATACCTTAAAATCATGCAGTTGCACTATAATTCAACTCAGTTGATACGTTATAAGCAATTGTTGCTAAATAAAGGAAGTTATCAATGACCATTTTGAATTTTGTCTACTGAAGTGAAAGAAGTCAATAATTTTATTTTCAATCTGGAACTGAATTCCGAGGTTTAAATGGATCTAAATATAGTAACATACTGCAAGGAGGTGAAATTGAAGAGGGGCTAACATCTGGCAGAACCTACCCTTTTATTGGAAAGATCCAACAAAAGGGGCAGCATCAGGAAACTACAGCCATTTACCTGCTTACCAACCACCTTACTAACTGGTGTGGTAACTGATGCAGTCCAACAGCATCTAGTAGACATGCCAACCTGAATGCAGCATATATTGATTACAGAAGGTATTCAACTCCCTGCTACGTGATTGAATAATCAAGTGCCTAGAAATAACGGGTCAGTAGAAACATCAGAAGCACTGTGCAAAAATTAATGGCATAATAGAAGGCACAGTTACTGTTTAATGGTGATAGAATGAGAGAGATTAACATTAAGGAAGGAGTCTTCCAAGGAGACTTACTATCACCGCTATTGTTTGTCATTGCATTGATTCCTCTGTCAACAATACTGAATATCTCAGACTATACCTACCAAGCATCAAAAACATCGGCCAGGCTTTACATGGATGATTTGAAGCTATATGGAAAAAAACCATCTGAAATAGAATCACTACTCTACATTGTCCATATATACTGCCACAATATTGGATAAATATGCCATGCTTATTTGATGCCCTATGGAAATAATTTCAAGAGTCTGGATGAAGACAATCACTATAAATACATGGGCATCCTTCAAGCTAATTTCATCAAACATAATGGAGTCAAGAAAAAGATTAGACATGAATATTTCAAGAGAGTGAAGAAGAGTTTACAATCAGTGGTGGGATTCATTTTTTTTTTACTTTTGCTTGGTGGGCGTGGCTTGGGCGTAGCAGGGGAACGATACTGCAAAATCCCCATTCCCTTCCCACTCTTAGGGGAAGGATACTGTAAAATCTCAATCCCCCCCCCCAAATCTCGGCGGAAGGATACTATAAAATCTCCATTTCTACTCCACTTCAGGGGAAGGATACTGTAAAATCCCCGTTTCCACCCTACTCCTGGGGGTAAGATACTGTAAAATCTCAATTTCCACCCCATTCCAGGGGAAGGATATTGTATCCTATTGTACTCTATTTCCACCCCACTCTTGGGGTAAAGATACTGCAAAATTCCCATTCCCACCCCACCCCACTAATCTGCTTTCCAGCTCCATTCTCCTGTACAGGGCAACAAAAGAAGACCCAGCTGATCAGCTGGGACTTGGAAGGCAGCAAATAGATGGGGGTGGAGCCAGTTCTCTGAAATAATTAAAATTTCCACTACTGGTTCGGCAGAACCAGTCAGAATCAGGTGAATATACCACCTCTGCTTACAATCCAAACTTGGTGAAGGAAATACAACAAAGGCACTCAACACCTGGGCAATTCCAATCATTAGATATACCACTGGAATAATGGACTAAAAGCCCTGGATAGAAAGACCAGAAAAATATTGATAATGAATCATGCCCTTTATCCATGCAGCAATGTTGACAGACTATACCTACCAAAGAAAAGGCAAGTAAGGGTAGTACCAATAGTAATAGGCTCCTTGGGTGTAATTCCAAAACAACTGCAGCACCACTTGAACATCATTGGCATTGACAAATTTGCCATAAGTCAATTGCAAAAGGAACAGCTTCCATCCTGCAACGATATCTGTAACACCATCAAAAATATCCACATCTGCCTATCCCAGATCCTTGATAAGGATTTGAGAGATAGACAAAAATGCCAAATCCAGTCTGAATATCTGGCTGATTGTGTGATGATCAGCAACAACAACAACAATAACAACAACAACAACAAAATTGAGATCCAGATATGGATAATTTGAAGAAAAAAAGATACACTGCTGCTTGACAAATGTCATTTAAATTTCAAAACCATCAATAACCTATTGAATATTTAAAAGGAAACTATTCCCCAAAATAGAAAGGGCAGCTCTGAAATATCTCATTGATTGTTCCTCTTCCCTCCTTTCTCTTTTTTTTCATCCGACAATTTCATCCATATTCATCAATAGCTTTGTTTAATATTTGAAACACTAAAATGCTATGGCTTTGAAAAGGGTAGAGTAAGTTTCCTTTTAGATACATTTGTGTATAACTGAATATACCAATCCACTATTGTGTTAACCATGAGAACTGAGTGGAATAGTTCCTAAGAAAAGATTGGTATCCTGGTTAACTTTTGAATAATCTTTTTGATATAGGTTTTTTTCATGTAGGAGCTGGAAATGCTAGAATAAATGGACGAATGGACACATGTTATACCTGGCTTCCTATTAGCTTTTGGATGCAATTTAAACTGCTGCAAATTTATTTAAATTGGAACCAGAAAATTAAGTAATTGTTAAGTAGTGTGATTGTTAAACGAGGCATCATGTGACCACACTTGATTTTATGACCTTTTTTTGCCAGTCATTAAGTGAATCATTATGATCACTGAGAGACATCATGTGACCACAATTTGCAAGCTTCCCCGCTGGCTTTCCATTTGCTTGTTAGTCATTAAGAGAGGACTACCTGTAGTTTTAGCCTATGTAGCCCTTTACAGCCTAGTGCTGCCTGCGGGACTAAATCTCCCCAAGAGATTTACTATCAGCTTATTCCCTCTGGAATGAGCTGCCCCCGGAGCTTCATATAATCCCCGACCTCCGGTCCTTCCGACGCGCCCTAAAAAGTTGGCTTTTCCAGCAAGCCAGCCTGGCCTGAACAAAACAAAACCAATTATTGATTACTGTTAATTTTAATTTTAATTCTTTTTGTTTTTAAATGTCATTGTCAATTTTAATTGAGTTTGGGATATCCTATTTAATTTCTTCTTAACTTTTGTATTATGTGTTTCTTTTAATGTTGTATGCCGCCCTGAGTCCTTGGGAGAAGGGCGGCATATAAATCGAATAAACCTAAACCTAAGAGAGCTGGCCCAACAACCTGCTGGAAAAAGCACCTAGTTGTCCCTCATTTTGGGGAGGTGTTTCAAGTAAAGCACCTTAACAGCACATTCGGTCCTTTGCTAGGTTACTCTCTTCTTTTTTTTATCCTAGAACTCACTATCTTAATCTATTCTATAGCCAAAAGATTACTACCACCTTCATTCTTAGCCATCAACTGTAAATTATTTTGTAAATCTTAAACATTAATCTAGATTTTTCACTTTTTCTTTCTACTTTTATATTAAATTATTTAAAATCATTTTTTATTTCCAGGCATAAAGTGATTTTATGGTAGTATCTTAAATTGTTAGTGTTTGACTTTCAATTTTAATTCTACCTGTCTTTTCTTCCATTTCTGTTTTTCATATAATATATTTGCTATGTAAAGTAGCAACAATGTGTACATTCTTGTTTCGTAGCTTTTTCTACTCGATCTAGTAAATAAAGTAAAACTTTTTTATATTGTCCTATTCTTTCTATTCTGCATCTGAGGTTTAAGTCACTGATTATGTGTTCCTCTGCCTTTGTGGAAAACTTCATTTATTTCTCTTTATGGATAGTCAGTGTGTAACGTTTTTCAGAAATTAACATCCTGAAATTGTTTGGGCAATGTCCTTTTATACTTTCACCAAAGCTGTCCTAAAACTGGAATTGTTGCATTTTTCAGTTCATAGAATAATGAGCATTTGAAGGAAAAATGAGGACCATGTGATGGTGATCTGCTAAATCTAACCCTTCTTTGAACTTCTTTTCACAGAGCCTTGGCACTATGACTTTTTTATGCCTGGTTATAAACTAGACTTTGAATCTATCAGCTTATAACTGAAAACTGTTTGGATTATGCTATAATTACAGGTAGTCCCTACTTACAACTGTTCATTTAGTGATTGTTCAACGTTACAATGGCACTAAAAAAGGACTTCTGGCAGTTTTTCAGACTTACGACCATTGCAGCATGGTCATGTGATCAAAATTCAGACGCTTAGTAACTGGCAATGCCCCAGTGATCACTTTTTGTGACTTCCTGACAAGCAAAGTCAATGGGTAAGCCAGATTCACTTAACAATCATAGTTATTAACTTAATAACTGCAGTGATTCACTTAACAGCTATGAGAAGAAAGATTGTAAAATGAGGCAAATTTCACATAACTACTGTCTTACTTAGATGAGGAGTACCTATAAGTAACCTTTGTGGAAAAGGGAAAGAAGTATAACATTAGTTTCTGGAAGGGTTGAGTAGTGACATGTAGGTTCTTAAATGCCTCCGGAAACAATGCCAGCACATACACTTGTGACAGATCACACAACCCTTGGGACTACAACTAAACAATCATATAGTCTTTATTTGAAAAATTAGAAACACTAAATGTAAAATTAGTTTGCATATTCTTCTCACAACTAAACTGTGTGACCATTCATGATTTATGTCTTGCAAGCCATTGCCCAAATACAATGTAAGTCTGACACATGAATTTTCTTTTGATTTTTTTTTTGATAATTTATTGCTCATTATATTAAGTTCTTTGATTTCTTTCTATTCCTGGTCATATTAGGCATACCAGTCCAGGAGGTGCCATAGTCAATGTATTAGTTTGGTTAGTTAATACATAGCTAATGTATTTAGTACCTGAACAAAGGCAGTTTGTGCTTCTGAAGCCACCTTGGCTTTGAGCGATGAATCTCATATTTTAGGAAACATGCAGCATTTTTTAGAATAGGCTGCCTACTTCTGAAAATCACACATCCCAAGGACTTCCATTTTGTCTACATTTATTCTATGTTTATTGCCCTCATTCAGCAGTGTATTTTATGTACTGATCCAGCAATCACAGATCGTATTTAATTCTGATGACAATGAGCAATAGAACTCCTATTGTCAGTATGTAACAATGTTGTCCCGATGTTGCATCCAAGTAAAGTTGCTAGTGCTTTCTTATAATGATGAAACATATGGATACTGGTACAATACTACTATATGAAATTCCAGAATGTAATTTTCAATCTAATAGTATATCATGACTGATAAAAGTCAAACCTGCCAAGCCTTGAAGCCCAAATACAAAACTAAACTTTAGAATTTCATCGTCAAAAATTAAGTGTTCTAATATTTTCCTAATTGATTCAGCGCTACCTTTGGAACAATTACCTCATTTTATATACTACTAATAGTTAACCAATAATTACCTTTTCAAGGATACTTCATTATATTCAACTTTCTCTTAGATGTCTATTTTATTTTTCTGTAACATGAGAGTCCTTGTTAAGCAATACATTTTAGATTATTTCCTTCCCAGCCCACAATTACTATAATAAACCTGGAGTTTTTAAAAAGTATATATTATATTTAAAAAAAACATATATACTTATTCTAAGCTTGTATAAAGAATTAGAAAACACTCATTCAATAAACAACATGGTCATAATGTATGTATACGTTAAAATAATTTTCCAAGTGTGAAATTAAAATGGTATCTTTCAACATTTTGACACATAGGGCTGTAAACCAAAATATATTTTGTGCGCATGTTGTTAGCAATAGCAATAGCAGTAGACTTATATACCGCTTCATAGGCCTATCAGGCCTCTCTAAGCGGTTTACAGAGAGTCAGCATATTGCCCCCAACAATCTGGGTCCTCATTTTACCCACCTCGGAAGGATGGAAGGCTGAGTCAACCCTGTTAGCAGCAGAGGTTACCATACTCAGAAAGAGAAGAGTTCTAAAAATTACCAGAATCTTGAAATAAGCTTAGAAAATAATCAGTAATCATATAGTTCTTTCATTATCATATGATCATGATGCCATAAACCAGTCTGTAGCCCAGCTGTTGCATTTTGTATGAAAAGAAAATCCAGATGCTTTTATGGACAGCACACTAGAGTCTAGACAAGATTTAATTAAGGCATAGAAAATTGTTTACTGATTAGAATATCTCACTACCAACACTACAGTAGATGGACCATAACTACTGCCATATCATGACTGTAATTGTATTGCATTGCATTGTAATTTATTGTTGTTAATTCTTAATGTTTTTAGTATGTTTTAATTTCTATAGACCACCTGAAGTCTAAATTGGGACAGGGATAAGCCATATAGTGAACAAGCAGATAATTGTTATGTAAATAATTAACTCAGCTGCCAAATTCTAACATTCTTTTCTTCATTCACTAAAATAATTACATTATTTTAATAAAATCAGTGGCATCAAAAAAGAAAGAAATGAAAAAAAGGGGAGAGCTTTGTACATCCATTGTTTTCATCAGCTCACAATGTAACTATTGTTCCCATAAAGCATCATTCTGAGATGCTCTGATGATTAAGATGATGCAGTGATGGTTATGGAAGAATTAAAATAGGGGCTGCAATAACAAACCTTGCTGAAGATATTGCTTATTTGTACCAATAAATTTAACATTTACTTTGTCAAGGAGAGAAGAGGTGAGATAAAGTGGTGGATCGATTGGGCCTTTTGTTGGGCTAGGACCAGTGGTGGGTTCCGGATCCCGTTCCAACCAGTACGGTTGGAATGGGCCCGGCGTTGTCAACATGGATGCGTACATGCACACACGTCGTACTGTCCAGCGACGCCTACAGGAGCCTCTGCGATGCTCCAGCTGTTCAGTGGAGCATCGCGCAGGCACTGTACACGCCATGCGTGGAAGCGCCAAAGACTTTAAAGACAGGTAAGGAGCGTGGGTGGGCAGGTGGGCCTCCGGAGCACCATACTGGAACAGTACCCGGGCTCTGGGCAGGCTTTGGTACCCCCCTACCACCACTGGCTAGGACCCTCAATGAATGCTTATAGTATAATTGAGGGTACAGGGTAAATTTTGCAACATTGTGTACCCATCATGTCTATGGAGATTCTCAATCATCCAGGTCATGGTTGTCCCAAAGGGCTTTCTTAAAACACCAACTGGACTTTTTTGTTTCTTTGAAAACATTTTGCTTTTCCTCCAAGAAGCTTCTTCAGTTGCGTGGCCATGGATTTTTGCCCTAAATGGGCAAAACCTACTTAATCATTATATTATATTGTTTCTTAAAATGCAATAGGAAAAGCAGTAATTTCTACACAAACCAATTAAACAAGATCTGACATACAAGTAAAGCTGAGAGACCTAGAAAAAGATATTGGTTTTCTATGACATGAACTGTGCAGAATCCCACCAAGAAATGTGATATGAAGATGAAGTTCTCTCAGCTTGTGGGTTGTTTCCAAATGTTTCATGATTTACAGAATTCCCTTATAAGTTCAGAGAACGAACCTTCACCCTCATCCTACACCTGAGCTACAGATATTCACCACTATGGCAAGTGTGATGTAGCTTAAAGAATTATTTTTACAGATTGGAATAGTAAGGTAAAGCAAAATATGTAGTTACAGTACAATGAAAGTTAAATTCACTTTATCTTAAAAATGTAGATATAATAAATACTTTAATATGATGGAAAATCAGTCTTCTATGTAAATCAGTCTAAAATAGGGGGCTGCGGTGGCTCACCTGGTTAGAATTCTAAGTCAGAAGACCATTGAGAGGTTGACAGCTCAGCAGTTCAAAACCCAAGAGGAGGAGCCCATTAATTTGTCCAATCTCCTGCAAACTTAGCAGTTCAAAAGCATGCAAATGCAAATAGATAAAAAGTTACCACTTTGGTGGGAATAAACCAGGGACATGAAAGCAGCTCCTTAGACATCCCCAGGTCTATGGTGATGTTTAACATTCTTGCTTGCATAATATTCCAGAGAAATAATTAAGTTTGTCTAAGTTAAAAAAACGTAATACTATCAGCTCTAGGATAAGAAATATTTGTATTTGTTGCTATTTACATATTCCTTAAGATGTATTATTTATCAGCTAAACAATGCAGTTATATTTCAGTCTTTTTTATTTTTCCTTTACAGTGACCTCAGTATGAATAATATCTCTAAACTGCCCTTGAACTCTCTGCATAAACTCCGCTTCCTCGAAGAGCTGTATGTATCACTGTATCCTTGACTGGCATAGCTGAAAATTATATATATTTCTGGGATTTTCTCTTCTACTTACTTTGAATATCAGTTAACATGACATGAAAAAGCTGTGAGTTTTGACACATACGGAAACATTTAGTTAAAATGCACTTACCACTCCTATCCACGCTGGATAAAATGTTGCCATGAGGCTGCAAAATTTAAAGTGAAGACAGAGCTCCACAAATTAATTTGTTAACGGTTGTTTTAAAAAACTTAATTGCTATTTGGATATACTTAAGCAGCAGGATATTAAAAGTTTGAATGCTGGCTCATGTTTATTAAAGTGGCAAGTAAGTTATAATCAAAACCAAAACTCACTGACTGTCAAGGACACTTGCATTCATATTTGAGACTACTAAGTCATCTTGTAATCACTTTTAATTAAAGTTTCCTTACTCTTTAGTTTTTAGCATCTCTCAAGGCTAACTATGCATTCATAGCACCTTGTGTAGCTTAGGTTTCTCATTCAGAGATTTGCTCACTTAAATGGAAAAAATGCTCTAAAACCAAGTTAATCAAACACAGCATCACAAATGGAATGTTGGAAAACACTCAACAAACATAAAATTAGGAATTTGGAAATGAGATATCACAAGTATTCTGGATAAATTCAGAATAGACAGCCAAATTTTCTCATCTCTCTTACAAAAGTTATTCTACCCTTGGATATTCACTAATTACTTCTTTAAGATTCTGTATGCCCTACATAGAAGGGTCTTCATAGCCCATATAGATGCTGTCCCTATTAGGTGACAGCTGATCAATATGCCAAACCTCCATATGAAGTGTGTATTGCTCAAACACAGAGGTTGAGTTTGTTTCATGCATCCTTTTAAGGTGATCAGTCATGCAACAGATCTGAAATCTGATAAACTCCACTGATAGTCAGAAGATTGAGGTATTCTTATTAAATGATCAATATCCAGATGTTTTGAAGGCAGTAGCAAATTTTATTTATAGCCTTAGTCTATAGAAATTGTTTGGTGACTTCAATGAATTATTTAATTTACAAGGTTTCTTCCGTGTGTGTGTGTGTGTGTGTGTGTGTGTGTGTTTGTGTGTTGCTAGATATGTATGCATTAAGGATGTTCTGTATTTTAAATTTTGTGACTTGGTCTTGTAAATAAACATAAATACATAAATAACCGCAGCTCTTATTCATAATGTTATTTATCTATAGTTATGATCCCTAATTACTGATGAGTCACAAAAAAACCATCTCTAATTTAAATCTTGATTACAAGAAACAAATGTATCACATTCTAATTTCCCCTTTAAAATGCCAGAATTAATATTTATTCACTTAAGAGTAGAGTGCTATTGGAATTACCTTTCCTCATTATAGGTGCTTTGTTTTGTATCTTCCTCCAAATGGAGATTTGAGCAGCTGGTATTAGATAGGCACCCAATCCTATTATAATATCATTTTTATCATTGAAACATATGAATACCTTCACTGTCTTCTATGAACACTGAGTAACATTCCTGTGTGAAATCTGGCCATTTGCTGCAATCTTAGGGAGCTGAACTCAGTATATTCTATTATTCTGCCAGTCACTCTCCTACAACTGCATATGAACACCAAGTACTGTAGAACTTGCAGGCATGCTTGTTTCTACAGTTCTGAAAGAGAACGCCAGCAATGTTATTGGAGCTAGTCATGGCAATGTTGAGAGAAACGTATCTGATTTCTTTTCTAAGGCTGAAAAATCACCATCTCAAACAAAAGCATGGGCAAATGTCCAAGCACTTTTTTTACGTACTGCTATTATTCAATAACTAAAACAGGTGCTATTAGAAGAATAATGCAAAGAGAAATTCACTTGAGGAGAGATTTGTTCTTTCTTTCCTCCCCTGTTCCAAAAGAATTATTTGGCAGCTGGTTTTAGATAATAACCATCGTGCAGAGTAAGTGACGTTTCTTAAAATGCAGTTGATATAGCTAAGTTTCATGCCATTAAAAAGTGGGGTGAAGAACTTGTGTGCTTTTTAACATTTCTTTGATCATCACTAAGAAAAAACTTCATAACATTATACAACATTTGGTAGTACTAGATTAAGTAAAATAGGCAATTACAGTTTCCCAATAAAGAAAAATGCTGGTTTATAAAAACTAAAAATTAAAAAAATAAATATTACTCTTTTTATTTAATTGTGATTTCATATACTGCCATTTTTACAATGGAAGAAATGCATCCCTTTGGAAGAAAGGCTGGTTCCAACTGGCTTGCCGTGTTCACTATATTGCATTTAAAAGTATCTTAATCTGTAATGACAACATACATATAAGGTTGTAATTGCAAGTGCTGTCCCATATCTGTTACCATAATATTCTACTTGGGAGTGTGGAATAAGGAAAAAGGCCCTAAATCATGCAGACAGTTTACAGGAATTCAACATGAAACTGTATCTGGGATTGATCCAGGCTGTTTGGAAGTTTTGCAGATCTATCTTTGTAAGTCCTGTTTGGTGCATAGCAGCCCAGAATAAAAGAGCAAAGCTGAAAATGAGAAGCATTCTGTCGGTTTCTTCCTTCTTTCTGATAAAGATTAATGGGGATGAAAAGCTCCAGGCTGTTACAGTGTTTTCAGTGACTGCTTTAAAATGAATTGCTTGCTTGATCTTAATAGCCTGAACAGGTAAGAATTTCCACCAACAGAAGAATAGATTACCACAAACTCCAGCAGTGCAAAAATAAATAAATAAAAAGCCAAGCTTTCTTTTGATACAGTACAGTGATAGTGGAGAAAAAAGGACCTCGGCTTTTAAAATTAGTTAATGTCATTTGATCAAGCAGGTGCCAGTTCAGTTTTGAGTTTGGGAGAAGTTACCATGAATTAAAAGCAATTATTCTCATTTCAACATGATTCAATTAATCAACAAATTTATAAAAAGATAATATGGATACGTCACCAGGCTAGAAACTAGGATCTTATAAATCCCACTTTAGGCATGAAAGCCAGTTGGGCCAGTCATTCTCTCACAAGTTTGTTGTTGTGAGAAAAATAGTAGGAGAAATGAGTATTAAACATATTCCCCGCTGAGTTTCTATAACAACAATGCAGGTGGGAAATAAATAAAATGCACAATAAATGGGATTTTTTGTCAAGTGGTAAGATGATAAAATTATAGAACTAAATAAAAAATAACAATAGATTTTCTAGCAATATTCTCTTTATTGAAAATTCTAAAACTGGTCACAACAAAAACAGATTCCTGAATGATATGAGTCTATTTTTATATATAAAAAATGGTTATAATGCGGATACCAGCTTTTGATTATACATTCTCAAAATACTGTATGATTTTTTCTGTAGTGATGAATTGTTTTCTATTCTGGTTTACAAAGGATGTAAACCAGAATAGTACAGAATATTTAGTTATATTTTAAAGTGCACTCATATATATATATATATATATATATATATATATATATATATATATATATATATATATATATATATATATATATATATATATATATATATATATATATATATATATATATATAAGATATGTCTGTTCCAAGCAGGCAATAGCACATTGTAAATATACATCAGACTTGATAATGCAAATAAGGACACTATGTCATTGTTTAAAACATTAAAAGGTTAATGAAATTTTATTCAAGAAAATGTAACAGTCATTCTGAACACTTAGTATATAATAAATAATAATGAACTCAGCAAGTAAATAGGACTCTATTGTAAATAATTATTCAAGGATGCACATGGATACAGAAATGAACACATGGGTGTTCAGCATAAAATTTACATTTTTAGACACTGATTGAACTTCAAACTTTTATTTACTTCATTGTTATATTTGGAATCTTATAAATTTAAAATAGAACAGAATAAAATGAAAACACTATCAAGGTGAAACCAGACAAAGACAGAGGAGTTCTAGATTCCTTTAATGAAACTTAATGGGAGATTTTGAGCCAATCATTCTCATTAGCCTATCTTATATCACAGAGTTGTTGGGATCAAATGAAGGGAGATCTCCACATAATCTGTCTTGAGCTCTGAAACAAAAAAAAATGGATATAAATCTAATAAAGAAAAATTATATGTACAATATATAATACATTTACTAAATAATTAATAGAGAAATTTAAATATATACCAGTAGTTCAGTGTGATTTGATTTTCTGTGCTTCATTGTTTTCTAAATAATTGCTTATGACTTTTTGGATTGTGAGAACCCAGCCAGTTATAACTTAATCAATAAAACATATTTAAAGCCAATTGTGGCTTAATGAAACTTGTGAGCACAATCATGGTCAGCCATTATGTTTCTCATAATACTTGAAAATTATGTGAACAATACATATTATTTGACAGCTGACAGTATACAAAATTAACTAACAAATGCTGAGATCCTGTCCTATCGCTCCTGATAATGTGGCCTTTAAGTGAAAGCATCTCAAAATTCTTCAGGCTAGAGACTCTTGCCATTATTCTTATAACATCTATTGCAACCTAGATTGTAAAACCACATTCAACTATTCAAGGGCTAGAGATCAAGTTTATTCCAAGAAATTTAAAAACATGCTAGCATAAATTGCAGTGCATCCAAAATGTTGTTGCTGAGGTTTAAGATTCTTATGGGTGCATAAAGTTCTGAAGAGCAGACATAAAGACTTTTCTCCTTTTGACATAGATAAGCCAATGAGATAACTTGATTAATGTTATATCAACCATAGGAATGGGCATTTGAAGATAATAGGACAGACCTAGGACAGGCCAACAGAGCAGGGCAAAGGAGACACACTTCTATTTTCTAGCAAAGGAAACAACTCAGGAATTAAGAAGGAACAGCTGTAAAATGAATGGCAATCCAAATCCAAAGCAGTGTTGTTTACATAAAAAAGACAACAAAAGAGTGATTGTGAAGTTTTAAAAACAGATTATTTTTAATTTTATCTCTTTCTGCCTGTTAGATAGGAGGTGATTGGAGCTCATTTGCTTATGTAAATTCAAAGCTGATGAAGTTTCTACTTCAGAAAACGTGCTTCCTCTAACTATGTTTGTGTCTTGTGGAAGAACTATAAAGTTATCATAATGATATACAACTAGTGGACCATCCACAGCCTAGAATGTTGAATTATTTGCTACTGAAGCAGAACAGATTGAACAATTACACATGTAACATAAAGTAGATTTATTGAGGCAAACTGCATTTGCCCAGCTGCTTGTAAATGGACTGTATAGTTACAGGATGTTTTGCACAGAACATTAATTATGACAAAACAGAGCTCTTAAACAACTACTTCTGGCTCTCTGGTTGTTCCAACACTGCTGTCTTGAACATTTTAACATCCAAATTAATTCCACATGAGATGAAATCTGTTTATCTTTTATCTTTTAACCCTGTAGGCGTCTGGCAGGAAATAGCTTGACATATATTCCCAGAGGAGCATTGGCTGGACTCTTTAGACTTAAAGTATTGTAAGTAAATTATAGTATTGTTTTATATATTTTGGGTGATGTATTAAAATTTGGGGATTTATGGTAATTAAAGCACAATGTATTTAAAGCTAAAATATTTATTTTGATGCAGCTCTTTATAATAAAATATGTCTTCACTTTCTTAAAGAATTTTCCAAAACCAATTTACTCATGAAATTAGCATCTTTGTACAATATCAGAGGAAATCTGATTTTATATAAATGCTTGCTTCTTTAACTTCTAACAAAGGATATGTTTTGGTTTCCAAAGAACATTCTATTGATAATTTTGCTCATGGAAATATTATTTTTTATTTCTAGTTTAATTTTAATGGCAAAAATAGAAAATGAACAAATTAATAACTATAAACATAGTAACTATTAATATTTACAGAATGTATCTTTTTTCTCTTTATAGATGCATTCAATCTGGAAAAAAATATTGTTATTTTTGCTTAAAGCTATAGAATATTTTTTCACTTTCCTAGGATTGTCATAATTTATGAATCTAACCTAATACAGAAGGGGGGAAAATCATGTAGACCTGACAATTACAAGTATCTTGCATTACTGATGATTATCTCATAAATTGCATTAGATATTTGATATTTGGTAAATGTTATATCAAATGCAGAATTCAGATGTATCTCACAAATCTATCATAGCAGATCTTTGAAGGGACCACTATTCAATTTTCTTACTAGATAACAATAAAGATGCAATGTTTTTGTCTAGTTTTTTTAAAAAAATATTTTGGATTTTTTATTGTAATCTTTTGAGTAAAATAAAAAAATCAATTTAAAAAAACCTCTAGGTTCAGTTTTCTAGCTGGGCAAAATGCCATTGTAGCCTGCCTCAAATTTTCCTTGTCAGCAAGATAATATTTTTATGTATCACTTTGTTTGATCATCAATTCTAAAGCCTAGGTAAATTCTACATTGAGAAACCAGATGAGCAAAAGCTGGGTCAAATATGCAGCTACTCAATCCATCTCTTGGTAATAATAATCAAGTCAGGTTCCTCAGTAATTGCAGTTTTGTTGTACCCAGCTAATGGAAAGCTACCGGATTTAACTCTCTTACAATAAGAATCCTCAACCCCCAGTCCGTGGACCGGCACTGGTCCGCAGCATGCCAGAAACTGGTCCACTCAAGCAAGCGCACCCCCATTCACTGGATGCAGGCAGCACACAAAATCATGCCTTCTCCAGTCCATGGAAAAACCTCTTTCCAAGGAACCGATACCTAGTGGTCAAAATGTTGAGGGCCACTTACAGCTTTGTAGGGAAGGTTAAATTGAGTGATAAAGCAGATGCAGTTTTTTAAAACAGTTTCATGACAGTGGAAACTTGAAATCTAGGTTTCTAATATTCTAACCCTTGAATAAAGTGTACATCACAATACCAAAACAGTTATTGAACCTAAAATACAGGTTTGGTATAGCATAATTAGCAAGATTTTTCTATGGAATTATTAATGTAATTTATATTTGTAGTTCTAATAGCATAAGACAACAAAATTAACTATCTTTTTTTGTTTACCTATTTTATGTACTAATATAGAATGCTTCAGAACAATCTGTTAAGACAGGTTCCTTCAGAAGCACTTCAGAACCTACACTCTCTCCAGTCTCTGTAAGTACACACATATTTGTTATGTCAATTTGTACTTTTTAGAGTTAATCCCGAAATATATTATTCAAGCTATCTTCAGAACTGGAGCCTCCATTTGTGCTGACATATTTGAAGGGTGCTCAGGTGGCAGAAAACTACATTTGGATCTTTGCAGTTCTGACAATTTTCTGCCTACAATAGCAGGGAATATATTAACATGAAGAAATAATTGTAATGCTCTATCTTCTCCCTGGCGTTTTGTTCCTTTTCATTACAACAAAAGGGAAGGTATCTGTTCTAAGTTTAATCCAACAGTAGAGTTATCACTGGCAGAGCTTTGCTGCTTCAGTTCACAGAACCACACTGACTTCAATAACTTTGTTTAGCTACCTCACTTTATAGAAGTGGCTTCTGTGACCCAGTGCAATACCTAGAAAGGGGAGACCATTTTACTGGGCCCTATCAAACAGGTGCTTTATAAAAGTAATACATTAGGGTTTTGTGCAGGCCAAATAAATATCTGCTGAGTCTAAGGAACATCAGAGAGCTGGGGAGGGATGTGGGAGGGGAGGAGAATGGTTTAGGCACCAGTTGCAGAAGATTCCTGTTATATCTTTTCATTGAATTCCCTAATGGTGGCATTTCTGCCACAAGGAAGGCTGGGTGGGATACAAAGTTGGAGGTATTATTAGATTTCTTCTTTGAGAACCTACTAAGTCTAACAGTTGCAGTTGTAGACTCAAGAAATTGCAAAAAAAAAATAACATTGAAACTAGGGCACTAATAATTCAACTCAATCAATCAATAAAATTGCATCTGAAGTTGTAAAAATATAAATTTCATCTGAACTATAAGGGATATATTTTTCTCCCAGAACTGTAATGCTTATTACTTAAATAATGTAATAAAAATACATAAATAAATAAATAAATAAATAATTTATTTTCTTCAATATTTTGATATAACTTTTTCAATGGCAAATCCATCCATTTAAATGTAGTGGCCGCTACTAAACTGTGAAAATAAAATAAAAATATTAAATATGGTTCATTACTGTGCCAGACCCACTCTTGTGTAAATGTATCATGACATCAGATCCAAGTATGTAAATCATGGAATTTGCAGTGTGATATTGCCACATGTTTTGTCACTTGCCCCCCTGCGTCCACTACAGATACATGTACAATTTTAATACATTTTATTTCCAAAGTTAAAATGCAAACTTCAACCGAAAAAAGGGAAACAAAAACAAAGCAAAACTAAACAAGACAAAATTATAAAGAGACAAACATACACATAAAGTGCCCCCCAAGTTGAACACTAATAAATATATTTCAACAATAATAGTTCCCCTTGCAAAACAGCTCTACAGTTTATAATCTTCTAAATCATTATTTCCCAGGTTGATTTGACCTTCTATCTACTCTTAAAAAAACATTTAACAGGTAAACCAACCACAAAAAGAAACTTGAAAGCCCTCTGTTAACAATCTATTATTGTATTTCACAATACAATATGCAATAAGCTTTTTAAATTCATGCTGCAGTTCTCAAAAAAATCTCCTTCAATTCTATCAGCAATAAATTGACTTCCAGTCCACCCAATTTTAAGTGCGATTTAGCTGCTGTTATCCAAGTGTCATCCATCAGTTGATTTATAACTGGTTTTAAATCATCAAGCCTTTTATCAAAATTTTCATTCAGAGCTTATAATTTTAAAAGCATTTTGTTTTCAGAGGCTGTGACATTAAATTGATATGGCTCTAGCCTTTTTTATGTTTCTTTTTGTGGGCATTTTTAAGAGTATATAATATATAATGTTCAATATCTTTTATTGTTATTTTCATTTTTAATATAATCCAAATTTGTTTTATAACCAAACTTTCACAACAAACATAGGCAAGTCCTCTCAAAGACAAAAGAAGTACATGTTCCATAACAGAATGACCACAGGAAAATTAAAATAATATTTCCCATGATAGAGAGTAAACAGAAAAGAAAGGGGAAATTCCAATCTTTTTAGAAGAAAAAAGAGCAGAGATATATATAAAAGAAAAATAAAATGGCAAAGTTCTTTTAAAAGTAAAATATAAAATCCTTGCAGTAGAAATCTGATGCAAATGTAAATCAAATCACTTTCATTACTAAGGAGAAAGTCTTTCCAACACTGATGTCCATGTAGCAAAAGCAAAAGTGTTTCATAACTCCAAAGCAAAGCAGTAAAAAAAGGGTAAAAATTACATTTTATGTCCCGCAGAAGGGTATAAAATAAATCAGCATTAAACTAGACAATGAATTAAAGATGTAAGTTAAAAGCAAAAAAAAAATGGTTCAAAAGCTGATGTTTAAAACCAAGGTGTATCTTTTAAAAAACAGTGACAAGAAAAGATAATCTTCTAACCTCTCTTACCAAGAATTGAAATCATATAGATTTCTCTTCCCTGACAAGTACAGGGTCATTTAAAGATCATCTTGGGTCATTCCTAGTTCTCCCATTCAAATCTGGGGAGCCTGCTGCCAAGGGACCAGCTTTGGCAGCAAAGTCAACTGTTTGTTGACAGAGGGAAAAATCATCCCAGTGCTCAGCCATTTTCTGGAAAACTACTTTTATAATTTTAAATCAAATTGAGAATAATATGTAATTATTTTACTATTTTATTTCTGAATTTAGAAATAACTCTTGCATTTAAAATAATCTGTGGATGGCTAAAAATCACAATTATGCATGTTTCTGTGTGATGTCAAGCATTTATTCTCCAATTTAATTTTTAAAGGAAAGTACTACTGAATCTGAAAAGATTAGGCAAGAAAATACTAAAGTAACAATGAAACTTAATTATATTAATTATGAAGTGGATATTCTGATCATCTATGACAGTAAACTTCAAAGTCTAACATTTACCATTAGAAGAAAATAGACTGTAGCAATGATAGCTTGTATAAACAATGGGCCCTTTATTGAGGCAAAGATACTTAAAGCTTCAATTCCATTTCTAAATAACTATCTCACTGTCCTTTATTCTTGGTTTTAAATATCTTTCTAAAAGGTAGGAAAGGTAAATAAGTAAGAAAACAGAGGAGTTGGGGACCCTAGCTAAGCACTGGTGTTTGGTAACAGAATTAAAATAAAAAGAGAATGAGAGTGGTCAGCAGAAACTTTAAACAGCTGTGGATCAGGCTGCAGATAAAGTGATACATTCATGTGCAGAATAGCTACTATCCATTTGAAAGAAGATAGTGGGCAAATGCGACCTCTTTAACAAAAAGAATTAGAACAATTTATTTTGTGGTAAATGAACCTGGAAAAGGTCTGTTGAGATTTAGTTTCTTGTTCTGTATAGCCTAATAATTTTCTTTCCGTAGTCTGCTTCTAGTCTTGGTGTTCTATTTAAAAAGTAATTCAAACATTTGTTCCTCTTTTTTAATTTTCAACTTTGAAACCATGGGGAAATAGCAGTTGTATAAAAATCAATTAGATCAGCTTACAAAATAAAGATTCTTCAATAAATTACAAGCTTTATAATTAGTATTAATTTGGTCTGGATATTAACAAATTTATCTAATTCAGTGACAAATAAATGAATTTACTGATATCTAGTTAATCTTACTGCTTTTTTACTGCACACTATTCTTTCTAGTATAAATACATCTGGTGTTTGCCCAGAAACTATTTACTTCCATATTCATTTGTTGTACAGCATGAAACAAATTGTTTTTATACTCTGAATTTTCCAGCTTCAGACTGTTGTAATGCTATTGTTGTAGGAGTATGCAGTCATCAAGTAACAAGTCCTAATAGTTGGCGGTAGCTGCATAGATCCTGCATGTAGTAAAAGTAAGAGCCGTTTGCATGTAAAAGCCCAGGCCTCTTGATGCTCTCTCAGAAGAATTTTGCTTAATGTGGTATATGCAATGGCTGTCAAACTAATTGTTTATTTTTATTCAGTCTGCAGCCCAGTCTACAAAGGATTATAACTGGTTATCATGTGTTTACTAGTCTGCTTATTGTCTTTTAACTAAAATGAAACATGGCTTAAAAAAGCATTCTAAAGCAACAAGCATACTTTCTTTGTGATAATTTGAGGTAATTTGTATGTTTTAAGACCGTAATTTTGGTAATTTCTTCCAACAATAATAAATGTGTGTTTTTATAAACAAAAGACTCTCAGGAGGGGGGACATATCACAAAATCAACATACCAGTTGTAGCAGCACCTTTTGTCTTGGTGTGCAACTTTTATGCATGTACAAAAGGAGTAGGCGGGGTGATGGAGTGTGCTCAACAGCTCTGCATCGGCTTACCTTATAGTCTCTGCAGTCAGGCAATCCATGCCCCAACACCTGCCTCACCTCACGGCCCTGGCACCAGTACACCACTTGGACTCCTGCTCTGTTGCAGCCGCGAGCAAGCAAAAGAAGTGGCCAGCTGCTGATGCTGCTGTTGTGGTGAAGGTGTCAGGCCATGGATGGCTTGGATGTGGTAAGCTGGTGAAGGGTGCATGGGGCAGCTCCACCCCCTCACCTCAGGGTTGCAGCACTGCAAGCAATCGCACAGGCTCTCAAGTAGGGCTTATTTTGATGGTAGGGCTTATGTTAACCACGCGTGAAATGTGTTTGGGCTTATTTTTGGGATAGGTCTTATTTTCAGGAAAAACATTGCAATGCTGTACTACAATAAATTTCTATTTTTTTAATCCTAGATACCACATTTATATCTAGTATTAAAATACTGACTGTTCTACTACTAACTGTTCAGGGATATATTTTATTAAGCTATAGAATATATGGTCAAAACATTAACAATATATTCTTAAAATTATGTTGGATTATATTCTTTAAACTGCATGACTTTTTCTTAAATGATTTGGGTATTTTAAGGGAGTTAATGAAAAAATTCATGTAATATTCCCTTTTATATGCTATCTATAAAAAACTAAAATATTTTTGGATTCTTAAGTTGCTTGTCTTTGGCACATAGCACAGCTTTTAAATTATCTGTATGTCAGCCATGTATTATAAATTGCATATAATGTATTGTTTATGAGTTAATGGATCTAGTTTTGAAAGTGCCAAAACTTTGATCAATTCAACTAAAATAACTGAAAGAAAACTTAAGGTTCTGTTGCATGAGTTAGAGATTGGTATGCCTTATTTACATTATGATAAGAAGCACAATCACTAATTAAACATTTTACTATCTACAAATAGAACAATGGTTCTTAAGAATAAAATAAAAGATCAGATAGACAGAAAAAATTTTTGGCAATAGATTTTAAGAGTACTTTTATAAACCCTTTAACTGAGTTATGTATTTTGTAATATATTCTACTGTAACTTCTTAGCTTGGTATTTTGAAAATTAACTCTTCTGGATTTGAATAAAATGTAACTTTATTATATTTTTATCAATGTACAATGTACATTTGTCATATACTGGTTTTTTAAATGTAAAAGATGAACATCATGAAAATGAATTTAAAAGTTCTATACATATCTAAACTCTTAGATAGTTTAGATAGTTTTAAAAAAAACTCTGAGTTTTTTTAGATTTGTATGGGGCCCAAAATCAAGAATAATATATGACAATACTTCCAAGCTGAATATTTTATTGTTTCACAGATCTTGCCAAACTGAGCATTCTACTATCTACATCTATAATATACCTAGTAAACTATTAGGGAAGGGCTGTCTTCATCCTCATTGTCTTACATATAATATTTGGATTAAATTGCTTCTTACCCCTCCCACCTGGGAATCCACCTCCTCACTCCATTCCATCACATCATGATCTTCCTGCAGAGGTGATTTCTTGTTGGAGTCTACCTGTTG
Source organism: Thamnophis sirtalis (assembly GCF_051295495.1). NCBI lineage: Eukaryota > Metazoa > Chordata > Lepidosauria > Squamata > Natricidae > Thamnophis > Thamnophis sirtalis. Next base: position 45,730,176 of record NW_028261389.1, on the reverse strand, counting down.
GAATGTGTGACAACATTACAACCACCAAAGAAAAAATACCAATGAAAAAGACAGTTGCAAAGGAAGCAGCAGCAGATCCTCTTTCACTTCAGGTATCCATAGCTTTAGTCAACTTGGGCTGTTCTTGGAGTCAGAATATCATGGCCATCATTTAAAAACAAATAACTACATGGCAGAATTATAATATACCTTGAAGATGCTAACCATAACTTGCTGCTTATAATCAGAGGAACATATCAGGGGCACCATGTCTGAAAAAGCCTGTAATCTAATACACTGGAACAAGTTCATGCAAGATGCAGGAATTCCTTAATTTATTATCTAATTTTAGATTATGAAATTGATTTTTTTATAATTCAATCCATGCTATAAATTATGCCATTATTATTTTCTATGTGTATGATCATTGTATCTTGTATGAGCAGCAACCCTGAAATGATAAAAGAAAGAGTGGCAAGAACTAGGTCATATACAAGGCAGTTGTTAATCTTGCTGGAGGAAGAAAAACACGTGAACTGATTAAAGAGGAAAACAAAACAAAACAAAACAAAAAGCTTTAATCAGTGTAACTGTCAAGCTAGTGCAACTCTAAAGTCCTTGGTTTAGACAGAAACATCACACAGTCAAGAAATTTATTTCTGACTAAACACAAAGAACCCCACATTTTCTTTTTAAGTATATTTTATTTGAAAGCGCAGCACAAAATATGTTCCCTTATTTGAAAGGAAAGATTCAGGCTGGGTATTTCTAAACATTTCCAGCTTTTCCAATTTGTTGATAAAATATGAATTATTTTGGAGCTGTGTCCCTGTGGCTTGTCATGTCAGTTATTATATTGAAAAATTACTTATAAAAAGACTTTGACACTGAACTTTACAAATTTGTTCCAACTGACCTTGTCTTAGTTATTTGCCATTTTGCACATTGTTATTTGCCTTGTGCAATAATAGAAAAACTGTAGCAAAAGACCTAGCATTTTATGTGCTTAAAAATAAAGAATTTGCTTTAAATAGAGAAATCAACATGCTTATATCAAAGTCCATTTTCTCTCAGATGTATAAGGTTTGCTTTCTGCAGAATTCCTCATAAATGCTTGCATGTATTTTTCTTTTTAATTCAGTGAAAATGAACATTTAAACATATTTGTAATTATCCTTTTCTCTGCAAAGTTTAAGCTAACAAAATGAATCTGTAATTTCAATGTTAGTTTAGATAAAATTCTGAAGAAATTTTATCTAAACTAACATTGTGGTTATATTGTCAACCAATCACTGTCCCTCAAACATCTTCACTCTCTTTGTATTGTTATTTTTCTTTGCTTTTCTTCCTTTAATTTTTTACTTTGAAGGAAGGAATGTGAAGTTTAGTTTCAGGATTTTTAATTGATCCAATTTCAGCTTTGTTTACCCTTTAATTCAAAACTACAATAATTATTGCTAACAATAATAGCATAACAAATATTGTTCATAAATGTATTTATTCATAAAATGGGCTTTTGGTGGAACATCACATTTACTTTTCATAAAATAGTCTAACCATTATATTCACCTGATCTAGTTAAATAGACTATAATGCCAATACAGGAATGTAATTCCTGATCTTATCTTTATCCTGTACAATAGTGCAGGAATTTTTTTATATATAAATAATGGTAGCAAAAGACTAAAATTTGAATGAAAAAGCCATAGGACCTGCACACATCATGCCAAATTCTAAGTTTCTGTTCTGTTAAAGTGTTTGTGTCATCTGCCTCATATATTACAATACTGAGAAGTTACAGCTCCTTTAATGATTGAATTGTGCAAAAGAATATATACATTCAGACTTTGTGGTTTGTGCTATACATTTATTTTAAATCTTGTAGAATTCTGAATCAACATATTAACTTCTTCTCACAGCATAATTTATATCCATAGATGGTTTCATGTTGGATGATGCATTAGGACCAATGGTGGGTTGCCAATTTTTTTACTACCAGTTCAGATGCACATGCGCAGAAGCGTTCAGGCAGTTGTGCGGAGCCTCCGGCCGCCACTACTACCGGTCCGCCCAAACTGGGCCAAACCGGGGCAATCCACCTCTTACTAGGATGCAAACATCAGTTACTGTAACATATAATACAAAAATCCATGCTATCCGCAGTTGGCTAGGTTCATGCACCATATTAAACCAAATATATATATATATGTGGTTTATTGTGTCATATGAAGCCAGCCTTTGTGGTTTATTCATGGGTTAGAATATTATATGAACGCAATAAGTTATAGTTTATGAATGAATCATGGTTAAACAAACCATGTCCTAATACAATTGAATATACCAAATCTATAAAAAAACAGTGAGAATGACCACAGAATTAAATAGAAGTTACAGAAATAGAAAATTAGACTATTTAACTGAAAATTATATAGATTCAGCAGTAGAACTAATTATAATTAAGGTATTTTTTAAAAAAATGCAGAAAATACTATTTTTGTCTAAGTCCATTTAATTATGAAACACTTTAATGACATTATATATTTGTTTTTTTTCTTAGACGGCTTGATGCTAACCATATTAGCTTCATACCTTCCAACTGTTTCAGCGGCTTGATGTCACTTAGATATCTGTGGCTGGATGATAACTCTTTGACTGAAATTCCAGTGCAAGCTTTCAGAAGTTTACCAGCACTGCAGGCAATGACACTTGCACTCAACAAAATCTACTATATTCCAGATTATGCTTTTGGAAATCTCTCCAATTTAGTAGTGCTGTAAGTTTGTATTTGATTTTAGACATAAAATCTAATTAACTTTCAAGAGTTTCAGCTGCTGACTTCATGAAAGTATATGTTTAATATACAGCTAGTTCTTTTAGTAGAACAGCAAATATTTCAGTCCAAAACCTGGTTAATGAAGCCAATTGAATGCTACTTTGAGGCAAAAGAACCTGAAGCTGACAATACTATTGTTTGTTTTTGTATATTTTATTTTGGCCATATGTAGAGTATTAATTTTTTTTTATAAATAAGCTTTATTGCCAGTTTGGATCGGAGAGTAGTTGCATTTGAAAGTAAATATTTGGGGGTACAGTAGTTTTGCCATTTTTCTACCTTATTTCAAAAATGATTGTAGCCTACCAAAAAGGTCTGTAAATGTGCAGAATGGAAGAATTCCAACTGTTAAATGGAATTGATGTGATCAGGATCAACCTAGTTTGGGTTACTGCATTGGCTTGGAGCAGGGATATAAACTTTTTTTTTTTTTTAGTGGAATGTCCTGTCTGCATGTTAAAAAAAAAGTGAGAATGGGAGTAAAGTTAAAATGAATAGTTAAAGATGAAACTTTATGGAGAAACATAAGGATTGTTTTAAGAATCCTCATGTTTCTTGTCTTGACTTGAAGATTTTTATGCTTAAGTTACTTGTGGAATCTGCGCTCCAGTGTTATGCAATATTTTATCATGCTTCCTGAGTCTACATGCATTGGATCTGAGGAACACAGACATGTACAAAAATCAAAATTCATGCATTCATTCACTCACTCAATTTTATAGCTGCCCATCTCAGTCAGTGACTCTGGGCTGCTTGCAATTCAAAAAATATATTACAATAAAATATATCTTAAAAACATTTTAAATAGTACAAAACATTCAAAATAAATATATAGAAAGTCCTCAACTTACAACCAAAATTTATGGTGCTAAGTAAAAAAAAAATAATGGTGAGTTTTGCCCCATTTTACAATATGACTTTTCTTGCCACATCTGTCAAGTGAATCACTGCAGTTGTTAATAACATGGTTGTTAAATGAATATGGATTTCCCATTGGCCTTGCTTGTCAGAAGGTCACAAAAAGGGATTACATGACTCCTGGACACTGCAACTGTCATAAATGTGAGTCAGTTGACGAGCATCTGAATGTCTATCACGTGACTGAATGTATATCACGTGTAACTGAGCTGTTGTAAGCTGAGGACTTCTTGCCAGTTAGCAATAAACACAGGAAGGGGGGAACTAAATAAACTCAGCACCTGGACTTGGGAACACAGCCAGGTTTTTAGAGCCGTACAAAAGGCTAACAGGATTTCAGGCCATTCTAATCTCTGATGGTATTCTATATAAGAATGAGGATGAAATTTCCATGAGTACATTTGAAGATGATAGTATGGCAATGCTAAAGCTGTAAACAGTGCCACCTTCACATTACATATTTGGAGTAGGGTAGTAAAAGTATCTACAAAAGGAACTAATAAAAACTATTTTCCTGAAGTGGTGATCAACAAATAAAAACTGGCATATTTGGGGCATGTAGTATGAACTGATTATGAGCTAGAAAATATTTTACATTGACAAACTTTAGATAAATTGCCTACACAGGAAGATAGAGATTACTGAAATTTTACTGTAGATAAGTAATGTAAGCATTTGTACACAGAATGGGATTTAGTCCTGACTCAAGAGCACCTAAATTAACTTTGTAAAGAGCAAGAAAGCACTTACTGATAATCACATGTTGAAGTAAGAAAAGAACATGAGCAATATGAAAAACCACAAAAATATAAAATGTTCATTTAACCAGATTAAGAGCCAAATGAAAATGCAAATAGAAGGGCAATTGGTAAAATACGTTCTGTACTATCCAAATGTTTGTAAAAATGATTTTCACAAATGATGGGAGAGCAGGAGTAACCATTAAAATGTTTTCTTTGCTGTATTTTTTTTACATTTTCTTTCTCATATTCTGAATGGTCTGCTTCAGGCATCTTCATAACAATAGAATCAACTTCTTGGGAAAGAAATGCTTCGAAGGCCTCCATAGCCTAGAAACTTTGTGAGTTGAGCTTTTTCCATGTTTCCATTGACATTCTGCAAATCATTTTTTAAAATGCCTAAATGCAGATTTAGAGAAGTTATTGATATTGACTCCATTGTTAAATTCTTAAGGATGTAATCCAACCCACATTTAAATGGAAGCCAGTTTGCCTTATATTATTTTCCTTTAATTTACAGAATTGCAGTGCTATTTATTAACTTTTTTAGTTTGTAGACAATGGGCATTTGAAAAGTCTACTGGATATACACTAAGAAAATAATCGATATCTCACTGTGACTATTTAAATTCTTGATCAATGTTTGAAAAGTTTGGCCCAAATTAAACTATAATTTTGTTCAGATTTGCAAAAACGGGTTTTACTTATATAGTTAAATTTGCAAAGACTGTGGTATGATCTTGTAAAAAAACATTTTTATTAATTTTTCCTTTAAGGTTAATTTAGCAAATAACATAAATTGTAAAAAGAATAAAATACAACTTAGTCTGATCAAGTTAGTCAAAAATAGGGATCTAAAGTTAAGAAGGAGAGGTTATTCAAGCAGAATATAATAATAAATAAAATATTAAGTAAATGCAAATATCTATTATATTTATTTTAACAAATCATTAATGGGCATGGATCCAATTACTTGAGGAACAATCTCACCCCAATGAGACTGGCTCACCCCACCGACAATGGCAGCCAAGGAATTTTGGCTGGGGGATTCAAGGAGAAGTGTCTTCTCTGCCGTTTTTCCTGCCCTCTGGAACATCTTATCCTATGAGATGAAACTAGCTCCCACCCTCCTGACTTTGTGAGATGGCTTGGGGACCCAATAGGAAAGCTTCATACTAGAGGTGGTTGATTAATTAAAATTTAATCCCATCTCCCCCTCCCTGGGTGTCCAGCTCTCCTCTTGTGTATATAATTTTATCAATGTTTTTATCTGCTGCATTTTTATGATGGGTGATATTAATGTTTTCCAATGTTTTTATGTTGTAAATCACCCAGAGTCATTGATTCCTAGATGGATGGCAAATAAATTTTATAAATAAATAAAGTTATATAAATGTATACATCTAAAAGTGCAGCACAAAACAGGTAAAGTTTTTCCTTTTAAATATGAAGATTAGTAGTGTCTAATGTGGGGTACTTTTTCTTCTCCCAATTCAGAGATTTAAATTACAACAATCTGAATGAATTTCCCACTTCTGTCAATGTCCTCAGAAACTTGAAAGAACTGTGAGTACAGAATTTTGGTCTTCAGCTCCTCAGTTTCCAGTGTTCATTTTGATTCATTTAAGTCCTGACATATTTATCATCCCATTTCAAAAATCACTACCTATTTTTCAGAATATATATTTTATTTTGTAGGCATTGTTTTTTTCAACTTGGTAATTATAGTTGTCTGAAATGAAAATTCAGGAATAAATTATAAAAAAGCAGCATGTTCTGACATGTTGCTGGTGCTGTCTGTAATAGTGGAGTACTTTGCTTAATGTGCTAGTACAATTTTAGGATTGTAATACAAATAGTAGATTATTATTAATTATTAAAGTCTTTAAATAAATGCATTAAAATAATATAAGTAGATTAAGCAGTAAAAACATTATTTCCAGAGAAATTTACATTATTAAGCATATTTGTTTCTCTATTACAGTTTGTAGTTTAAAAGATAAATTATATTTTGCCAACTGAATCTGTTTTCTAATATCTGAAACTGGGATGGTCAAAGTTGGTTCACTTCTTCTTCCCCATGTCATTATTTACAATATACACTAAAATGTCCTGCTAAATGTGGTGGGGCAATAGAGCAGGCCAGGTTTCCTTTTTTCTATGGAGAGGAGGGGAAGAGTAAACATAGTATTTCCATTAGCCTAATCGTGTGTGACTGACAATACTTACAAAGTCTCTGCTGTGCAATGACCTGAATTTGAGATTGTTGAAATGACATTGTCCAAGTTTTTTCATTCACACAGAATCTGTTAAGGGGGAAATAGTTGATAGGTACATTATACATTACTACACACACACATACATAGAGAGTGTGACAGAGAGAAATGGATGCTTGTGAGGTTAGAAAGAAAAAGAAAAAAGAGGGTAAAATTTGTCTTAAGTGAAAAAACATCTTAGGTAAAACTTGATTTTTAAAAAAAATAATGTGTGTCAATAGGAAGTGAACAGGAAACTGATAATAATAGACATTTTAATGTATGTATGTATGTATGTATGTATGTATGTATGTATGTATGTATGTATGTATGTATGTATCTGCAAATGCTGACAGCCTTCCACTATGTTCATTTTCACTTTGTTTTCCTACTGATATATTGTTTCTTATGCAATCAGTTTCCAGAGACAGCCATTATATAGTCACTAATAATAGCATCCCAAACAATGAAACAAATTTAGTGAACCATGCAATATTTTAGTTTCAACTTGAGTGACTTTGTTTGTACCTCAGTGGAAAAACAAATATTTCCCATGCAATCATTATTATTGTTGTTAAAACTTTAGTGTTTTGTTCTCGTATTAGATAATCATGCAAGCAAATAATATACTTCCATTAATTTGGAAATAATTTGCTTTGCTCTTAAATGACAATGTTTACATTGTCATTTAACAAAACTCTCATATAGAAATGCCATGAAAAGCCAGTATATACAGGATGCCTTGAAACTGTACATCTGTTATTCATATTCATTAAATATTCTTAATTAAAACAAATTTACTTGGAAGTGTTTTTGCTTGGTTTGATTATAGTTATTGGGGAAGAAGTAATAATGTCATAAGTAAATTAATTTGTACACATTATTAAAGATATGAAAGAATTGGAAAATGTTAGTATTGTTTTTATTAATCTAAGCATTCATTTATTGATTTTATCAGATGGCAGCCTCTGACTCGGTTGGGAAGCTAAGCAGGGTTGGGCCTATTTAGAACTTGGATGAAATACATCTTGGAATACCAGAGTTTCAAATGTACCAGAGTATATTGAAAGTAAAATGAAAACAAAAACCATTTAGGAAGATGTATTGGTAAACCAATTACATTTGCCAAAAAAGGTGCATGAGTGTATCCATGAATTCATCAGGAAACAAATTTGATTCAAAGGAGATTTTACTTTATCCCTATAGTGTTTTGAGGAACTTATTGAAAACTAAAAATCTCCTATATTGTGATAGCTGGTACCTTTCTATAGAATCTCATTTATTTAGAGTAACTTTGACTTTGGGTAACTCTAAAGAAATTTCTGTTTCTATGTATTGTGGGCATGTATTCTATTTCTGTTATTTTATATCTAGCGGATTTCATAATAACAACATAAGGTCAATACCTGAACAAGCATTTATGGGCAATCCATCACTTACAGCAATGTAAGTTATAAAACTTTACTTTTTCTAGAACATTTTTCTATTTGTTTTTCTATTAATTACTTTATTTCATTATAGATTAGTTTTTTTAGTATTTTATATGATACAGCAATGTTTCTCAAATATTATTAAATTTACCGTGTTACCTTGAAAACAAGACCTACTCTGAAAGTAAGCCCTAGCCTGATTTTTTAAAGTGTGCACCTAATATAAGCCCTAATGAAGGGGATGGACATGGAAAGCACAGGAGGCAGGCCAACCACATGTCCCCTCACAAACATGGGCAGCGATCCCTGAGTCACAGTGGCTCCTTCCCTTCCCCGGTCACCTCATGGAGGCTCGGCCCCAAAATCGCAGTCCCACAGATTGGCTGAGCCAGCAAGGGCTGGGAGCTGCCTCTCATTGTTGTTTGCTCAGTTTTATTTTTTTTAAAAATGATTTAGCATATATAATTTGGGAAGCAAATAGTTCTGGAGATAAGCATTCAATAAAAAGATTGCAGGCAAGTCATAAATCCTTTTATGAGAATATCAGTAAATTGCATCAGAATTTGAAGATTTAAATCTTACAGTGTTGAATTCATTTTCTTCACAGCCATTTTTATGATAATCCTATCCAGACTGTGGGAAAGTCTGCTTTTCACCATTTACCTGAACTCAGAACGCTGTATGTATTTGCACCTTTAAAAACACTTTAGCTCCAAACAAAAAATATTTCATTCCTTAAACCACAACATTAATATATTGTGTTTGTAATTATAGAACATTAAATGGTGTTTCAGAGATGACAGAATTCCCTGATTTGACTGGGGCAACAAGCCTTGAAAGCTTGTAAGTATTAGATCTATAGTTTGTTACTTTTAAAAATAGATGGTAACAATTATTTTTGATGTCCAGTTTCTTTAAAGGACTTGTCTTTTAATCAGTAATATATTTGTAACCCACTGTACAAAATTAGTACATCATTGATTTTAAATTTGTGATGGATTTAAATTAGCTTATGGTTTGAACTATATATATTGGTTGGTTGGTTGATTCACTGATTGCATAGTGGAGAACCAGGTGAAAACCAATGAAATATGTTCCTGATATGGTTTTCTTTTATCTCTCAGACTTATCCCTGTACTTCACCTCTTAAATGTATGCACATAATATTGATTATAGATAGGTTCAGGTATGTTGTTCTTCAACAGAGAGAGAATTAACACTTCTTAATTCTTATGAATTAGACAATAGCACCAAATAGTTATATCACTCAGGACTTCAGATTAATCTGCTATGGACTAGGTTAATTCCTATTGCAGTTATTAATTATTTCAAATTTATTATCTTAATAGGATCCTTACAGGAGCTCAGATCACAACTCTTCCAGAATCAATTTGTGAGCACCTTCCTAATCTCCAAGTACTGTAAGTATAGTGGAGAGATAATGTTAAATCATACCACTGATTCAGAGAATGCATACGGTATTATACATACAGTACAATACATACAGTATATCAATAGTATAATGACTTTTTTAAAAGGGAAATCTGGATTGAAATTAGCCACACATTTATTATATTAAATTGGATAAAGAAAACAATCCTCCCTAACTTTGTAATGCCCAGATGTGTACTAGTATTGGGAAAGATCTTGTAAAATGGGGTGAAGAGGTACGGCCTAGGGAACAGTCAGATAAGAGTTAGCATAGCCTACACCTGGAGAGTGGACAGGGCAGGAGGCTCAGAAGGGATTCTCTAGTTTTTCAGGCTATAAAGGAGACAGCATGAAAATTGTACTTTTCGGCTTGCAAGATTCTGTTAATGTAGAAGTAGAATTAGCTTAGCTTGTCATGTCTTGTATCTGAACTATCTGGTAAGTCTGACAAGATGTGACATACCATAACTCTTAGAAATTCCTAGGAAACGTTACCCATTTGGAGGGTGTTATTTTAGGATGCTTTTTAAAAGGTGCTTTTAAAAATTAAGTTAATACATTTCCCTGAAAATAAAACCAGGTCTTATTTTCTTTTAGGCTTGAAAATAAGTACTTGGGCTTATTTTCGTGGAGGTCTTATTTTTTGAGGTGCAGGAGGTGGCAAGCACAGTCACCTCATGGCTGCTCAGCCCCTTAACCATGGCTGAGCCAGCGAGGGCTGGGAGTTCCGTCTCTCCAGGTGCCTAGAGATGTTTCCAGTGCACTCTTGCTATCCCCAGTTCTGCCTACAGTACCAGGCAACCTTGCAGCCAAGGGCCCCTCTCTTCCGCAGCTCACCTTGTGGCTGTGGAGCAGGCAGCAACAACAGTTTGTGCTCCACCAGGCCTGTACCCCGCTGCTGCTGCTTGAGAAAAGAACAATTCTGGAAGATTGTGGGAAGCATGAGCTTACAGTAGAAGCAAATTGCAGCCTGTACCTTTCAAGCAATCAAATGTCTGTGTGTGTGAGAGAGGGGGGGGGGGACAGAGGACAGAGGCAGTAACAAGAATTGCAGACAACACTGTTTGAAAGGGTTTCCACTCTGCCATCTCTCTCTCTCCCTCTCCCCCCCCTCTCTCTCTCTCTCTCTCTCACACACACACACACACACACGGGATAAGAAACAGCTGAGGGGAACTGGGTAAGGGGACTGACCCTTCCCCCTCCAGCTCGGCGGTTGCTCAGAGTGGTGCCCCGAGGCCCAGCCTCTGGGTGGGCAACCCCTGCCCAGCCAATGCAAGAAATGGGCTCCCTCACAACACCTTGTCTCCCACATGAAACCAGTTAGGCTTGACACCCCCTCCCCCAAGTCACAGTCTTCAACTCGGTGTTTTGTGCACACTCTGTGGCTTCACGCAAGGAAAGTGGAAACAGAGACCCTGGCTTCTTTGTCTCCCCCAAACTCTGCCAGAAATTAGTCTTTGTGAGGCTCGTTGTGCCATCGCAGCCTCTTGGAGTAGGATCCTGCAAGGCTTGTTGTGGTGTTGCACTTGTGAACAGCAGCACCGTTGCTAGCTTCATCACACCAGTGCAGCTGGTGTCCTGCCACGAGCGGCTGCACCAGTATGTCAATCCTCATGGCATTGCCACAGTTCATGCACACAATGGCACAGCAATTCTTGCAAGGTCTTGCTCCAAGAGGCTGCACCAATGTGACAACCCTCACGGCAATGCCACCGTTTGCATACGCAACACGACAACAAGCCTTGCAGGGTCCGCTGAAGGCTCGGAATGGAGCCTTTTTGGTGAACAGCAGGAAAATGGGGAGAGGGATTTTCCTGCCTCTCATCCTTTTCTCTGTCTGTGCCCTCCCCATTTTCCTGCCGCTCGCCAAAAAAGGCTCCATTCTGGGCCTTCAGCGTTGCAATCCTGGAATATGCTGAAAGCTTGGGGTGGAGCCTTTTTGGCAATTGGCAGGAAAATGAGGAGGGAGATTTTCCTACCTCTTGTCCTTTTCTCAATCTCAGCACAGATGGACATACTGAGCCTTCAGCATTGCAATCCTGGGATGTGCGTCCTTTTCTCAAGTGACATTTGACTGGACAGGCTGTGCCCCGAGAGAAGGAATGAGAGGCAGCTCCCAGCCCTCATATGTTCAGCTGATCCATGGCCCAAATTAAGGGGCTTGAGCATCCATGAGGTGACCGGAGAAGGGAAGAGCTGCCTCCCGTGCTGACCATTCACTACCTTTTCACTAGGGCTTATTTTGGGGGTAGGGCATGTAAGGCCCACACAAAAAAAATCAGGCTAGGGCTTATTTTTGGGGAAGGTTGTATTTTTGGGGAAACACGGTATTATAGGGTAGAAGAAATACTTGAATTCGATACTTCTAGTAGATCAAGATAAACAAGCAATACTGTAAAGAGTTCAGATTAGAACTAACAGCCTAATTTACTTTATAAGTGTTTTTAAGGGGAAAATTTTAAGAATATGTACAATGATGATTTTGCCAATTTTTAAAATTTCTTCCTATTTTTCAAATTATTTTTAAAAGTCATCAGTTTTTGGAAAGCACCCTGGATAACAGGAATATCCTATTTTCTTCACCTTATATCAAACCCAAACTCCAAAATCTTTTTTACAGGACAGGATACTTTACAGATACTTTTTAACATGTCAATACATGTTTACACTGAAATAAAGTGCACACTCTGTTCTTGCTTAGATATGCTATTAAGTAGTCCACATTTGCAACATCATGGTATTAACTTTTTTTCTTTTTCTCTTATATTTATTCAATTTGAACATCAAATAGTAGCTCCGAGAGAGCTCTTTTCATATCATGGTTAACCAGTATATTGTAACTTTCAAGAAATCAATGGAGGTAGTTTAATCACTATCAAAAATAATCATTCTGTCTGATTCTTTGTGAATCAGCCAACCGTATTTTCCATTTACCATTACATCATGATGAATGTATCTGGTACTAGTCTTCTCAGCCAACATTCTAGCTACATTAATATTAATATAAACCCAAAATATGTCACAAAACCACAATTCCGAGAAAAGAAAATACTTAATTTACTGGAACTACATTACTTATTGTTAGCTAGATGTCTCTGCATTATTGAAATGCCAGAGAGAGGGAGGGGGAGAGGGGGGGGATATCAGCCATTTGTACATGTTACACGTTTATCTGTCTACTGTATTGATTGGAGTTAGTCCTTCCTACTCACCTGTCCCTTAGTCAAAAAGGTATCCAAGTCTCAGTTAATAGATGTTGGCTTTCTAGGTGAACTAAAATGCATAATCTCAGATTGGTCCAGGCTCTAAACCATACCCTTCCTCCAGTCTTTCCTGCTAAGATATAGAAATCAATAATAGGAGTTCCTTTCTTTAATGCTCTTTTCAATTTTACTGAATTGACCATTTTTGTAACTGACCCTGGATTGCATTCCCCAAGTCTTTCTTTATGGCTTCATGCTTCTGAAATATTTACCTGTGTGAAAGTTTGTAATGTTCTATAAGTATGGATTTTTGGTTTGGTTTTGGTTTGGTTTTTTATGCTCACTTTCAACTCACCAAGTAAGTTTCTTTCAACAGTCTTTTGCTGGATCTTGTTAGAAAGGAAGGTAGAAATGTAAGATGTTTTCATTTGTATAAAAATAACTGCTGTTTAACAAAGTTTATCTAAGGTATTTGAAGCATGGACAACTATATTTATCTTTTAAAAATTAGTACAGGAATAAAATCTTAGCATTTATGGCTTTAAAAGGAAACAATAGGCATATTTCTATATCCACTCTCATTTTTTTTAATTTAAAGACAAAAATGTCTTATTAAAGATTATAGGAGGTTACCCTGCACAAAGAGTATAGGATACAAATCTATTTCCCCTTTTTTCTTTCTTCTTTTTACAATTTTTGAAAATTACAATGGTTTGTTTTTGATTAGTTATATTATACCATAAATGAGTCCAGATGTTTCAGTTATTCTGTAATCTGTTAGGTTTTGGCTGAAAACATTTGAAGAGTTTTCCCCCCCTTGTAATGATTGATTTTCAAAGTGACTTCTAGTTCCCAAATCACTTTTCTCAACTCAAGATATAGCCATTCTAAAGGTCAGATGTAAGATTGCTTAATTTAAAGTATAGTCTGGGAAGATTATTAAATTTTGCTTTGGTTGCTGCTAAAAATATGGGATAGTCCTAAAACAAAAGAAGAAGATTATGTAAAACAATTAAAAGAAGTATGTTTTATAAGAAAATTGCATCTAATAGTCTTCTAATATCAATCTCTCTGCGAAAGAAGTTCTAAAATAAGTTTTTAATTTTTAGCAGAACCAAATGCCATTTTTGATTTTTATTTTGTTTTTCAGAGATCTTTCATATAATCATCTGGAAGAATTGCCCTCTTTTACAGCTTGTGAAAAACTTCAGAAAATGTAAGGTTTCTAAAAGAGCAAGATTCCCTATCTTTTCCAGTACAAAGAAATTTATCTATGGATGTAGTAATCTGAATCTTTGTTTGCTTATATTCAGATTTTGATATTTTAAAAATTAGAATAGCCTACCAAACTGTCACTGCTTGGGCATGTACAGCTGAGTATAAGCTCTCTAGGGGAGAAAACTCCATTGTTTTGAGCTTTGTATGTCAGAAAAGTGTTTGAGAAAGCGCCAGAGATTAATATTGGAGTTATTCTTTTTATCTTACCTGAGGCGAATTTTCAAAAACAAGATTGCAATATGCTAAAATGTTCAGTAGTTATAATTGTTACTCTTGGAATTTGGGCATCAATAGAAATTTTCTTAAAAGTTTTTGTCTATAAATTCATTTTTTGCCATTTCAGTGTTTTACATCACAATGAAATATACGAAATCCATGCCGGTACATTTCAGCAGCTGGTTGCCCTCCGTTCCCTGTGAGTTTCACCATAAAATCGATCTTTACATTACTTGATATTGAGAGGCATGGAAGCTGACGTTCCTTTCGCCTGCTCGATCTTACATATATTTTCCTCCTTGATTGTTCAAATTGCTGCATTTGATTTGCCAAAAGGAAACAAACATTCTGACATTGACAATTTCCAGCAATGAATTCACACAGCCATACATCAAAGGGGAAAAAAGCATCCTTGAAGTAGATTTAACTTGTAGACACCACTGAAGAATAAGCAATTTGAATGATTCATGTAAAACCTTTTATTATTACTTGAATGAATAGAAAAATAAAATGACTTTTCTTCAGACTACAAAATTGCAGAATGAATAGACTTTGTATTGTAAATTTTTTATTATTTTTCACCATAAAATATTTTAGCTTGATTTTCAGTTGAATTATACAGCTTATATGTTATACAGGTAGCCCTTGACTTACAGCAGTTCGCTTAATGACCATTCAAAGTTACAAAGGCCCTGAAAAATGTGACATGACCATTTTTCATAGTTACAACCTTTGCAGCATCCCCAGGATCATCTGCTCAAAATTCATATGCTCGGCAATGGTTCATATTTACGACCGTTGCGGTGTCCCAAGGTCATGTGATCACCTTTTGTAACTTTCTAACAAGCAAAATTAATGGGAAAGCCAGATTCACTTAACAACCAGGTTACTAACTTTTCAACTGCAGTGATTCACTTAACAATTGTAACAAGAAAGATTGTAAAGTGGGGCAAAACTCACTTAATAAATGTCTCACTTTGCAACAGAAATGTTGGGCTCAATTATGGTCGTAAGTCAAGGACTACCTGTATTAAAGGTGGAAAATATTCTGAAGTGATTTTGTTCACCTTTCTAAACCCTGGCATTTTAACAGGTAAGCGTAGGCTTTTTATGTTGCTGAATGCCTACAATAATGTAAACTTGCTGCAAATAAGCAGGCGTATATTAGAGGTAGGTCCAAAAAATTGTGGGGAAAAAGGTTGCAAATAGGAGTAGATTGGAGCAAATTGGCAGAGAT
This sequence comes from Thamnophis sirtalis, assembly GCF_051295495.1. NCBI lineage: Eukaryota > Metazoa > Chordata > Lepidosauria > Squamata > Natricidae > Thamnophis > Thamnophis sirtalis. The sequence continues at coordinate 45,714,653 of NW_028261389.1, read as the reverse complement.
AGACAGAGAAACAGATGGACCAAAATGAGAAACAGAAACAGTGGATAATATCAAAGGATCTGCCTTATTGAAATCTAACATACACCGCTGCATGTCCCTGATTCTCCTGTATAATTTACTAATGATCTTAGCTAGATAATACTAGTTGTGAACCATAATTGCAGATCATAACTTTTATTCTGGCTACCAAGTCAGATAAGTAAGCAGTACTTAAAAGATATTTTCAGTTCAGAGAGAGAGGTGATTTAGTAAATGAAAAGTATTCTGTGAGCATGGATGTGTGAGAGATGAAAGGAAAATGATGGGAAGGAGTAAGAACTAAAGTTTGTCATTTCTTTACATGGTTTATAGGAATAGCAACAGTTAGGGCAGAGATTACCCATCAATTACTGATTTGGTAGGAAGGGTGTAAAATAAGAAAAGAATGCGTGAATTTGATCGATTACCTTAAAATTTGATTGAAAACCAAAATTTGGTTGAAAACCAAATGGGATGAAACAAACAGGGAAACATAATTCCACAAATTTTGAAGGGCTGCAGCACTGGATGACAGACAGACAGACAGACAGACAGACAGACACAGACAGACACAGACAGACACAGACAGACACAGACAGACAGACAGACAGACAGACAGATAGATAGATGGATAGATAGATGATAGATAAGTCAATGCCTTAAAAATCTATTCTCACAAGCTTTTGTAACTTTCAATCCATATCATCATTAATTTAGGTATATTTTTCTCTGAAAGTTGAAAATCAATTGTTGGAAGCAATTTCTTGCTGTTAATATTTTAATAAAAACATTTAACACTCTACATTACTAAGCAGATGACATTTTATTTCTTGTAGGGATTTAGCATGGAATAAAATCTCTATTATTCATGCCAATGCATTTTCTTCTTTACTGTCCCTTATTAAAATGTAAGTATTTTTCTTATTTTAATGTTTGATCCTAAATAACTGTAAAACAGAAGAACAATATAATATGTAATCAGTTTTTTCTTTATAACTGAACAATAATTTTATATTTCTACCTTGCAGTTTATTTCAGTTAGTGCTGCATCAGAATCTTACATCAGAAAGTATCAACATCAACTTGCTATTTTTTATGTTTACGTTGTGTTTTTGAGATGTAATTAAACTGATACCCTCCTTATGAAGACTAAATGGGAGGAATCTTAGGATATGATAGGGCAAACTGAAATGCTCCAAACTAAATGAAATATTTGATAGCCAAACAATAGGTTGTTTCCAAAAATTCCGAAAACTCTTTGTCTCTCTACTAATGGTAAGATATTTTACATCTTATAATGGTCTATTTAATAGTATAAGTGGAATGCATAAATGTTTCTACGTGAGAACTTTCTACATGAGAGTTGCCACAAAACCTGTGAGTGCTCAAATGTGTACTTATTAAAAATTGAATAAGAACTAGGAAGAATAAAAAATTGGGGGGGGGCAAGGCACTTAGGAAAGTGCCTAAGTAAGCATAGGCTATATTTGCATAAGTAACACCTTTATTAAGGAAACAATTGCTTCCACTAAGCTTCTGGATGCAATTAAATGTGCTGTGTATCAGCAGGTTCTGACCAGTTCTGGAGAACTGATATCAGAAATTTTGAGTTGTTCGGAGAACTGGTAAATATCACCTCTGACTGGCCCCACCCCTATCTATTCTCTGGCTCCCAAGTCCCAGCTGATCAGGAGGAAGTGCGGATTTTGAAGTAACCTTCCCCTGGAGTGGGGAGGGAGTGGAGCTTTTACAGTATTCTTTCCCTGCCATGCTCACCAAGCCACACCCACAGAACCGGTAGTTAAAAAAAAAGAATCCTACCGCTGCTGTATATCACCTTTACAGGCTTATATAATTCGGGTCTGGATGTCTCTGAGACTGAATCTGCAGTGAGATCTGGGAGAGAAGGCTTATTGAGGCTTAGAGCCTTTAGGAATTTATTGGCAAAGAAACGGGGGACAGAAAAAACTGTCAGATAAATTTTTCTGAAAGTGTAATATATATTTGTCTGGAATAATATTTCTATTGGTTTAAAAAGATAAAAACATATGGGGGAAATTCTAGCATTGAAAGCTGATTCTTTGGTTGTTACTTTGTTATTTTGCAGGGATCTGTCATCCAACCATTTGTCTTCTTTTCCTATAACTGGTCTACATGGTTTAACTCATTTAAAATTAACAGGAAATTATCCACTTCAAAGTTTGATATCATCTGAAAACTTTCCAGAACTCAAGTGAGTACCTCATTACAATTCATAGGGCACAGTTGTTCTCATGTGCAATGGAAGAAGTGTAACTGTATAATGTGTGTTACTTCTTATTCAAAGTCTTCGATACACAACAGTCAAACTAAGGTATACATGGCAAAAAATATGGCTTTAAATTATTCATGTTTATCTTGAGAAAATGTAACTGATTTTGAACAGCCTAGTTAGTAGCTTCTTATCCTAAAATACACCTATTTTCAGCAGTACTTCCAAATATATTTATACTTGCAAGTACTTTGTATATATTATATTGTACACTTGATGAATGTATTTTATTTTTCTTTATGTACACTGGGAGCATATACACCAAAGACAAATTCGTTGTGTGTCCAATCACACTTGGCCAATAAAGAATTCTATTCTGTTCTGTTCTATTCTATTCTATTCTATTCTATTCTATTCTATTCTATTCTATTCTGGAATGCTTCCCCCTCCTTAAATGTTGTTTCATAAACTACAAATAATTTAAAATGGAAAACATGAGAAGAAGGGGGCGGGGGCGGAAGGCTTATATAGTTAGTTCATTTTTTCTTTACTTTTTTCCTGAAAGTGCAGGGTCCACTTTTTCAGATCAGCATAGTGTTGTTCCATCGGTTGTGACAGAAATTGACCCACTGGTTTGTCACCGGAGCCTGATGTCATAGGTAAAGGAGAATGACTGACCCAAAGTCATCCAGCATGGAGGACTAGAATTCTCAGTCTCCTACTTTTTAGCCTGGTGCTGTTCTGTCCCAAGCCTCTACAATATATACAGACGCAGACTTGGCTGTCTGCCACAACTAAGGAGGGAGATAAGCAACCCCTTGGCTGGGAGCCCAGAAAGCTATCTCTATGAAACAAGGCTTGAACTCACGAAATTCTCCCAATCTTTCTCTACGGCTGGATCAGTAAATTGTTGTTTCCTGCAAAATACCCCTCCAATTGCCCCACCTATAAGCTCTCCGGGGGGGGGGGGCAATCAGTAGCCACCTGTTCCTATTTCCTTCTGTGACTCTTTTTCCAAAGCTGCTCCCTCCTCTTCTCATCCCTATGTATATGTATGTCAGGGACAGCCTCCCTCTGTTCTTCCTCACTGCTCCCTGACTCAGATGCCACCTGGTTGCCAACAGGCCTCTCTAGTCCCTGCTCTGACTCTGAACACACACACCCGAGTCTTCCTCAGTTTCCAGATCAGTCCCATAGTGTTCATTGCTGCCGGATTCCAGCAACAGCTCAGCCGGCCGCTGTTGAGCCACAACACTATTCCTCACCGCAGGGCTTTTCCCCGGGTCTGACACTCAGGGTGTGGCTTAGATGGGAATTGCTCATGGAAGGCCTGCACCAAAGCAGGTGCGTGCATGGAGGTAAAATCCTCCAGCCCATAGCTCTTCCATTCAATCAGGTATTGGAACCATCCTTTCAGCCATTGGGAATCCTGGATACTGGCAACTTCGTACTCGGGCAGCTACACATTGTCACAAGTTTCTGGCTGGGGATGATCTGGTTGGAGAAGAGGACAAGCTGGCTGTTCAGGAACAAGGAGAGATTGATGAAAGACCGGATGGACTCACATTGAACGTGGCAATGTCAGGCGATAGGCGACCAGATTGATGACTGCTTCAACAGGAAATGGGCTTGTGGTAACAGTGGTCTAACTTCTTGACCGGCCAGTCTGATGGAAGGTGTCTAGTGGGCAGCCACACTCGATCCCCCACAGTCAACACCGGCGTCACGTGCCGAGACCTGTCCACGACGCTCTTATAGTCCTCCTTGGCTTTATCCAGATATCATCGCACCACTTGATGGACCGCTTGTAGTTCTGACAGAAAGTCCTTAGCTGCGGGGACCGGTGAATCAATTGGTGGAGGGGAAAGAACCAAGGATGATATCCTACATTGGCCAAGAAGGGCGTCGTTTGTGTGGATGTGTGCTGCAAGTTATTGAACGCAAACTCCACCACTGCCAGGTAGTCTGCCCAATCATTTTGCTGCTGGTTCACAAAACAGTGCAGGTACTGCTCCAAGATCCCGATCACTTTCTCAGTCCCTCCGTCGGTTTCTGGATGGTGCGCTGAGGACAAGCAGATTTTTATATCCAAGGCCTTCATCAGCCCTTTCCAAAACTGGGCTGTAAATTACATTCCTCTGTCCGACACAATCCTGTCAGGTAGGCCATGCAGCCTGAAAATATGTTGGATAAACATGCAGGTGGTGGCACGGGTGGTCTCCAACATGGGATAAAATGTGCCATCTTTGTCAGCATGTCTACCACTACAAACACCCTGGTAAATTCAGAAGATGGAGGCAAGTCTGTCAGGAAGTCCATAGAAATGCCCCCCCAGGGTCTCTCCGGTGTCGGCAATGGCTGGGGGGGCTCCCATTGCTGACTTGGCCTGCTGACACTGTGTAACAATAGGATTGTATGTCATGTTGTAATCGGGGCCACCAGAAAGTATGGGAGACCAACAGTTCAGCTGGCCACTGTTGGGCCACAACAGGTGCCTTAACCATTAGATAAAACTGTCTCACTCTTAGGAGTAAAATACTTTGTCATATTCACTTAATTTAAAAATGCTGTCATAACTAAATCAAAAGTGATAGATTTTATTCATACCCTATTCTTTTGGGCAGACACGGTATCTAAGAATATATAATATATTTTATATAAGATAACCATATTTAAAACTGTTGATAAAGACCACAACATCACACTGTGTTACAGTACACCTATATCCAGAACCAATGAGGGATATTTAGCTAGCATGGAAAGGTGCCTTGTACATCTGCCATAACATAAATCATCATAAAATAAAATGTGTTCATAAATATTGGGAAATGAATGCCAAACATCATAATCTTGGGTGACCATCGGAAAATAAGCTGTTCTTAACAGTCAGTCAGCAAATGATAATGCAGTGTAGTTATTTCTCTTCTGACCAATCCCCACTTTACTTTTTTCTTTTAAACAATCTCTGTATAACATTAAACTTTGTGATTCTCTCAAGCCTGGGGTAGCTTCATCCTGTGTGAAAGAGGCAAAAGTCACACAAAAGCAGCAAAAATGAAAATAACAATGACAACATATATACAATGTTCTGAAGCATAGAATTTAACTAAATTTAATATATCTGTCAAAAATTCTGAGTGTTCATTTTAATATTCAGTGTAATATTAAATATCAGTTTGATAAAAATTATTAGTATATATTTAGACATGCTTATATGTAAACAGTTTGGTCTACATCAAAATAACAAAATAAATGTGTGTAACCAAATATGTCTGTTATTCTTTAGGGTGATAGAAATGCCTTATACTTATCAATGCTGTGCCTTTAGAGCCCATGACAACTACTATAAAATCCAAAATCAATTGAACAAAGCTGAGAATGGCAGTGCTGATGAATTTCAAAGGAAAGATAGTAGCAGTTTCCATACAAATGGTAAGCACTGTAAACATGCATTAAAACATATTTTTAAAAAAGGATTTGGTTAGAATTAGGCTATCAAAATTGATGATCAAATTTTCTAATTTTACCATTTTAATTTGTGAATATCAGTACAAGATGTCATTAATTCCTGTGAATCTATATTTTAAATTTTATTCTAATCATGTTGCAAAAAACTTGAGGTGGTAAAAGATTTTTATTTCCCGCAATGTATATATGGCTTGATAATAAAAGAATTATTTTAAGTAACCTAAATAACCCTTGAAATTCTATAATTCTAAGTACCTGTGAAGAAGACAAATTTGATGTTTAATTAAGGTTTTAAAACTCTTAATTCTCCCTATAGCTACATATTAAATATTGTTATAAATATTAGTAACTAAATACTGTGATTTTCCTTCCTACAGATGAACATGCTTTTGAGGATTTTTCTCTTGACTTCAATGAAGATCTGAAAACTTATCATTCAGTTCGATGTTCTCCTTCTCCAGGTAATAATAGAATTGTTTGAGCAGAATTGTATTTATGAAAAAAATTTCCTGTGAAATTTTATTATACTTTCTAAGGGAAAAAATTTTTGGGAAGCTGTATGGAGTACTTGGGTACGCACAGTGGTGGGATTTAGCCAGTTCGCACCTATTCGGGAGAACCGGTTGTTAACTTTCTAAGCAGTTTGGAGAACCGATTGTTGGAAGAAATCTTATTTGGTTTTTTTCCACTTTACAGGGCTAATCCTGTAAGGAAGGCAGGAAGGAAACATTCTGGTGTTGTTTCTAGCCTAATCTTTATTGCCCTGCTTACAGAAACTGCCTCTCTGTTTAACCCTTATTACATTGTAACAGCTAAGGCGAAGCGCCCGTTGACCTGAGTGACATTGAGGTTTGGCCACGCCCACACAGTCACATGACCATCAAGCCACACCTACACAGTTGATCATTAGTTCAGAGAACCAGTCGCTAAGGGATATATTTTTATTACTGATTCATTTATCTTTTAAAAAATCAATTCCTCAGTAAGTATTAGTTGTCTATGCTATATATAAAATAAACCAAAACATAATGACATAAAGCATAAATTAAAATGAATTTAAAAGACAAAATTAAAAAAACCCTGCACTTAAATGCAGTATCAAAACAGAAGTTCCAGATAATTAAATAACTGTAATTTTAAAAGTCTTCATATACCACTGAAAACCTAGTTCAGTACTGCAACTTTTACTATCTGGAAATTTCACTACCAGAGAGTTGCAATCAGAAGGTCCAAGGTACAGTGCTTTTCCTATTATCTACTTGAAAGCAGCCTAAAGATAAGATTAGTTTCCCATTAGTACATAGTAAGGAATAAAATAAAAGCATTGCCTATGCTATTCCTGTTCAGGAACCATTCTCAAAAGGAAGGAAATAGCAAATTGTCTTCAAGCTAGATGAAAAAGAGATAACAAGGTCTACCTCTAAGAATGTAACTTCAATTTAGATTCTAAAAAAATGAGGGGAAAATAGATCTATTGCTATTTCAATATACCAGCTGTGCTGGATTTAGAATATCCTAAAATATCTAATGATTCTTCAGTTGGTTTATTTTACTTTTAATTGTGATTTATTTGGTGTTGTTTCATGATATATGGTTTTAATATGTATTTTAGCCAAAAAACTTCTTATGTGCAGCATACAAATGGTACAATAGCATAAATAAGGCTTGAAACTGTTTAACAGTCACCTAGAGGTGATTCTGGGATGCTTACAACCAAGAAAAAAACCAAGAGAAATATTTAAAACTTAAGATAATAAATATTAACAAAATTAACATTGAAATTCACAAAGAAAGAACAAATGGGGCAGAGGTAGCATTCTCTTCAGTTCATTAACCACCACCAGTATGACATGCCCCCATTGGGTCACCAGGTGAATTGGCAGAGCCAGATTTTAAAGCCCCTATGGAAGGCAAGAGTGTGGTATGTCACCTTGAGCTGAATAATATTCCAGAGGGCAGGACAGAAAAGATTCTTCTTCCAGATCTCACCAGCCAGATTCTTTGACTGATGAGGCAGCATGCTCTTTCTGCCAGTGTGGGTGGGGCAGGATAATCCCACTGGAGTGAGATGGTTCCTCAGGTAACCTGGACTGATGCCCTAAAAAGGTTTTAAAGAAAATGACCAACACTTTGAATTTGACCCAAAAGCAAACTGGCAACCAGTGTACCTTGCACAACAGTGGTGTTACATGGACCACTTTATGGGCCCTACAAACTATTCATACTGTACCAGCTGAAGCTTCTAAATAGTCTTCAAGGGTAGACCCATGTAGACTACATTGCAATAGTCCAGACATGAAATGACCAGGTCCTGAATCACTGAGCATAGGAATTCATGATCAAGGAAAGGGTGCAACTGGCGCACAACACGAAGTTGTACAAAATCGAGAGTCCAAGAAAGCCTACAAATTGCGCTCAGGGTCTGTCTGGGGCAGGATCACCCATCCAGAACTACAGATATTCCAGATCCTGAAACCTCATTCACCCAAAGCCACTCAGTCTTAGCAGGGTTTATCCAAAGCTTATTGTCCCCCATCCAGATCCCTACAGTCTCCATTCACAATGGAAGAATAGTATACATTATTGGGTCACCAGCAGTGGTGGGTTTCAATTTTTTTTAGAACCTCTTCTGTAGGTGTGGCCTGCTTTGTGGGAGTGGCTTGCCAGCCATGTGACTCGGTGGGTGTGGCCAACTTGTAAAATGTGGTGAAACTCACTTAACAACGCTCTTGCTTAGCAACCAAAATGTTGCCTCAGAAACTCTGGCATTTGAAACACGCAAGTCTTAAAGCTGTCAAGTTACAAGACCCTTGCACCTCTAACCCATTAGGAAAAAACCCAGGGGTGTTCAAACTTGACAGCTTTAAGGCTTGTGGACTTCAACTCCCAGAATTCCTCCTCTCGCTCTTCATTTTGATGATGTGCGGATGGGCAGGGGGGAGGGAACTGGAACCGGTTCTAAACGGCACTGTAGATTTGTGGAATCTCTTCTATAGAAGAGGTTAGAACTGGTAGAAACCTACCCCTGGTCACCAGGGATGAAAATATAAAGTAGAGTATCACCAGCATACTGATAGTACCTCATCCCATGGTTAGCAGATGATTTCACCCAGAAGCTCCATGTAGATGTTAACAAGGAGTGGAGAGAGGCTGAACTTTGTGCTACACCACAAAGGAGCAGCCTTGGGATGGACCTCTCACTCCCTATCAACGCCATTTGGGACCATCCTTAGAGAAAGGAGATAAATTGGTGAAAGACTGCGCTGCCGACCCCCAGATCTCACAGCTGATCCCAAAGGATATCAATGGTATCAAAGGCCTCTGACAGATAAGAAGTGTCAGGATGGATGCACTACCCCATCCCACTTTTACAAAAGATAGACAAGTGTGAAGCTGTTTCTGTCTCTCACTGATTACACTCACTGTAGTCTATTGTCTGTGCACTCATCACAAAAAGTAATGAAAACTGGACGTAGATGAGCTTACCATGACTTTACTTTTTCTTTATTTTCTTTGTAGGACCTTTCAAGCCCTGTGATTGCCTCTTTGGTAGTTGGTTGATCAGAGTTGGAGTTTGGACCTTAATACTTTTAGCCTTTATTTGCAATATATTGGTGATTGCAACAGTCTTCCAAGTTCCCCTGTTCATCTCCTCCATAAAGTTTATAATTGGACTAATAGCTATTGTAAATACTCTCATGGTTGTCTCTAGCAGTGTGCTTGCTAGTGTGGATGCAATAACCTATGGAGTCTTTGCTCAATATGGAACTTGGTGGGAAGATGGAATTGTTTGTCATATCATTGGAATTCTTTCTATCTTTGCTTCAGAAGCTTCTATTTTCTTGCTCACCTTAGCAACTGTTGAGCGTGTGTTTTCTGTGAAATATAGAACAAAATTTGAAACCAAACACACTCTAACTAATATAAAAAGAGCCATCATCTTTTGTTTTGTACTGGCGTTAATAATTGCTGTGATTCCAGTGCTCAGTGACAGTGAATATGGAGGTTGTCCCTTATGCATACCACTGCCTTTTGGAAGACCATCAGGTGTGGGTTATACAGTAGCAATGGTCTTAATGAACTCTTTTTGTTTTCTTGTAATGACAGTAGCATACACAAAACTCTACTGTAGTCTGGATAAGGGAGAAATGGATATTATTTTGGATTGCTCCATGATCAAACACATAGCTTTATTACTTTTTATTAACTGCATTCTCTATTGTCCTGTGGCCATCTTATCATTTTCATCATTATTGAACCTTCATTTTATTGGCCCAGAAGTCATCAAACCAATACTTTTAGTGATTGTTCCCCTTCCAGCATGTCTAAACCCACTTCTCTACATACTTTTTAATCCTCATTTCAGGAAGGACTTGAGGAGGCTTCAAAAGCTTTCATTTGGATGGAAAACATCAAAACATCCTAGTTTGGTCTCTGTCAATTCAGAGGATGCAGAGAAACAGTCGTGTAATTCAACTCAAGCTCTAGTAACCTTTGCAAGTGCCAGAATATCATGCAATGTTGTTCCCAGCAAACCAGCAGTGCCGTCATCCTGCGAATTCAGTGAAAGCTGTAACCTTTCATCCATCACATTTGTCCCATGCCACTAACTTCATTTCAGAGGTTGTGGTGAGGTTTACAAAAAATAAATAAATAGATGAATGTACATGTGTTGCTTATAAAGAGAGAAGCAACCAACTACTCTGATTTTATGGGAAAGAAAACTGAAATTGTGAAATTTCAGTACAGGTAATCCTCGACCTATGACCCCAATTGAGCCCAAAATTTATGTTGTTAAGTGAGACATTTTTAAGTGAGTTTTGCATCATTTTATTATCTTTTTTGCCTCCGTTGTTAAGTGAATTACTGCACTTCATAAGTTAGTAACCCAACACTGAAAAAGGTTAGTGACCATTGAAGCATCACCATGGTCATGTGATTAATATTCAGTTGCTTGGCAACTGGCATGTTTCCTGGAGTCATGTGATAAGCATTGGTAACCTTTCCAGCCAGTTTCCAACAAGCAAAGTCACTGGGGGGAGACAGATCGCTTAATGATCACATGATTCACTTAACTGCAGTGAATCACTCAAGATCTCTGGCAAAAGTCGTAAAATGGGGCACATCTCACTTAATAATTCTCGCTTCGCAAAGGAAATGTTAGGCTCAATTGTGGTCATAAGTTGAGGACTATCTGTATATAGCTGAGCTGTCCTCAATATTCTTTTAAAGATTTATCTGAAAGCCAAGAATGTTACATGTATAAAGGAATCCTGAAAACAGAAAATACCAAATAGAAATGGCTTCTAACCTTTGCATAACTTGTTGGCATCTGAGATTCAGTTGAATCTTAAGATATCTATTAACTTAGTGGACTTTTTTAGAAAAGTCATAGGAATGATATGAACAGAATAACTTATATGAAGTTCTACGCTGTGTCAATTTTATCCAGTTGACTTATGCATCCATGGAAATAATATGAAGAAATTATGCACTATATATATTTAAATATTTTGAAACAGTAAAGCCTAGAGCTGGAAGTCTATTCTTCAAACCATTTCAAATTAAAGATCATCTGCCAATTACATTTATTTAATTGTTCAAAGTGGTTTGGTAATATATAATTTTTTCTCTTATGATTATTTACATTACTATACAAATTTAAGTAGTGAAAGAAAAACACCTAAGAAATTATTTTCATATTAAAATAAACAGTAGATAACATAAATCAGAATACAACACATAATATTGTATAAATTGCTTAATTCAAGTATAATTTGGAAATATTAAAATTCATTTCAGAGATTTTAAAACAATGTGTAAATATAGAATTATTTATCTTTATAGTAAAATCATACTCAAATATGAGAATAAGGCATGTAGTTTCATGTTGCTTTAATTACTAGATTTCTATTTCCAGCTCATATCTGTTTAAATTTTTGATCTGTAAATATGTAAATTTGTATTGATTGTAAATACTGTTGGTTTTTTCTACTGATGTTTTAAACATGTAATTTGTAATAAAATGTGCAATTACCCTTGAAGGATCACTTAGTGCTTTAAATCTCAGATGTATTTCGCAGCAATTCCAGAGTATTCTCTGACATTCTTGTAATTTAATTGCAAAATGAAGTTTGTAAGATTTCTTTTTCCATCAGAAGAAATAATACAAGCTTTCTCTTGGTTTGAGTTTGAGTTTGAGTTTTATTATTATTTATAGGCCGCCCTTTTCCCTGAGGGGACTCAGGGCGGCTTACAAAATATAGGGGAGGGGATACAAAACAGTAAACATGAAACAATACATGAGTAAAAATAATACACAACATTCATTCATCATTCGGGTGGGGACAGATTACGATCTTTATCCCCAGGCCTGACGGGATAGCCAGGACTTGAGGGACTTGGTATAAACATGTGTAGATTTTCACAGCCAATATCTGCTGGGCAGTGTTGAGGTTGAGGATTTAATAACACAAAACCAGATTTCCTGCTGGCAACTGTGTTATCTTCAGAGGCAACGTGGTCTATTTGGCAAGTGAGCAAGGACTGATTTGCCTATCTTTATAAGCAGATGACCTCACTTCAGATTGGTCTTTAGCTGAGCTTGTTTCCGTTTAGCACAGGTTGTTGGTCTTCACTAATGTGCTGATCAAGTAGATGCTACAACGCATCAAACACATCTTCCCTGAAGACACTGCCAACCTGTACACTACACCAGTACATGACTGGAATCTCTCAGAAGCAAGAAAACCTATCTTCCTTTTTCCCTCACAATTTTACTTCATTGCCAAGGCTCCACAACAATTCTAAACTTCCTGAAAATGAAAAAAATCTTCAAATGTTCACAATCTCATCAGCTATACAACTGCAGTGTAGTGCTGCCCTGCTTAGTTACCTGTGGTCTCCATAACAGGCCACCTTGCGTCTGAAGAGGCAACGTTCTCTTGACTTAATATATTCATGGATATCTTCAGTGCAGGGATATTGACTACATGTGCATAATTGCATCTTCTAAATGCCTCAGTTTATACATTTGTGTTAGACATTGAGCAAATATGTAATTGTTGTAGTCATATGAGATGATATTATTTCTGTTCAGATGTGTATTTCTAGGCACTAGAAAAACAAATGAAAATGTAAAACTTTTCCATTTGGAAAAAGCACATATATTTATCTGAACCACAAACTGCAGGAGGCCACACTACAGTACACCATCTTTTGAAAAGTGGGATCTAAGTGCATTCATGATACAATTCAATGTCTTTTGGTCTACAGTTTTATTCTATTTTTTTTCCTTGCTGGATGCTGCAGGGGAAGAAGAGTTTTCCTTTGGGGTAAAACCAGTGGTCCAACTTTGGGGTTTAGATTCTTAGTTTTCTTAATATCTGTGAAGTAAAAAGTGGCAATCCATAGTTTTTTGCCTCTAGAAATTTATGAGTACAAAAACAAAGCATTTCAGAATTTAATTGCTTTCCTCCTAGCATCAGTGAGACAAATAAGTTAAAGAAATAACAAAATAAGCCATACCTTTTTGAGTGAAAGTTGTCTACCCTTTTTGTCAAAGTGGTTAATAACTTCAAATCTTCAAAATGAATAATGATGTTGCTCACAATCAAATTACAGAATCCACATTGGGAGCGCAATACAACAATTTTGTTAAAGAACAAAATGATCAGTAGCTTGATATGAAAAAAACATGTCTTTTCTGTTGCATCCTCCTACCCTATGGAATACTCCCTCCTGGGGGGCTGACAGGCTCCCACCCTTTAACCTTCCACAGAGCACTCAAGACCTGCCTGTTCCTCCAGGTGCTGGGATAGGGTAAAGTCATAATGGAAAGAGAATGTTATGGGTCGCAGCAGAAATGTATGGTTGCAGTACCAGTCATGTCAAATCTTTATTATGGTAATAGACCAGCATAAAGATGGTAGGTATAGTCAATTAAATTAAATTAACAGAGGTGAAATGATAGAAGGTGTTGAAGCTACAGGAACCTTGGGGGTGAATGATCATGCAATATTGGAATTCAACATTATGCAAGCACAAGCTATAGAACAAAGTCAAACTAGAGTCTTGGACTTTAAGAGAGCTAATTTCAATAAACTTAGAGCTTGGGAAGGATTCCATGGATGAGAATCCCCAAGGGGGAAACAATTAAAGCTTGGAAAATTTTGAAAAGTGAGATTATAAACGCCCAGTCTAGTGGAAAGAGGGGCACATAACTAAGGCAGAATATCAGCAAACAGCCTGAGCCTGCAAAGATGAAGTGAGGAAAGCTAAGGCTCACAACAAACAAAGGCTTGCGACAAAAGTAAAAAAAATAACAAAAAAAACTTCTTCCAACATGTTAAAAACAAGGAAAAAGTCAAGAAAATAATTGGTCCAGTGCTCAGAGAAAGTGGCAAGAAGGTGACAAGTACCAGGGAAAAAGCAAAACTGCTTAACTCGTTTTTAGCATTTGTCTTTACACAAAGGGAAAAAACAGTCCAACCTATCAAAAAGAGCACCACAAAAAACAGATTAGGAACACAAGTTAAAATAGGGAAGAAAATGGTAAGTGAGCACCTGTCTACTCTAGATGAGTTCAAATCTCCAAGGCCAGATGGATTACACCCCAGGGTTCTGAAGGAACTGGCAGATGAGATCTCAGAACCACTGAACTATAACTTTCAAAGATCCTGGAGCACCGGGGAACTGCCAGATGACTGGAAAAGAGCTGATATAGTTCCCATTTTCAAAAAAAGGGGGGGAAATAGATCCAGGAAACTACAGACCTATCAACCTGACCACAATACCAAGGAAGATTCTGGAAAAGATAATCAAGCAATGAATCAGTGAACACCTAGAAACAAACAAAGTAATTGTCAGGCCTGCAGCCATTTTTTCTTTTTGATCTCAAGCCTGCCACACTTTCCATTATTCTACTATGCATTTTATATTGTGGAAAAATGGGAGGGGGTATTATACGGAATTGGATGATATGTAGCCATAACAAAATTCTTTCTAGAAAGCCAAGGTCATCCTTTGTCTCTGCACCTGGCCAGAACTGGATGGGTGGAACTGCCAGCATGGCAGTGGAAGGTTGGACCATGTGATGGACTTGTGGGTGTGGGGGCAAGATCTTGAACTTTGAACTGGGTGGGAAAACTGGGAAGCTTTCAGATTCGGGTTTTCCCAGACGTGCCAATGTGGCTCTCTTAATAAATTGGAACTTTGAGGAATCCTTTGCCTCGGACTCTAATTTATTTTTGGATGCTATTTGGAACCCTGACAGTAACCAAAAGCCAACATGGATGTGTCAAAAACAGATCATGCCAGACTAATCTTATCACATTCTTTGACAAAGTGACAAAATTAGTGGACCAGAGGAATGTTATCGATATAATTTACTTAGACTTCAGTAAGGTATTCGATAAAATAGATCTTAACTTACTA
This sequence comes from Thamnophis sirtalis, assembly GCF_051295495.1. Classification (NCBI taxonomy): domain Eukaryota; kingdom Metazoa; phylum Chordata; class Lepidosauria; order Squamata; family Natricidae; genus Thamnophis; species Thamnophis sirtalis. The sequence goes on along the minus strand of NW_028261389.1, from coordinate 45,699,481 downwards.
CTAGATAAAATAGAAAAATGTGGGTTAGACAGCATCACCACCAAATGGATTTATAACTGGCTGACCAACCACACTCAATGTGTAGTCCTCAATGGAACTGCATCTATATGGAGGGAAATATGGAGTGGGGTACTCCAAAGCTCTGTTTTAGGCCCAGTACTCTTCAACATCTTCATCAATGATTGGGATGAGGGGATAGATGGGGAACTCATCAAATTTGCAGAAGATACCAAGGTAGCAGGAATAGCCAACACTCCTGAAGATAGGCTTAAGATACAGGTTATGATTAGGGTTAGGGTTAACCCTAACCTCACCAGTCCACAAAGCCGGAGAGGTTGGGGAACTCTGATGTTTTAGATCTCCTCACTTTCTATAATATTCAAATTTGAGGGCTGTGAATGCCATTCGAAACCTTCATTTTGAGCTAGAAAGGTTCTGCATAGTTGGAAGAGGGGTGGGAATGAAAATAAGAAAGCAAGAATTGATTTTTAGCTAACAATAGGAAATATTTGAAAAGTCTTATTCCTGGCAATGGTGGCATTATAAAGTTCTGACCAAAAAAGTAATTATTTTCTCATCATGAACCCGAAAACAACCAGACATGAAGTTTGTATTCAAATTTATAGAGAATTTGAAGACATTCACTGTTCCTCTTGAGAAGGGCTCCTATATTTTTCTCTTTCTTTTTGGCCACTTTAAAATACTAATCCTACCTCAGGTCAGTTATCAAAGAAACATTCTCAGGTAAAATCTTTGTTCTAGGTGTCCCATAGGCTATTCTGGAAAGAGGGTCTTGGTAGTACCCCTTGACCCAGAACAGCTTGCTTGGCATTTTGGGTGATTTTCTAGATTTGAAATTTGTGAGTATCTGCATTTTTGAACTGTAATATTTAGTAGCATACTGTCTTTTTGTGCTTTCTTTGTCTACTGCAGATATTTTTAATCTGAAATACATTTTTATTATTTTCAGTTTTTTTTAACTATGGTGTTTTCATTTCACATTGGCTGTATGCTGAGTAATAAGTTACTGGGTAGTATATAAATCCTATATTAACAATAAAGTCATTGTTTCTTTCAACACATACAGTATTGCTTTTTGAATGATGAATGTCTTTAAAAATGAAATAACACTTGCAAGAGTATTGCTAAAATTCTTCTTCTGTCTCCTGGGAAACAAAGGCAGGCTCTTAAATGCCTCTTGGTCAGTTTTGTTCCGCATAAACAGGTGCAAACATGAAAGGATTTTATGATCTGAGATAACGCTCCCTTCAATGGAAAAGTAAATAAATCACAGGGACCTTGCCAACAATTGCTCAAAGATTGATTTCAGTTGCAAATAATCTTGCTTTATTGTGCAAGATAGGCAGGCGTTAATACATCCCCAAGTGCAATAAATTCTAAAAAAAAAAAAAAAAACCCTGCCCACCAAATCTTTCTACTTTACTTGGAACATCTTCACTACTTACCCAAATCAGAATACAGCCATTTCTTTAAGAATGTAAACCTGAATTATCTTTGGCAAAGAAAATCTGCTTTTGAAAACTAGCACTTGGATTCTTTTCAACTTTTCTATGATTCTGAGTTTTCTCCAGTGATTCAAAAATGAAACCTCCGAAAGAATTAAGTGATCTATTTTTTTTGTTTCTTAGATTGTACTCTATTGTACAGGGCTAAACATGATGTATGTAGCAACCCTCATCTATTTTTTGTAACAACTCTGAATGGTAATATAGCTCGATTTCTATCTTGTCACCTTGCACAAATTTTGGTGTGTGGCATGTGGACCTGCTTTTACATTACCAACAATGCTGCAAACAAAGAATAGCATTGTGACAGGACTACTGTTCTACCTCTATCTTTCCCACCTACTCTGACTCCATGTAATTTGAGTTGGTTGAAAAGTGATGTCTAATTTTTTCAGGAAGTTCCCTTGTTTGTGTACTTGAATTTTCTTTTTTTTTTCAATCCCCCCATTTTAATTAACACCCCTCCTCCTGTATTTTATAGGCTTAAATTTGCTAGCATGTAAAGAACTAGCCCATGTAGAGATACAAATAACCATCATAGCTGAGGTGGGTTGGGCTGAGAATGGCCTAAGATTACCCAGCTGGCTTTCATGGCTAAGTGGGACTTGAACTCAAGTCTCTTGCTTTCTAGCCTGGTGCCTTAACCACTAAACGAACTGGCTCTTTGTCACCATCATGTCAGACCTCATTATCATGACTAGTCCCTGATAAAAATATAGAGCCAATTTGGTCTAGTGTTAAAGTGCTGGTCTAGAAACCAGGAGACTGAATTCTAGTCCTGGCTTAGGCCCGAAACTCCATTGTTTATTTTATAATTTTAACTTTTTAAAGTGTATCTTCAATACATGACGTGCGGCAGGGGTGGGTTTCGACCGGTTCGCACCGGTCCCTGCGATCCGGTTGGTCGCCGAACCCGGAAGTAAGTAACTTCCGGGAACGGCGAAACCCCCCCCACGCCCGCGCGCGCCCGCACACCCACGCCCGCTCCTTACCCAGTCTTTTTGAATTTTGCGCTTTCCACGCATGCGCAGAACGCCTGCGCGATCCTCCAGGAGCAGCTGGAGCATCGCGCAGACGCTAGTACGCATGCGCACGCCACGTGTATGCACACACGCGCCACGTGCGTGCGCGAGGACGACGCCGGCCTCGTTCCAACCGATCCGGTTGGAACGGGGCGAGAAACCCACCCCTGACGTGCGGTGAAGTTTATGGCTGGTAAGAAAGTCTTCTCCCCCGGCACCCCACTGATTAAAGCGCTTTCTTTCGCCCGCAGCAGAGCTCAGGTGGGCGAAAGGAAGCGCTTTAGTCAGTGGGATGCCGGGGGAGGAGAGAATGCCTGAGCCTGCCTCCCCTGACTGCACATCACTGCCTCAATATACCTTCTCCATACCTTTTCTACACTAATTTGAAACAAACCAGAAATTCTAATTCTGTTAGGAATGTCAGTTAACATCTAAAGGACATTAGGAAATATATCAATTTTGGGAAATATAATCAATACAATTTTTTTAACCACATTTTCTGAGTTTTTAATTCAACTAAGATACATATAGAAGAGTTTCTGGTGTTTATTTTTTACTTATAGTGGGACCATATTTAATGTTATACTAGCTCCTTTGCTAATAAACATTGATATAATTACCTTTCTCTGGAATAGCATCCTTTGAGAGAATGACTTGATGCATTATTTGGGTTTTAAACACCATTTTTAAAGGCTTTTGAATATAAGGTGAATTGAAATTTCTCCTGTGTACGAATATACCACTGTATGAATAGTTGATGTCTTGTAAGTAAATTACAGGAGAGTGAAAGTATGGCATAGAATAGGAAGCCCCAAATACTGTTCTCTACTGTCAACAAACTATTTAAGAATATGTTAGGAAAGGCCTACCAGTTGTGCTAAAAAAAATCAATTTAAATTTAAATTGATACTTATGGTATTAATTACAGTATGTTAGCAAGTTACATTTTTGCAGCTGTTAAAAATATGAGTGGTTGATTGATTTTGAGTAGTCATATTTGAGGGATCACCACTCCCTTACATTTACCAACCTAGAAGGTGTGGCAGGCAGGATTCCTTTGCTAAGGCAGCGGTTCTCAACCTGGTCCATGGACCCCCCCCTGGGGGGGTCATGATTGTCATCACAGGAGGTCTGTGAAGGTTTGAATTAATGCCATGATTTAAACCTTGAGTCTAGGTGGTCCGTGGCCATGGTCCGTAGCCCAAAATATATTTTAAGAGGATGTGTGGTAAAGAAAAGGTTGAGTATCACTGTAGTAAAGCATTCCATCTTGCAGGACTCAGCAAATGAGTGTTCTCCATCTATGGATTATCACCCTGAGGTGAGATTGGCTCCAACTCGGATTTTCTGGAAATCCCTTAAAGTGTTTTTTCAGGTATCAGCTGGCATCTTCGCTTTCTTTGAAGCACGCTAGCAACAGCCATAACCTGGGATGAGGGGGCATTTGGGAGAGGAAGAGTGTTGGAGGTGTGAAAAGAATGCTATGGGAAATTGGGGAGTATGGACTCTGACAGGAACTAGAAGTGCTAAACTGAGGTATCTTTCTGTCTTCAAGGACACCAGTCCTGGGAAAGGTTCGCCAAACATCAGAACAAGACCTGATTGGACTATTCTCCTAGGGGGGGTTTGGACATGGGGGATTGTTTTGTTAATGTGATTTTCGCAGTTTTTCTTCAGTGCTTGCCTCGCTACGCTGCAATTAGCATCCCTAGTAAAAGTACCTTTTCTCTCTTCCATCCAACCTGTGCTTGAAGCTAATGTTTATCAACCTTCCATCCACCTACCTTCAACACATACCTTTTGAGGTGATGGAATTAGTAAAAGTATGTGGACTCTTGATAGCTTCAGTTAAAAAAACCTGCTCAAAGGATACTTCACATCTAATCACCAACAGCTAGGATTCATGAAGATTTTTATTGTGGAGGTTTAATTAAGGGAAAGGGATACTTGAGTGACACTTGGGACTTAAATTTTCCAGCTATTTCTATAAAAGAAAATTTGGATTTGGGCATTCTTATGCAACAAATTCACTTTGGAAATATAACCCCTTTAAAATTGAGCCTGCATGGGTAAAATTGGTAATCAATCAAAATTATAGTTATTTTGTGAGACTATTCAGACTGGTTTCTCTAGGAACAAACACAAATAAGATGTCAAAGATTTTATAAGGTAGGCTCAGTTGCCTTAAAAAAATTACAAGTCTTCGTATTTATCAATACTAACTCTTGCATTCACATTTCTGGTAAATACAATTTCATTTCTACACATAATCTTAATTGGGTAGTCTGGATAAAGTCAGTTTAATTGAAGTGTATTTGTTGAACTTTTAAATTAATAAACGAAGAGGACTGTACTTGGACCATCAGGCTATGAAACTCTTTTCTAATTATAATTGCATGCTGAGTGTACCAGTACCCTTCGTGTATTTCCTTGCTAGTGGGATGCAGGCAAGTGTTTACTGGTTTGCAATGTACGTAGTCTAGAGATTTTAGTTGCATTGAACTGAACAGCATGAGCACACTTCAATAAAATTAGACTTTGGTTCCATTTGTGATACCCTGGCCCAAAATGAGCTTACTATTAAGGAATGATGCATGTAAGCATGGGTAAATCAGATGGTAATATGCAATGCGATGAATAAATCTGCACTTCCCCAGATAGGACCAGTACATTATCTGGGGCTCCTCCTAGACAAGGTGGCAACTGTGGCTAGGAGGGCCTTTTCCTAGCTTTAGGTTGTACAGCAGTTGCCCCTGCTCCTGGAACAGAAAGCTGTGCTCACAGTCACTCATACCTTAGTCACCTTCAGATTGGACTATTGCAATGTGTTCTACATTTGGTGGGTCCCATGTGGCAAGCCTTCTTTGCCATTGGTATGAAATATCCCCTCCCCTCTGCAAACTTTAGATTAGCTCCATTCCCTCAAGAGTGAATATATTTAGAGAAAGGGCAACAGCAAGGCAGTGCTGGAATTGATGACAGCCTCAAAGAGACAGGATTGAGGTGCTTAAAATGTATTAATTCAGGTACATAGTGGAAGCAAGGATGGTTTGTAAAGATAGAAATGTGTGGAATGGTATTGAATACAGGTAAATTTTCATAACTAAATCTAGCTAAATTTTCTTTTCCTTCCTTACCTTGTACCTTCAACTTCTTTTACATCTGTTCTTTTGCTGTCTACATGACATCCCTGATGGATAATTCAGAAAAGGAATAGCTCGTGGATTTCTATATTTGTATGCTAATCATGAATTATCACAAAAGATTACTGTATTTTTAGCTCCGTAAGACGCACATTTTTCCCTCCCAAAAGTGGGTGGAAATGTCTATGCATCTTATGCAGCAAATATGGGCAACAGGCAGCAGTGGCGAATGGTGGCAGCGATCCCCGCCACCTGAAACAGCTGATCAGCGGTATTCTGGGAGGCTGAGCCAACCGCCGATCAGCTGCTCGGAGGTGAAGGCTCCAGTGGTCCCGGGTGGAGGCTGCAGACTCAGAGGAGGCAGGCTGTTGGCTACAAGGATGCTAACCAGATGAATACCAGATGGACCAGTATTATGGTCAGGAGCTTCTTAAGGAACGAAAAATACAGTAATTAAAATCCACGGAAGACAATATAGTTTGATTCTATGATGCAAACATTTTGATTGTTTCTTATGATATACTTTCTCTGGTATTTATTTTCAGTCTGGATTTTTTAAAAAAAATTAGGCAAGTGTCTAATAGCCTGATCTATTACTATTACTACTAGTAGTATTTTAACTATTTTATCTTTATCACGATCTACTTTAACTTTCCAATTAATTGCTGCTGCTGCTGCTGCTGCTACTATTTATGGCTTGGTGCTCTTAAAAGATTGTAAGCTGTTGTGTGCTGTTTAAAAAACAGAATGGAAACAGAAACCACATTTGTAATATCTAGTAAAAGACAACAAAGACAACAGATTTTTGAAAACGTATATTCAAAATATCTTTGTATAAACAGTAATACTACAGTGTAGTATCTTAATACAAATCAGTTCAATATTATTAACTGTTAAACTTTTATTATAAATTAAAATTTCTTTACAAAAATTGCACATAATAGAATTGATCACTCTTGAGGTTCTGATGCACTGGCATTTGTAATAGAAACTGTACTCCTCAGGTTTTAGTCTCTGCCACAAGTCCAAAATGCAGAAAGGGATTAAGCTACCCTTATAGCCTCCAAGTACAAAAATCATACTTGTGGCCATGGCAGGTACTTTGTTTAAGAACGGTTGTTTTTGTTTAAATCCTGCAATCAAAACAAATCTCGGAAACAAAAAAGGAGACTGGGAAACAAGGACAGGGAAATAAAAAGCCAAATAAAACAGACTGGTTGTTTTTCATGTAAACAGGGCCCTCGTTATTAACTCCAAACATAGCTCTCTCAGGCATCAGTGTGAGTGTCAAGTGAAATCAGTAAATAGCACAAAAGAAAATGAAAAGGAGGTTTTTAAAAAATTAATGCATTTTATGTCTGTCATTGGGATGAGCTATACTTACGTACATGATGTTATGAGAGTCTGGCAGGGCCCAGAAGCAGGCCATAGAGGGCATCATTTATCCAAGGAGGCGCCATGTTAATTGTTTCCAGGTTCAAGGAAAGCAAGCCAAGAGACTTGAGCTGCTCAGCACGGCTCATCTGCTTTACACAAGCCTAAAGCCAGAGATCAGCCTGGAGAATCATTCAAAATGATTTTGGCATTTGAGAGGACTTAGTACTGACTGCACCCAGCGTTCAGTGATTCGTGCTTTCTGTTCTGTAAGTGTTTAAATTTAAAAGCTCATCTAGGCTGATTCCAACCTCTTGGCACTTGGAAACTAGTTTTCTCAGGTTATCAGTTTTACCTCCTTCTGATGCTTCAAATAGGAACTGCTGTAAGAGATGGGGAAGCAGACATGAGATTTAGCCAGAGCTTGAATATCACCACATCAATGGACATGGGATATGCAGAAAATTGAAATGAAACCTTAAACTGAAACATAAGGAGAAAACATTACATCTTTCCACAGGGTTGCACAAAGAGGTAACTTCTGAAAGGCTCTCTGATATAAGTGATGGACCTGTAAAGGAGAGACAAAAAACAATTTGATGTTATCACTCAGTAAAAAAAAATTCTCATTAATCTCTACATCAAACTATCTTAATCAGTTTATCATACTAACTCTCATATATACTAGTAACCTCATTAAGCACTCACACGTTAAATCCCGCATATTTGAATTAATACAAAAAATATTTTCGTTCTTAGAATGTAACTTCATATTGTCTTGTTTTAAAAATAAAAATTTGTGCATGAAATCCTTATAACTCTTTATCTGGGAATAAAGCTCACTATAGGTAGAATTATATTGTAAATGAGATGTCCTAAGGTCAAAGGGAATTGCATTTAAATCAACCCAATTAGCATGAGAAAGGACTTTGGGATGGTACACAAAGGTACTAAAGTGGTACAAATATATTGTTACTGCATTTAAGGGAAGAGACTGAACCACATGCCTTTTTTTTGCTCTTTCAAATGAACATAATGGATTGTTTGCAACAAAAAATAAAAAAAATTCTGCTGGAATGTATTTCAGGTATTTTATATTCACATCTAGCCTATCTGCTCCAGCTTCCCTTTCTTCTTTCAAGCAAGTAAACCAGGAAGAGGATAGTTTCACCTGTTGTCTGAATTGTGGACTGAGGACAAGAACTATGTTATTAATTAAGTATAATTAATGTATTAATTAATGTAAGTAAAAGGTTATTAATAAAACATACTGTGTTTGGCCTAAGGGCCCTGACTATTAAGGTTGGACATCAGATCAAACTATTTCACTTCTTGATTTATTTACCTGTACTATAAAAGAACAGCAAATTAATTCATATTTTGTAAAACCAGAATTCATGGCTTGTTATTATGTAAAATTTATCCAATAGTACAATCTCTGAATACTGAAAAGCATTTACTAGGTTTTTTCCCCCTACAAAATATACCACCATTGCTTTTATTCCTAAAATACTCCTTTTTCTTTATTAATAGGATTTAAATAATAGATGAGACAAATTAAGAACCTTGGAACAATTATTTCCAAATTATTTCAATTTAGTATATTTTCCTTACATACCTCTCTTTGTCCCTTTAAAAAGCATTCAGCAGCAATGGCTCTGAAGGGAAGAAATAAAAATGATTTATTTTTACTGAATACTGAATATCTTTAAGGGAAGAACACTGGATATGGAATGAAACTATAAAATCCTGGAAAGTAATAGTCTAATTCCCAATGATGATAATCTATAGTGAAGAGACAAAAAAGATCCATTTTATAAACAATCTTACATGAGCAAGACATTTCAGTTGTTCCCATTATGTACAAACACTGCAGACAATGATCAGTTCATCATCACTGGATAGTGCTATTATGATATATAAAGGGGAGGGTAGAAAGGAGGAGGAAACAGAAGTCAATAATTTGAATAGTACAACACTCCAAAGTAGCAACAAGGAAAGAAATCATTTTTTCCTTACCTATATACACAAAATATACTTACTTCTGAAAATTTTTTTTTTGTATGGCAAAGCAAGGTCCTCGCTTTAATATCGTGAACATTTCTAAACCAAAGAATTGGACTACAATGGAAAACCTTCCTAGTAGAAACTACTTTGAAGACTATTTCCGTTTTATGAAGCAAACCTTTTTAAACAAAGAAAACTACAACAGTATCTATCTTAACAGGTGTATGACTGTTGAATTACATTTTCCAGATGGCCAGGCATGTTGGCATATTATATGTAAACATCTTGGCTTGCAGTTTCAAAATTTGAATATTGTTTTCTTCCCAATACTGCTGAAGCAACCTGTAATTACAAAGAAGCATATGAGAAAATGTAGTAATAGCTAAATCAACATGTTAATAAAACTTTTGTTAAATTTTTATATGATAAAAATATGGTGGATTATGCAAAATATCTTCAAAAGAAGGATAAAGTTTACTCCACAGTTATTTTTGCTAGGTATAAGTACTGACGTTACAGCGGTAGAGACTAACTTGATCCTGCACTTAATAACGACAGCAAGACTGTTGGTGGCGCAACACTGGAAGAAGGAAGACCTGCCTACAACTCAAGAATGGACATTGAAAGTTACAAATTTAGCCGAGATGGCTAAAATATCGGCATATCTTAAAGATCACTCAAATGAGAGATATAAACGGACTGGAAAAAATGGATTGACTATATACAAAATAAATACGGGATACAAGAAATTCCAGTTAGCCTATGCTTAAGATCAGGAATAATTTAAATTGTTTAAAGTTACCTTAGCAAGAAGCTAAGATCAATGTAGAGATGTTAATTAATTTCTTTATTTCTTTTTTCTCATTAGATTTTAGACTGTGTTTGTTAAAAATCTATACCGTGTACAGGTTCTGGGGAGGGGAGGAGGTGGTGGTTGGGGGGAGGGTGGGGGGAGGGAGGGATATATCTTAGGCTAGACACGATGTGTTAGATCTCAATGCAATGTGACTTCACATGTATACTGTTTTTCTTTAATTTTTCTTTAAAAATAGGATAAGCCAAGTACATTAACATACAGTGGAAATACACCAAGGGGAGGAGGAGTAGGGAAGAAGAAAGATGGGTAGAGAAGGATGGGAGAGAGGGTGGGGGGGGAGGCGAAAAGGAAGGGGGGGAGCGGATCACTGTTCCCTCTAAGGTGCGCGGCTGTGTGGCCGCGCACGTGGCAAGAAAACCCCGCGCAGCAGTTTCTAACTGCCGCGCAGTGATTTCTGCCAAAGCAAACGTGGGGAAGTCCTTTGCAGGCAGCTAGAACTGGCCGCCCGCAAAGGACCTCCCCAGACTTGTTTTGATGAGCAGAGCACGGAGCAACTGGTGGTAGTTTGTGCCGGCCGCGACCCCTCTTGTCCCTCGGGGCGGCGCTGATGTCTCTCTTGCGGGGCAGGGAGTTGCAGTGAGTTCCTGGAAGCGAGGAGGTGGGGGGAGAGATAGCCAGGGTCCGCGTTTGTATCTTTCTCCCTGCCTCCAGCTCTTTTCCCAGAAGGAAACGTCTTCTTTCCTCCGCGTTATGCTGAGCCTCGTTTAAAGGCTGCGGTTTTGAGCTCAGGCAAGATGGGAACAAAGGGGGGGGGTTGCACAGAGCTTCTTCAGCTCTGACAGGATTGTGGGGAACGGGAGGATTTATATTCCTTGCGGACAGCTGGGCATTTGCATCCCCCACTTCCTCCCTCCTCACCATTGCAGCCATTGCTGGTTCAACACTATTTTCCTCCCCTGGGATGGGGGCTCCTCTCATCCATCCAACTCCCAGCCGCCCCCTTTCTGGTCTTTGCCCGCTTCCCTCTTGTTTCCTCCTTTGCAGGGCTGGTCGGTCCTCCGGTACTCAGGAGGACAGAGTTGTCTCCTCTGCTCCCCCCTCCCTTTAACTGAAATGCGTCTCTTCTGCCTTTTTTGGCTTCTGCTCTTCGCAATTTCTGCCTTCCTCTCTCTTGCCAGGAGCCTGAGCCCCCCTACTACACCCCAAACACACTGGGGAGTTTGAGAGGCAGTTGTGGGAGCTCCTGCAAAATGCCCTTGGCCCAGATTTGGCTGCTACACCCGCTGCCCCTCTGTCGTGGAGTGAGAGCCTCAGCTCCAATCTCGTGATTTCTCAAGATAATTACTGCAGGGCGCTCTCCCTTGGGCTCCCCTGGAAGACTAGGCTGGCTTGTGGGAAGGGAAAGTGTAGGCAGAGGCCCAGAAGTGGCGCTTTCCCAAACCCTCTGGCATAGCGCGCGCACGCACACATGCACACACACACACACACACACACACACACAGAAACAACAAAGATGAGGTTTGCATAATTCCTGTTCTCGTGGCTGAAGATAAACAGCTGTGGCTTCCCAGTTTCCACCCTTCCTTGCGCCTTTTATTACCGTGCGAAAAAAACTTATTACAGTTTTACAAACCGCAATCTGTGGGCTGGAGGAGAATTTCCGCTTAGCTCGGAGGGGGCGGGATAGGGGTCGAAGGGGCGGGGCGAGGGTGAAGACCGGGCGCTATCATTGGTGGAGCGAAGATACCATCCGTTGCAAGTGCAAATGCTCGTTTTGCCTGGCGCCGCTTTTGCTCCAGGAGCGCCGCCTTCGTGTCCTTCGTGCTGGGGACTGCGGGGGTGAGAAGCATGAGGGGAAAAGGGCGCGAGTCCCTCGTGAGTCTTGCTGGGGCCCTTGGCGGAAAGGGAGCGGGGTCCAAGCCTATCGCAGCGACCCCCTTCAGATCTTCCCCCAAAGCTCTATGGGGCAAAGATGGAATCGATCGGTAGCCTCGCAAGCAAAATTAGCGAGGAAGGCATCGCGGTGGCTGCATTCACACCACCGGGGTAACCAGAACTTTGAGCACTACCGTTGCCCGGTTGTGGGCAAAGTCTCCCTAGGAGCCCTCTCTCCCTCCCTCCAGGGCCTCCGGAAGACAACAAGGGAACAGCGCTCTTTTCTCTCTTCTTCACGACCCAAACCTGGTGGATCTTGTAACTTGACAGCTTTAACACTTGCATGTTTCAATGCCAGAGTTTCTGAGCCAACATGACTGGAGGAGGAATTCTGGGAGTTGAAGTCCATAAGTCTTAAAGCTGTCAGGTTTGAAGACCCCTGAGGTTTTTTTTCTAAAGGGTTAGGGGTGCAAGGATCTTGTAACTTGACAGCTTTAACACTTGCATGCTTCAATGCCAGAGTTTCTGAGCCAACATGACTGGAGGAGGAATTCTGGGAGTTGAAGTCCACAAGTCTTAAAGCTGTCAGGTTTGAAGAAGACCCCTGGTTTTTTTTTTCTAAAGGGTTAGGGGTGCGAGGGTCTTGTAACAACAGCTTAAAGATTTGTGTGCTTCAAATGCGAGACTTTCTGAGCCAACATTTTGGTTGCTAAGCAGGAGCGTTGTTAAGTGATGCTGATATTATATAACACTTTTAATTAAGTGGGTACCTTGAATAAACATAACTTTGAGTTTCAAATAATACTGATTTTGTTGTTGTCTTAGGTGACATCTGTGAAAAAAATTCAGGTGTTCAGGCATGAAAATATGCCGCTCAAACACTATACTTTTCTGCTCACACTGAAAAAAAATTAGAGGGAACATTGGAGCGGATCTGGAGAGAGGAGTGGTAGAGGGCGAGGGGAAGTAGGGTAGAGGGGGATGATGGAGGGAAGATAGAAAGTTGGAGAGTGGGGTAAGAAAGAGGTGTATGAAGAATGGAAGAGGTATATTGGGCTTTTATTTTCTGGGGCATTGTTGACAAGAGGAATTGATGCAATTATTGTTTAATACTGTATGGTGTATACATGTGAGTGTATGAAAATGAAAATGAAATATACTAAACGAAAAAAACCTTTTGTTAAACTCCAGAAAAAGAAAACTTATTGTGAGGGTTCTACTTGATATGCATTAGGTGATTGAGTCCAATCTTCTGCTCAGAGCAGAAATCTTAATCACTCAATGGGTGATTGACAAGTCTCTGCTTAAAACACTTCCAGTGAAGGGGTGTTTTTAACCTCCTTCAGTAACTGATCTATAGGTAAACCACTGTTATTGCTTGACATTGTCAGGATAACTTCAGCAAAAATCACCAGGCTAAATTACACCAGAAAACATGTTACTAAAACATATATTTATATACTCTGTATTTATTTTGTTTCAAAAGAAATTACCGGTATTAAAGAGGATTGGGACTCTGCTAGTTGAATAAACTCTGAAAACTGAACAGAAAATTTGGTATGAAGGGAGAAATGATGAAATGAAAAGATTGGGATGAAAAAAATTGACCTGGTCAGAAAGATAATTACTTAGACATCCCAATGTATCTCTGGGGGTGACTGTTTTTAATATTGGTAATTGCAGCACAACAAATGAACATTTCTATGAAGAGTTTAAAAAAATGCTTACTAAGACTTTATTTATTAGTTATTACTAATTGGTACTAATACTAATTAATTAGCTAGAAGACAACAGGCATACCTACTCAAAAGATTGAAATCTACTAAGCATAATGGCTGCCTTAATGCTAATGAAACCATTTCTTCAGCCATCTGCTTGCATTAATTTCCTATATTGTCAGTTTCTGAATCCAATGTATGGCATTTGCTTCTTTTAGTGCCTGAACAAACTTTCAATTGTATATTCCAAAGGTGCTTTTTCGCAAGAGGTAACTGGACTTTCAGCTCTCCAGACCTGAAGAAGCTTTTTGGATGAGAAGTGAAATATCTTCAAAGAAAAACAAGAAAGTCCAGTTGCCTCTTGGAAAAAGCACCTTTGGGACAACCATGACCTGGATGACTGAGAACCTCCATACTTTGAATTGTGTGATTTTTAAATGAAATCAAGTTCCATCAAAGTGTTCCTCTAGGTTGTACAGTAAGTCCAAAAGCCCTGAGAAAAACACATTAACATAACAGTTTGCTCTAGTTTAACACTAAACTATTAATGTGCCCAATATTTTTCTTATAGACTTGCTTGATAACATTTATAGTTTAAGAACCATATTTATATTTAGAGAACTAGGATGATAAGATCATTTTCACCATTCAACAAACTTTCTAAGCTGCAACTCTATATTGGCTCAGTACACTGGATTGGATGACTGGGTCACAAGTATTTTAAATACTTGTCCAGATGCTTCTCCTACAGGACTGCACTGATTTTTTCATAGCCCCCCATCTGATCCAGCCCCTTTCAGAACCTATTTTGTTTATCATTAGCTTAATCTCTCATGTCAAATTCAGTTTAGTTCAGTTTTCAGACAGTTACTAGTCACACAGCTCATTTACCTAATTTCTTTCCAACATTCCACTGGATTTGAAAGAATAAAAAGAAGCACACATAAACTTTTAGATACTCCCAGTAATATTTCTTACTTGAATGCAAGTCCAGGATTCGAAGGCATGGTAGAACAAAACCGTTCCAAAGCTTTGGAATGCTGAGTCTTTGGAATACAACTCAGATAGAAGGAAATTACCTGAAAGGTTGATTTTGAAAACATTAGAAGTTCCATTTATTTATTTTTAAAACCCTGTTCTGTAGTGTAATGAATGAGAAAATAGCATGCATACTTTTGAATTCCGAGTTAAGTTGGACTGACCAATACCTATCAAAATAAGATTATTTTGGGATATTACATCATACATCACTGTTAACCTACGTGTTTCACAGGAAGGAGAAGCATGCCATCTAATTTCAGGTTGGCATGCATAAGCAACTCTACTAGGGGTTTGTTTGTTTGTTTTTAATCCTGCTTTTATTATTTTTAAAAATAATTTAAGGCAGCAAACAATACACCTTCCTGGCCCAAAATAGTGAGAGAATCAGAAATAACATCATTGGAAGCTATATGGTGTTGCTGCAAAACCTGGGAATGATTACGTTGATTTTTGCATTATTTGCAGATTTTAATGGCAAGAACTCTGCAACTTCTGGTTTTTGATAAAGGGGGAGTAAGCCAAAATGAAGTTTGTGCTATGTGATGATAATCCAGTTGATCTCTGAAACAGAACTGATGCCTTTGCTTCAGGACCCAGGTGGCATTAACATTTTTCTGGGCAGTCTGAAGAGATGATATGGTGGTGTAGACAATCTTCAATACCTGACCACACAAAAGTATTCTCAGTCTTGAAGACCAACTGCATATGACTTGCTTTGGAAGGTTCTTTCCTTTCCTCCAAGCAGAATGGAGGAAAGTAATTTCCTTAGATATACAGCAGCTTACTACTATATTTGGTGCACCTATTAACTGGTGCCTTCTGGGTCATCAGTACATGGAAAACAGTGAAGCGGAATAAAAAAAGGGAAGATAAAATAAAAATACAAAGCAGAAAAACAATACCTAGCAGATGGAAATAATAAAAGAACAAAGAGTCCAAGCAAATGTCCAAGGAACTCTTGGATGTACTATTACAGCAGTGATGAAAAGGAAATAAAGTAGATAGGCATCAATCCTGCTGAAAAGTAAACTTTCTAATCAATATTTCAAGAGATTCTGATTCCATTATCTTGAACCATAGACACAATGAAAAAACAGCCACGATAACTCTCTCAATGCAAGTAACCTGAAACTACCATAATATCATTAAGTTTTGATGAGGACAATATTTATATCTCAGGGTTGAAATGAGGGGCCCTTAGTACTCTATAAACTTGGTTGTTTTCTTGCAAACATTTCATTAAGTGTAGGTAAATGTGAGCAGTGATGATGTTACCTAGATGGATAATGACATGTCTGCAAGAAAACAACCAAGCTCAGAGAGCACCAAGAATCCCTCATCATTACATTTCTTCCCCCATTCCACCTGAAAGTGTTGATTTCAACATCAAATTTTGTCCTGCCTTCTCCCAAGCTCTGATCGGTCCTTATAACGTTTTGACTAATTGAGGATCTCAAAAATTTAATTGTATTAGGTTTGCTTTATTGTGACGTTTGAAATATTGTACCTTGTTATGAAATTCATAGTTGGTCCAGTAATCAGCAGTGCTAAATGGAATAGGGTAACGTGTTGGGACTGTAACAAGACATCTGTTCACAAGATCAGTAAAAAGCTTGAATTCTTGAACTTGATTGTTGGATTTGACAATTTTGTCATTCATGAAAACAAGGTAACTGGAAAATACAAGTAAAACTCCTATTTGAATACGTCTGAATATGCTATTAAATACCCTTAAAACATAGATTTTTCATAGCCTTGGGGATCCCAGGGAGTGTGTCTATACAGTGGTTATATAAGATCAGGTTCATCTGCATTCTTGGGTTTTATACGAGAGGCAACACAGATCCCCACCTTCCTGGCATTTTGGAAGAGTGTTAAAATAATGGCTTTGCCAACTGGCTTGGGGGTCCAAGGGTACCATGCAACGTGGAGGTGACTGGTGAGCTGAAGGTACTTCCTCTTCCTTTTAACTTTGATAGTGCCCTTTTTAACTTTGTTTTAATCTGGTTTTTAACTTGTTTCTAACTATAGCTTATTTTTTTATCTATAAACTACCCAGAGGCATGCAAGTATAATGGACAATATAGAAATTTGATATATAAATAAATATGCTAGCTAAATAAATAGTCAAGTAATGTCTCATCATTTCTACTTACTCCATCCAAATCTGCTGAACTATTTCCTCTTGCATGACTGCTCCCAGTGCTGCTTCAAATGCATCTGTTGCTTCTATAGAACTTCCATGAAGTGATTGGTATAAACTATAAAAAAGAAATGTTTTTGTAACCAAACACACACTTTTTGTTAAAAGAAAAGGGCAATGGAGGAAGCGGACATTTAGAACCAAATGGTGTCAAATATGTTTCAGTCTGCACACAACACTAAACTGGTTTAGTTTATGCGCACAGATTGCTAAAGAACTCAAGTAAAGTTTTGAGCTCATTTTCTTTACCTCTCAAAACACTGCATAACAGAACAAAAGTTCCACTTTCCTTTATTTCATTGCTTACTAGTACTTTTTATATAAAAGACTGTTTTAACACAATCTGAACTCCCACATTTTAGGCATTCGAATTTTGAAATAATAAAACAGGATTAGTGAAAAATCAAACTTAATTTCTTTTCCTAGAACTATAATGACAAAGGAATAGTAAATTCATTCTTATGGACATAAACCAAATCTGTATTTCAATTTTTAAAAGTCAGCAGACAGCATATAATAGACAAGCATACCAGTCTTAGATATAAATGATTACATTCAAAACCAAGAAGCAAATTTTATATTTCAATTTAATACTTTCAAAACAAACGTTGCTGTCAAAATATAGAGGTTGTACTCAATAGGAGAATAAGTCAAAATGTGGAAAAAGTATTCACAAGTTACAATTTCCAGAACATACATTCTTACGTTCCTTCCTTTTTGATTACACTACTGAAATGAAGAATAAAAGGCTTCTTATAAATGACAACTTTTATTTTTAAATGTGTTGGAGGAAGTGGGGTGGGGCTTTAATCATTTGGTCGCACCATCGCGTTGACTTTTTAATACCTCATACAGACATTGATGTGGAAGATATTGAGCTTTGTTTTCTTTGAATACCCAAAATAAATATTTGAATTCTGAATTTTTAATTAAAAAGCATATACTACTTCTTTTCATTAGGTAGAATTTAGGATTGTAGGGAAAAAAACTGACATTCCCATCCTTACAAATTTTTCCATTCTTATCTCCTAACACTAACTTGTAAACTGAAATGCAGAAAGGCACTACGCAAAGGCATGATACACAAAGAAAAAAAAAATCATACCATAGGAGAAAGCTGCATTTATCAAGTATGATGAATATACCAGGAACAGAAGGGCTGCTCTTCAAGAACTGGTTTAGTATAAGGCATCTTATGCAAATTGATATTAGCATTAAAACAATCAATCTCACCAGTATATCTGCCACAGGTAAGGAATCTGCTGGTTTAAAACATCTTCCTTAAAATTTCCCTTATACAAGGGTGGTGTAAATTCAATCGGCATTGGAAAATTCAAAAAATACCTACAATAAAAATCTGCTTTTAGTATATAGAATTAATATTATATAACAGAAACTTTATAAACATATAGCAAAAATCAAAGTCCAAATGCTATGTTAGCTATTAAGTAGGAATCCAATTAGCTTCTGCAACAAATGCATAACTGCAAATTAGGGCGGGTGCAAAATTTTCGTCCTTACTACTAGCACAATATTGTATTTAGAAGTTGCATAGAATTTTAATTAATAAGAGGAATTGTATGTACTAATACACATACAAAATCTAAAAGGTGGTAGCTGCTAGGGTTTATTTCAGAAGTGAGAGAAATTCATTTTAACATTTGCATCATTGTTTTCTTCAGTTCATCTAATTAACTTGATTAGCTCAGCCAGAATTTTCAACTGAGAAAAAGAATAGCTTCTCTGAGTGAGTGAGTAGTTTCAGCACTGCTTTAAGTAAGAGAGAGTTGAATTCAATCTAATGAAAACAGAAAGACTACCAGAAGTGGCTATGTTCCAATGAAAATGGACTGATGTTAATGAAGAAACTATTCCAAGCAAGTCCCAGTTGTGTGCTGGAATAAAATAGTGGATATAATATTGACACAAATCTGAAGATAAAATTTATTAGTAACAAAACTATTGTCTAGTGGAATGAGAACCTAAATGCATGAAGCACAAAGTAGATATGCAAAATCCTTTGACAAATGGAAATAATTGATTTTCCTGAAAATATGCTTAGTAGTTGAACCTGACAACATATGACTAGAATTTCTACAAATACATGTATACTACAATTTCTACATCAAAAATGAGGGTAATTCAATGTAGAATAAAACAGTAGCCAGGCTTACCGTAATAATTCTACAGGATGATTTTCTTGAGGAACATACTCAAAAAATGCAGCAACAAAGGCTTGCAACAGTGCAGGAATACTATCTGATCTATTCTGTCATAAAAGAATTAAATCTGAAGTTAGTTTACATGACAGAATCCAGTACAACTTATGTAAAACATTTCAATGATTTTTGAAACTAACTCAATTAAATGAGCTGTCATATGGAAATATTAAAAGTAAAAGTTTGGTAATTATATAAAAGCAGAAAAAGAGGACACCTGAATAGTCAAGAGAGATTACTCAGCAGCAGCAACACAAGACCAAATTAACGTTTTATAATTTATATATAAAAAGAATACAAAAGATCCTTTCATGTATAAAACAAAGGTATGAAAAATCTGTCTAGTATGTTGTACCTTTGTCACAAAGTTCTACATCATCTACCCAATAAACCAGAACACTCAGATTCGTATCTCAATCTTGTAACATGTAAACAACTAATTTGGGTAAGATATATTTTTACTCTATTCTACAGCAATCTCTACTATATCTCATGATAAAGTTGTCATTTTGCATTGGAAAAACTGGAATAAATAAATCAAATATGAAACAAGTTGTTTTACCTGCATCATGAAAAAATTGCACATAAAGTAAAAAACCTGGGCATTCTGAGGATTCTTCTCAAACGCTGAGAGCCACACATCACAAGCTCTTTCAATCTCTCCTGTTCTCAAATACAAATCAACTAGAGTCTTCAAAAGATGACAGTCAAAAGGATTTAATTTCAGAAGTGATTTACTCAGTTCAATAGCAGCTTCCCACCTTGAATGAAATCAGTGAAGTTTTCTATGAACATCTTCATAGATTATTTAAAATATTAAAAGAATGAAATATAAAAGCCTTATACATTTTTTTAAAAAACCACTCCACTCTTAAGGGCAGTACAACTAATATTCCCCGGCCTATCTAAAAGCACTAAGAAGAGTTGGCTCTGTTTATTATTATACAGGAAACTATTAAGAAATGTAAGAACTGCAGAACTGAAACTTCCCAGAAAGCAATGTCAAGCCCTATATGGGGTGCTGCATAGTGCTGCCAATAAAATCTTTTGGCCACACCCAAAGTCAGCAGGAGCTGAACTTGATTCAAATTTGTCAACAGAAACATGAACATGGAACCTTATGATTCCTTGGGGTCCTTATGACCGTGAGCTTGGACGCCTGCTCTTCAGACCATTCCCCTGCCTTGTTTAAGTACTTCGGAGAGGGGGGGCAGGTTGTGTGAATGGGTAGAAGGAGGGACTTGTTCCTTCACATCTTCAGGAGGTCTTGGTTCGCCTCCTCAATAAGCCATTGCTCATTCAGTACCTAACCTTCAATTTTTAAGGAAAATGACTTGGTACAGAATACAGCAGTATGAGAAATTAAGTGTATTCATTGAAATGGCAGACATTATATTTCTGCTCATTCTGTGCACTGGTGCACTGCTTCAAGGTCCAATTCAAGATGCTAATTTTTACCTTTATAGCCCTCCCTGGCATGGGCATCAGGCCCAGAACTTAGAATGACATGTAGTAATTCTTCCAAACTGAATTCTATATTGTTTCACATCTACAGATAAAATCTTGGCAGACTGAGGACTCTATCATCTGCATCTACAACATACCATATTTTTCAGAGTATAAGATGCACCTTTCCCACCACTAAAAGAGTGTGGAAATGTTGGTGTGTCTTATACACTGAATACAGCCATTTTTCGCCTCCCGAAGCCCTGCCCCGCACCCCATTTTTGCAAAAAATGGGTGAAAAACTGAGGCACTTTTGCCATCCCCCAGCCCCCAGAAGCACTCTGCAGGCTTCAGCAGGGCTGGGGGAAGGCAAAAATGCCCCTGTTTTTGTGAAAAATGGCCCATTTTCTGCTGTTTTTCTAAAAAACGGGGCATTTTTGCCTTCCCCCAGCCCTGCTGAAGCCTGCAGAGTGCTCCTGGCGGCTGGGGAGGACAAAAACATTTTTTCTTACTTACCTCTTCAACATCTTGGTGGGTCTTATATTCTGAAAAATATGGTATTCTGTGAACTATTAGAGAAAGGCTGTCTGTCCCAGATGTAATTGGGATGGGAAAAGATCCAACAGAAGAATTACAGATGCTCTATAACCTGTCTGCTAATTACATTTGGCAGGACCCTGGAGGCAGACCATTTCTGCCATAGTGCCCAAAGGTTGGGTCCATTCCTGTTTATGTTTTACAATGCCATCAGGCTTGGGAGCTGAGCCCTTGGTGAGCTGCTGAGATGGCTTTACTGCTGTATTTGTTACTCCCTCCTTGCCTCTTAAATATTGTAATATTTTTTAATGGTTGATTATTTTTATATTGTTTTTAATGTTTTATTT
This sequence comes from Thamnophis sirtalis, assembly GCF_051295495.1. Lineage (NCBI taxonomy): Eukaryota > Metazoa > Chordata > Lepidosauria > Squamata > Natricidae > Thamnophis > Thamnophis sirtalis. The sequence continues at coordinate 45,678,206 of NW_028261389.1, read as the reverse complement.
TGTGCCACCTAGAGACACATTTTATGAGATGGGCAGTATAAATAATAAAACTCTTTCTTGTCTTCTAATATAAGTGATATTAGGATAGAAACAGCTGGTCCTAGAATATAATGGAAGGAGCATAAAAAAAAAGTAGGGTTTTCAATAACAAACCTTTCTAACAGCTGCTGCAAAACAATCATGTTTCTGTACAAGGGAAGGCAAACAATTCTTTTCTCAGTGGAAGCATCCTCACTAGTACATGATTGGATGGCATCTAAAATTCAGAAACAAAACAAAAATTACACTTAGAAATATAAAATTTTGTCACTGCATACATATATGTAATTGCCATCCACATTATTTACTGCACTCAACTTTAGCACAATCTTCAACATTAGTTTTATAAAACTGATGTTTATGAACCAACTGAGTAAGATTGCATTGGTGCTCTCCAGTTATATTGAGACCTCCATTTCCAGAGTTTTTCTAGAGAAGGGTTGGTTTGCAGTGATGACTTTCTAGAACAATATTAAGGTTATCTGTGCCTATTTAGAAAGAAGCTTCACTAAGATAGATATATTTACTCTAAATTAATGTATGAAGGACTAAAATCAATGCTTGATAATCAGTAATACCACACTGTATCATAATTATAGTATACATACTATTAAGTATTATTTTAAGAATTAAACCAATTACCTTCAAACAAAGCTAACAGAGTATCAGGATTAGCTTTAACATCTTCCATTGTTTTCCAAGGTATCAAAAAGGACTCCTTTTTCATTAGTTTTGAAGGGTTGCTATTGGCTGGATCATAGAATTTAACTGGAAGATTTCCAAATTCAATCAAATGTATGTAGGATAGCCAAGCTAAGCAACGGTCACTTACAGTCAGATGTTGCACTATGATCTTATCACTTGCTGACTTCAGAGCATTCTGTGGAACAGAAAAGGATATAGGCTTAAAGAGGAGGCCTCATCAGGGAGATTGAAACTTCACAACTGGAAGGTTCAATCTCCTGGAGCAGATGGCTCTACAAGTCATAAACCTCAAAACTGGATCTTCTAAAGCACGGATGTCAAACTCGCGGTGTCACATTGTCATGATGTTACATTGGGGGCCCTTTTTCCTTTGCGAAGCTTGGGTGGATGTGGCCTGTGTGTGATGCATTCAGCCCACAGGCTGCCAGTTTCACACTTCTGTTCTAAAGGCACTTTTTCAGATCTAGACTTTTTAAAGGATAAGAACTGTCCAGATCAAAAGGCATCATTTCAACCAAGATGCAGATCTCCCTGTAAATAAATGCTGACTTGTGAGATTTACTTAGGAAGGAAGGAAGGAGGGAGGGAGGGAGGAAAGGAGGGAGGAAAGGAGGAAGGCAGGAGTAATTATGCTCATGAAACAAAATCAACAGCCGCAAGAATAAGAACTGGAATTTCTGTATACTGATTTTTTTTATCCTGTCTTGCATTCTGAACTATTACATTATTACCATAATTTTAAAGGGACCAATTAAGCATAAAGCCAAGGGTAAAAGAAAGTAATTTCATCTTCTGAAGGGTGGGGGGGAAGGAGCTGCTATACATTTTATACATAAGTCTGTTTATTTTAAAAATACTTTGATTTCCAGTCATCATTTTTGTGACTTTTGTGCATTATACAACAGTTGTTAAAAATGACTAGTGAACAAACAGGGATTCCTTTTTTCACATTATTTGATAAAAATTAGAATGTTCCCATTGCTGCTCATTTTTTCTTTCTTCTTTTTATTCAGAGCATGGACTAGCCTCTGCAAGATATGTCAAACTATCAATAAATTCTAATTATTTGGATGAATTTATAACATAATATAAGCAAATACCTGAAATAATGCAATGGCGTTTTGATACTTTCCAGTAAAGAGACTTAAGTGAACTCTATACAGTAACATCTCCAGCAAGTGAAAGGACGAAATATTCACATTCTCCTCATTCTTTGCAGCTTTCATCAGGAATTGTAGCATTCTTCCACATACATAATCTTTTCCATCATATGAGTTTTCAAGACTTAGAAACTGAACAATAGTTGACAGAAAACATTCACTCTTAACCATAAGAATCACTTTAGCTTATAAAGTAAAATACACAAGATTTCAAAAGATAAGATAAGCTCTTAAATTTATTCAGGTTATTTTTGAGACTTTCTGTCCCCAACTGTGTCTGGGTGTACATGCTCTGGGTCCTTCCATGATACAGGGCCATTTAACGGGACCCAGAAACACGAGTTCTCTGCCATGGCACATGCCCTATGAAACAGCATCTTCTCTGAGATCCAGGAAGCCCTGATCCTATTAGCCTTCCAAAACGCTCAGAACATTTGATTTTTCCATCAGGTGTCAGGATCAGGTTATTAACAGAATGTTTGATAAAATTCTTCAGCTTCCAAATTTTCATATCAGATATACAAAAACTAATAAGTAATGCCAAATGTTTTAATAGGGGAAATATTTTTGTACAAATTAAAGGACTTATACTAAGGAGTTCTTAAACATGGCAGTCAACTATATCAATATATTTCAAAAATACTCCATAGTAACTTTCCATGCACATCTGCAGGATCACTTTTCCCCAAGGACATCTACCTGTCCTATCAGAATATTGCCACCTTGGAGTAGAGTAGAATAGAATAGAATCAGCTGGAAGGGACCTTGGATGTCTTCTAGTCCAGCCCCGTTTAAGCAGGGGAACTTGTGAGTAGAAAGTATCATATTTTTCTGAGTATAAGACGCACCAGAGTACAAGACGCACCAAGATTTTGAAGAAGCAAATTTTTAAAAAAAGTTTTTGCACTCTGCAGACCTCCCAAAAATGGCCCGGTTTTTTCCCCCCCAAAGAAGAGTATGAATAGCCTTTAGGAGGCTTGTAGAGTGCTCCTGGAGGGTGGGGGTAGGGGCCAAAAACGAGGAAAAAAAGGCTCATTTTTTGAGAAAATGAGCCCATTTTTGTCAGAAAAAGGGTATGCATAGCCTTTAGGAGGCTTATAGAGTGCTTCTGGGGGCTGTGGAGAGCGCAAAATTGAGCAAAAAACAGGACATTTTTCACTCATTTCTGCCCTCCCCAGCCCCTAGGAGCACTCTGCAAGGCTCCTAAAGGCTATGCACGGCCATTTTGGTGAAGGGGGCGGGGTTACCAGAGGCAAAAAATGCTGTATTCAGTATATAAGACAAACCCAGATTTTCAGCCTTTTCTGAGGGAAAAAGGTGCGTCTTATAGTCCGAAAAATATGGTATGCTTTTTCTACCCTCTTAGCCTTATGAAAAGCACCATAGAGCTGCCCCCTCCCAAGCACTGGGACAGGAGAGGTAACTGCATTTTTCTTGCCTAATTTAGGCAAGAAAAACAAAATGCACAGGTACAGTATAGGTGGTACCTTGCTCAAAAGTAGTAACTGTGAGAGGGATCTTGGAATCCTAGTGGACTACCATTTAATATGAGCCAGTAGTGTGCAGCAGCTGCCAAAAAAGCCAACACAGTTCTAGGCTACATAAACAGAGGGATAGAATCAAGATCACATGAAGTGTTAATACCACTTTAAAATGCCTTGGTAAGGCCACACTTGGAATACTGCATTCAGTTTTGGTCGCCACAATGTAGAAAAGATGTGGGCACTCTAGAAAGAGCGCAGAGAAGAGCAACAAAGATGATTAGGGGACTGGAGACTAAAACATATGAAGAACGGTTGCAGGAACTGGGTATGTCTAGTTTCATAGAAAGAAGGACTAGGGGAGACATGATAGCAGTGTTCCAATATTTCAGGGGTTGCCACAAAGAAGAGGGTGTCAAACTATTCTCCAAGGCACCTGAGGATAGAACAAGAAGCAGTGGGTGGAAACTAATCAAAGAGAGAAGCAACTTAGAACTGAGGAGAAATTTCCTAACAGAACAATTGATCAGTGGGACAAGCTTGCCTCCAGAAGTTGTGGATGCCCCAATACTGGAAGTCTTTAAGAAGATGTTGGATAGCCATTTGTCTGAAATGGTATAGGGTTTCCTGCCTAGGCAGGGGGTTGGACTAGAAGACCTCCAAGGTTCCTTCCAACTCTGCTATTGTATTATTGTATGTTGGAAGTTCGACTTGGCAGCCATGTTTTTATTTCTAATGCTTATGGGTTTTAATAATTTTAATGTGGTTTTTCTGCTGTTTTGATTCTTGACTGCGAGATACTCAGATTTTGGTATAAGATGGGGAGGGTTATATGAATGTTTTAAATAAATAAAATATAACTTACTGTCCACCAAATTTTATAAGTAGGAGCATATTCCACTGCTGTCTCACACATTTCCTGCACTTCTTCCTTAAGCCCTCTTTTTGAAAACAGCTTGAGATAATGACACCAGATTTCAGAATTGTCTTTGTTATTTTCTAGTGCTCGGGCCAAAACATTTAAAGCTGAATCCAAGCATTCAGCAGATGATCTTTGTAAAAATAAATGGGAAACAAAAAAATACTTTAACAATTTATAGAGAGGCAGCCTTATTGGTATGTTGTTGAAAAAATTGTAGTACCTTAAATTAACAGATTTATCATGATATAAACTTTCTTGCATTGCAGCATTTGCAACTAAGATTTGCTGCCAGCTAACGTTCTTAGAGTATTGCCAGTTATTTTCTGAAAAAAATAAGTCTTCTCATGAAAGTGGTTCCTCAATTATCATCACTTTTAGACAGATATTTCCGATTTTATCCAAATACATTTTTTAAAAAACAAAATAAATATTTTATTTCCATATAACCTTTGAAACCACTGAATTGTGTAATTCATTGTTTTAACAAAAGAAGCCTTCCTACTACAAAGCACTGAAAATAAACAGACTTTATCTAAGAATATACCAATGTTTTATTACCTTTACACTGGATTTATAACACAGCAATACAGCAAATTGTTTTTCAATTGCTTTTAAACAATAGCTTACTGTCTTTTGAGCAAGGGCATAAAAGACTGACAAGCCATTAACGCAGCATAAGTGAGAAGATACTGAGCAAAAGTACAACTGACTGATCTGCACAGTAAGAATTACCTACCCTTCATTTTGATTCAGGTACTTATAAGCAAGTTTGATCCAAAGCTGAACATTAGAAGGATTCTCAAGTACACTTGCTTCCAAGTTTGAAATGTCATCAGTCTCGTTGGTAAAATACCTCACATCATCTGGAGTCACAACAGCATCCAGAGCAGGAACACTTATTTTGTTTTCTACTGGAGGAGCTAGAAATAAAAGTATTTTTTTTCTCATGGCTATCATAATATCCAGGATTGAAATTATTCCTAATTTTAACTACAGGTAGTCCTTGATTTACAACAATTCATTTAGTGACTGTTCAAAATTACAACACCACTGAAAAAAGTGACTTATGGCTGTTGCAGCATCTCCATGGTGACATGATCAAAATTCAGGTGTTTGGCAATCGATTCATATTTATGAGGGTTGCAATGTCCTTGGGTCCTGTGATCAGCTTTTGTGACCTTTTGACAAGCAAAATCAATGTGGAAGCCAGATTCATTTAACAACCAGGTTATTAACTTAGCAACTGCAATGAGTCACTTAACAACTGTAGCAGGAAAGTTTGTAAAGTGGGGTAAAACTCACTTAACAAATGTATCCCTTAGCAACATAAATTTTGGACTCAATTGTAGTCATAAGTCAAGAACTACCTGTATTTCAGCAAGGTAGGCTGGCATGAGCAGCTGGCCTGCCTTCTAAGTTACAATGAGCTGCAGAGAAGAGGCATATTTAAATTTCAGGATTAAAAAAACCCTTAAAAATGTGTTTCCCCAATTTTACTTTGAAAATGAGAGTCAAAGAGAACTAACTTGTGGAAACAACAGTTTCAGTCTGTTTTACTAAAAATCTGATTAAATCTGACTATCTTGTTTTTCTGAGGATGTTAACAATTGTTGAATAACTGTCATTAATACAACAAGGATTCTGCTAGAACTGAGACAAAAGATTCTGAGTAATTATGTATTCTCTGCAATCAAGTTAGAATCAACAATCTTTTGTTAACACTCAGTTTTGATTTCCCAACTTGCTTCTTACATTAACATTCATATAGGATTATGAGACATAAACCAAAAAACTATGTGAAGCATAATTTTATAAATAATTTTTGGATTGCTGTTTTCTGTTATTACCATATTTAATGGGGCCAGAAGATAGTTCCTCTTCATTGCTACTATCACTGTCTGGTGTTTTTTTCAAGTACTTTACCCTCCATTTCCTTTCTTCTTTCCAAGTTGTAAATGGAGGGGCTATTAATGAAAAGAGAAAGAAGAAAGTTTTGAAAAACAATGAGTTTTTAAAAGAAACTCCTCAAGCAAACGCAAAATGCATCTTAAAACACTTAACAATTGAAACTGTTAAAAGTTACTTACTATGGCCCTTGCTTTCATTGATATTGCTAACTAGAAGAACAGCAATCTGATCCATTGCCATGCGATCCTTATTTACCCCGAACAGCTTTTCTATGTATTTTTCTGAAACAAGATGACAATATTGAAGATTTACACTACAATCAAATTTTTACAAGAGTACATTCACACACCTAGGAAGAAATCCACAAAAAATTTTTGGTGAAACTTATTACAATGAAAATAAATACAAACATAACTTTTATAAACTTAATCTTTAACACAGAGAGTCACAATACTAAATAACAGCTTACATAAAACTAATACTGTATAATAGAAGGTTGCTTTATATTTTCTTATTATCTTATTACAAAATAAACTGGAAGCATTAGAAAGCAACTTGTTTTTTACATGTAAAGCAAAAAATTTAACAAGTAACATTACAGAACTGAAAAACTTTATTGATATACTAATATGCACATACCTGTTGCGGTACTTATCTCCTCATCAGTACTTTTATCTGAACAGCCTATCAAACCTAAATTGTATGAAATAATATCCTCAAATAGCTGTCTCCTGCTAAGAGTGCAGTCTTTCATGTGTTGCCTAAAAGTAAATAATATACTTTTTACAAAATGCAAGAAGAAAAATTGTGAACACAGGATCACAATATGTGAAAATTTTAATAAACATGTAAAATTATTTTAGCTATCAGAAGTTGAGAATTTGCTATATAACAATGACCTTTTCTCATAAAGGACATTTTTGATGCTCATTTGTAATACTCAGATATATTAATATATTGTGAAGCATTCAATATTAAAAATAACATTTTGATAGTATTTTTTATAGCCAGATAGATTTTTTTTACAAACCTGCTGTATGGACTACCTTAATAAGCCAAAAATAAATCCAGTGAACAAAATCGATTTCAACACATGAAACACAAATTCTGCAATAAAATGAGCACTAATGATTCCCAACGTGCTCCATCACAAACCAAATGTGACTTTTAGTATCATTTAGTAAAAATATGGAATAGGTAATCCTCCACTTACAATCATTCATTTAGTGACCATTCTAAGTTATTACATCACTGAAAAAAGTGACTTGCAACCATTCCTTGCTCTCACAACCATTACAGCATCCCCATGGCCATGTGATCAACATTCAAGTTCTTGGCAACTGGCATATATTTATGGTTGCAGTGTCCTGGGGTCATGTGATTGCTATTTGAGACCTTCGTAGCCAGCTTCAAACAAACAAAATCAATGAACAGAAGCCAGATCACTTAATGACCGCATGGTTCACTTAATAACTGCAATGATTTGCTTAACAAGCATGGCAAAAAAGCTGTAAAACTAGACATGACTCGCTTAACCAGGTTGATCAGCAACAGAAATTCTGGTATTTGTTGTGGTGGTAAGTCAAATACTACCTATACAATCTTTTTGTCTATAAGACTTCTTATGCCTTTATCAATTTTCTATAAAAGGTGTTTCAAATACATATGTGAACATGAGAGTCATTTCTACAGAACTTGTTAGTGTTTGAAGCCTGGAGAGTTGTATTGTGGATAAATTTGAAATCTTGGTTGCTTCTCTTGTTCTCTTTATATAAATCATATTTTATTGATTGATTGATTGATTGATTGATTACATTTATATATTATCCATCTCATCATCAAGCAACTCTAGGCAGCTTACATTAATGATAAAAGCTGCAATATAAAACATCGAAATAAAAATATTACTATTAAATTTAGCTAAGGAAAACTCAAAATACAGCAAGATAGAGGGAGAATCTTAATCCATTTAATACCTTCAATATGGAATGCCCTGATTAGGACCCCAGTATACAGGTGATGTATTTAGATAGATAGATGATAGATAGATAGATAGATAGATAGATAGATAGATAGATAGATAGATAGATAGATAGATAGATAGAGACAGACAGACAGACAGACAGACAGACAGATATAGATAGATATAGACAGACAGACAGACAGACAGGACAGACTTATCTTTTAACTATGAACGTACATTCTTCAACTTAATTCTATAGGCACAAACGGAAAACAAGCATGATTTTTTAAGAATATGTCACCATATTTAATGATTCTTAAAACTGCTTATGCTGTCTTTGCTCAAACAGTCTGACAATAACAAATTCATTTCAACTCTACAGGCAATAACCTTCAATCACTTAATTTAAGATACAAAGTAACTCACCATTGGCACTCGTCGTCATTGCATGTGCCTGTTAAATCAAAACGGCAAAAACACTGTTTGGGTTCAATCTTATTGCTGTAGGATACTGAGCTGAGGTAAAGTTTTTCTTTTGTTCTAAAATAAGGACTAAACCTAAAAAACATAAGTAAAATCAAATACTTGTCATCAAGCAAATATTTTCTAAAAGCAAAAATGGGAAAAGTACTAAATTGCATTCAAATCAAAGATAACTGTAATCATAGTAAGATACTCAAAATATCATTTGTTATTCAGTCCAAAAAGAAGATCAATTGTTCTTATGCAAAGAACCTGTTAACAATAGATTAGCTGGGATTACAACAATTAACCAAATTGATACTTGGTAATGTTTTTATCTAAATGGTATAATCCAATGTTGTCACTGGAGATGTTTTTTTAAAGTCTAAGTTCCCCCAAAAAGCAAGGATGCAGAGGAATTTTAGTACATTTATATCAAAAAAGAGGCTACTATATTTAGAATAATATGAAAAATGAACAGAAAAAACAATGTCAAACTAGTGACTATGTGGGAATGGATGAGAATAGAGTAGAGCAAGTGTATGGGATATTTAGGTAATTGTATTACACTGCTTACTTTTGGCTAGCTCAAGACAGCCATCTACCTTTAAAAAAAATACAGAGCAAATATATCCCCTCTTTTTAAAATATGTCCATCTCCCACTGATTTTAGAATAGAGACTATTTAAAAGGAGCTCAGCATCTCTGTATGTCTCAACTTTTGAAGGTGCACTTGGGCACCAATTCTTATAAACCTTATTTCCACCCTCAGAATAGTAGGTATTTTAAATAAATACGGGTAGTCCTTCACGACCATCAATTGCTTAGGTACCATTTGAAGTTAGATCAGAGCTCCACAATAGGGTACCAAATTCCAACAGCTGCCACTCACCACAATCAAATAACTATATTTTGCACATTTGGAAACTGTCCCACATTTACAGTTGTTTGCAGCACCCTGCAATCAAATGACCATGATTTACTCCCCCCCCCCCCAAAAAAAACAATATTTAGTTCCATTCTGGGTTTCAGTAAAACCTCCCAATAGCGAACGAGTTTGCTTTCCGACCATGGCATTTATTTTACAATCATGGCGTTTGCTTTATGATTGCTGCATTTGCTTTCCAACCGCTGCAAAAAAGTCATAAAATAGCAATAGTAATAGCACTTAGACTTATATACTGCTTTAGAGTGCTTTACAACCCTTTCTAAGTGGTTTTACAGAGGCAGCATACTACCCCACAAAAATTGGGTCCTAATTTTACCCACCTCAGACGGCTGAGTCAACTTTGAGCCTGGTGAGATTTCAATTGCCAAATTACAGTCAACCGGCAGTCAGCAGATGTAGCCTGCAGTACTGCATTCTAACCACTGCACCACTGTGGCTCATATATGATGAGCCACTTTTATGATAGTAGTAGACAGGCTCCATCACGGCTATAAGTTGAGGACTACCTGTACTTTTTTCTCTAGTCCTTCCCCAGTCCTTGTACTAACAGTGCAGTTGAATTACATTTTTCCAGTATAACCCAGTTGCTTCTAAGAAAACATATATTTACACCTACTTTGACAATAGGACATTTTCTGATTACATTAGACATTCCCATGTATGTTCTAAAACAACCCTATTACAGTATCCATTGGTGTCAAACAACTTTAACAACTCCATGTTCATACCTGTAAGATTTAAAAACAAGAAGAGGACTATGATATGGTCCAAATGGGTATGGCTTTCCTTCTGTTTGTTTATTTGAAGCTGTGAATTGGTCTATATCCACTGTTATTTCCTAGGAAAGAGTATATGTGTGTATATGTTGAAATACTATATGAAGATTCACACCATAGAAATTAAAAATGTAATGCATCAGAACTAAGATTAGAATCTTCCTACTTTTTCAAGAACAATAGTAATCAAGTAAAACAATCTAATGAATACCAGCCTAACTCCTATTCTAAGCATTATTAATTATAAGTTGAAGTCATCAATTTTTTATTATTTAATATATAACTTACTTGACCACAAGGATTTTCTTCAATAGAAATAATGAATGGTGCATTTTTTTCCAAGACTTCTTTCAAACCATCAGCTTTCACATAAAGATTTTTTAGTTCATCAATATTCAGTCCCAAAAAAAGCTCTGGTTGTTCTAATGTCTTTTTAGAAAGTTTGTTTGCAGCTTCTTGCTTGGGAGTGTCCACATGTTTAAAATTAGGTTTAGTAAAAGAATTTGATTCTCTGAAAGACCTTCTTCGTTCTCTACTACAATTGGATGAAATTTCATCATCAAAACAATTCTCTTCAATATCCAAACTCAATTTGTCTTGTGTAAGATCATGAAGGGAAGGCTGAGGTAGTGCAAATTCAGATTCTTCTTCTACAGAAGGGACAATAGTTAGCCGATCCTTACTCTGGTATGCATGGGCCTCTTTCAGTTGCTGGATTTTCAAGGCATACTCATGTTGCAATTGTTGCAGCCTTTTTTTCTCCTGTGCAATCAACTCTGCAGAATGCTTCTTTGGACTTGATGAAGGTGATTTCTCGAGTTTCAATGTTTTGTTTGGCTGCAAAGAAACAGATCTCTTTCTCTCTCATGAACTCAATTATGGGCAAGATAAATTAGAAACACAGTATTTGACTAACTTCATCATTATTATTTTTTAGGTAAAATTTATATGTTCAGCTGAAAAGTGCAACATTTTGGCATATTTATAGAAGTTCAGCTGAACCATTCTACAATAAGTATATTTACAATGACCCACAGTTTTATTGATTACAAGTGCTCATTTGGCCTCTCACAGACTGCCTCTTCACCCGTCATGTGAGAAAGATTTTGTAGTTAGCTTGAGCCTGGCAGGTTTTCAGAACATGTACCAAATGGCTAGCAAGCATAGTCCTAAGTCTCTGTTTCTTTCATTATGCTATGAAGATGTTAAGAGGAAAAATTAAAAAAAGGAAAAAGTAGCATTTTGCTTACTGCAAACCTCCAACAGTCATTGACTTACTACAACTTCCTTTCTTTTTCTTTTGATCTATCTGGGCAGGAACAGTAGGCAAATAGCTTTTGGCCTCCACTACCTGCTGTATTCTGAGAACCGAATAGCTCTGTCCCTGCTAATTATTGAACTGTATTGGGTCTGGAATATGTTTTGATACTAGATGCAACCCCTCCATTCTTGTCTCAGTCCTAAGGATAGTAGTAGCCATGTATATTTTTAAGGCATATTATAGAGGTAGACAACAAGCTTATTTTGCAACAAACTGCAAAATAAGCTCAAATCCTCCTTAAAAATTAAAGTTATGGGGTTCATGGGATCACACTAGCCAATGTTCAAATTGCAATATTCCATTCAGTTTTTACTTACATTTAAAATTTATGTTTTATAATTATATTTGTAAATTAATTTTCATTCATATTTCACCTTGTTTTCTGACTTCAGGCTAGAACAATGAGTATTTCAGAACAATAGTTCTTAAATTTCAACAACAAACTTACTCCAAAATGGCTGTGTTCAAGTTTTCGTTTTCCGATTTCTTTGCTAGCCAGGGCTTTGGCTCGAGCAAGTTCTTCTCCATATTTTAATGCCAATGCTTTCTTAACTGTTACTCGTTGCTGTACTCTGTGAATCTGAAGCATTTAAATATTCTTCAATAAATTCTATACTCCAACCAAAATTTTTAAATTAAATTTTAAAGACTCTTAAACACATTAATAAGATAAGCAACTCTTTAAAATACTACTCCATGGCATTTTTTACATACTTACTTGTTCCTGAAGTTTTTTTAAAAATATCTTATTAGCATTTAATATTTTTTCTGTTGCCTGTAGCTGCTCATTAAGCTTAGCAATTTTGCTTTCAGCAAGACGAACAGATTCTTTCTTCTTTGCCTCTTGCTGCAGAAGATGTTTCAACACAGACTCATCCTTCATCAAGAGAAGTCTAAAGAGAACAGTTACATTCTACATAAAAGCTCTATATTATCAGAACCACCATGAAAAGCAGTTGAAGCCTACCACATATTTTCATGATTTTTGATACATTTTCTTTCAATTAGCAGACTATGTTTAACAATAGAATAATATTATAAAACATTAAATTAAGGAGGGAAATATTTTAAAATTATAAAAAAATGGCACACTGATATATTGCAATCCAAATAGTGGTTTTATTTATTTACATTTATTGGCCATTCAACTTCAGAATCAACATTGTAGTCTAAAATTTGAATCTAATTTAGCAAAGGTTGATTGTGAAAAGATATAGAAAGCTACAACACTGAACTTTACATACATTTATTATATATGTATCACAATTCCCACCAAATGAGCTAGTGTTTTTTAGGGGGGAAAGGGAGTATTACTACAAATATTATTTTTAATAATGCAAGCATGTGTCTATAAATAAACTCCAACACAAAATATATATTACAAAAAATATATGTGGAGCATAATGAAACTACCGTATTTTCACGACCATAAGCCGCACTAAAAATCCTAAATTTTGATCCAAAATCGGCAGTGCGGCTTATAACCCGGTGCGCTTTATATGTGGAAAAAGATCTCCCAGCTGCTTTGCTCCTCGCGACTGCAATAGATGTCCAGAAGCGGCCCCTGGGGCCAATGGGGACCGGACCCCCAGCTCGACAGCCCCTGTCGCCTCTGGACGTCCACCGCAGCTGTGAGGAGCCGAGGAGAGCGCGGAGAAGAGCGCGCGACGGCCCCCGGCGCTCCGGGAAGCGGGAGAGGCGCGCGGCCCGGCCTCTCCTCCCTGGACGCCGCAGCAGCAGCCCCAAGCGCACCGATCCCCGCGCCCTTCGCATCGGGGCATGCTCTTGCAGCACGCCCCGATGCGAAAAACACAGAGATCGGGCGACGTCCAGGGAGGAGAAATCAAACCGCGCGCCTCTCCCGCCTCCCGGAGCGCCAAGAACCGTCGCGCGCTCCCCTCCACACTCTCCTCGGCTCCCCACAACCACAACAGACGTCCAGAAGCGACAGGGGCCACCGAGCCGGATATCCAATCCCCAACAGCCGCTTCTGGACATCTGTGGCTCCCGGCGCTCCAGGAAGCACCGAAAGCAGCTGGGAGGGGCGCGCGGCTTGGTTTCTCCTCTCTGGACGTCGCAGCGGCGGCCCCGGGCTCACCGATCCCAGTGCCTTTCGCATCGGGGCGCGCTGCAAGAGCATGCCCCGATGCGAAAAACACAGAGATCGGTGAGCCCAGGGCCGCCGCTGCGACGTCCAGGGAGGAGAAACCAAGCCGCGCGCCCCTCCCAGCCGCCCTCGGCGCCCCCCGGAGCGCCAAGAACCCTCGTGCCGCTCCTCGCGATGTCCAGAAGCGTCGGGAAATGTGCGGCTTATAACCCGGTGCGCTTTATATGTGGAAAAAGTTAAAAAAATTAACGTTAATTGATACTGCGGCTTTTAATCCGGTGCGGCTTTTGGTCGTGAAAATACGGTAACTTTATAATATCCTATTTAGCAGGAAATTGTGTTATAGTAAAGAACTCAAATTTGTTTACATAATTTCTCAGTTTTTCTTGTTATATCAATAAATTGATAATACAGATCTTAAATGTCAAACATATTTCGTGTCAAACAGTACTTAAAGTGAAACATCCAAAATTTGGATGAACATCACATTTATATGTGAAACTGATACATGAAAATGTGTTGCCATTTTTAAAATTAAAATTATCACAATACAAATAAACCACCAAGGTCCCTTCCAAGAGTCATTCTGTTATAAAGCAGCTGTTGGAAGTTGGAATATTCAGTTTCTCATAAGTTGTCACATATTTTCTAATTTAAAAATAACAAAACACATAAGCAGACAGTGCATTGATAGTAACTATATAAACAAACTTATTTCCAGAAGTTGCAGTAAACTTAACTCCTTTCTCATTAGAGAGATATACTGGGTTAGAAGCAGTGATGGGTATCAAATCCCGTACCAACTGGTACGGTTGGAATGCGGCTGGCGGCATCCTCATGGGCACGTGCATGCACCTTAGGGCCTCTGTGACACTCCAGCTGCTCTGCGGAGTGTTGCGCAGGCACTGTATGCGCCATGCGCAGTAGCGCAGAAGCTTTAAAACACAGGTAAGGAGTTCGGGCGGGCGGGCGGGTGTGCCCTCTGGAGCACCGTACCGGAACGGTATCCGGTGCTCCGGACTGGCTCCGCTACGCCCATACCGGGGCGTACTGCCTGCAACCCAACTGGTTAGCAGTAACACGTGCACATTACTGCCAATTGCTGCCTCGGCACATCATGTTTTTGCCCTCCACATGTTGTATTTTTGGCCTCCATGCATCGCATTTTTGACCAGTTCCAGGCAGCAGAGATTGGCCGAAAATGCAACGTGCAAAGGCCAAAAACAAGGGGTGCAGAGGGCAAAAACACAACACAGAGGTGGCAATGTGCTGTGGTGATCCTGGCATCCTGGAATGGGTCTAAAACGGAGTGTGCAGAGGGCAAAAATGCAACATGCGGAGGCGGCAATGAGCTCTGGCGATCCCTGCAGCCTGGAGCAGCTGATTGGTGGTATTCTGGGAGGCCAATCCAAACACCAATCAGCTGTTTTGCTAAATCAGGCTGTAATAACGTGCTGAAGCTGACCATGCTGTTTGCTGCAAGGATGCTATCCAGATGAATACCGATGGATGCTGGCAGGCAGAGGGAGATTTTTTTTCTAGTTTTCCTCCCCAAAAAAGGTAGGTGCATCTTATAGTCTGGAGCATCTTATACTCCGAAAATATGGTATCTGTCAAGGATAGATGGTGGACATTATAGAGCCAGTTTTGACTACTGGTTAAGTCATCAGGGTTGAAAGTGGAATTCTGAGTAAAGTGCAAATCCTTCCTTAGGCATGAAAGCTAGCTGGGTGACTTTGGGCCAGTCACTCTCTCTTAGCCCAACTCACCTCACAGGGTTGCTGTTGTGGTGGGGAAAGTAGGAGGAGGAAGGTATGTTGGAAGGTTGCCTTATTTGTAAAAAGACAGGATGCAAACAAATAGTGTAATAACCAGCAAAATATAAAAGATTAACCCTTTTCTCCTATAAAACCACAATCCATAGAGATGATCACAGAGAAAAGACTTACTTGTGCTTTTTGAGTTTTGCCTCTGCATCTGTAACTTGCTTTGTTACCATGGCTATCCTACCAACTCCATCAATTTCAACATCAGAGTTTACAGGAGATGAACTTGTCTTCAAAGGTTCAGCTATTATCAAGCGTTGCTTCTCCCGACTAAAAAGATTTGAAAACCATTTTTTTAATGTTTCAAATTACAGAAATTCAGAAATCAGAAAAAATTTCCGAGAAAATAGAACAATCTCTGAAAAATAAGCTAAACCCAATTAGCAGAACTTAAACTAAAATGACCAAGTGAATCTACTCAAACAAGGGCAGCAATAATTCAGAGATTACTTTAAACAATAATTTGTTTTTTATTTGTTACAGCATTTATTTATTTATTTATTTATTAAACTTGTATGCTACCCATCTCACCAGAGGCAACTCTATGTAGCTTACAGACATACAGTATATTAAATATACCTAGCAATCTCTTCTTTTAGAAGTCTATATTCTATTTTTTTTTCTTCTGGTAAAGCCTCAGGAGTTCTCACAGGATTATTTTCTTTTTCTGACTTTAAAGGTGCTTTGGGTTTTGATGCCTGCAACAAAAAGACCCAAGAAAGGAACAGTATTAGAAGTTCAGAATAAAAGTTAATTTGAATTCATTTTTACGTAGTATAGTTTTTTCTGGTTTAAATACAGTATTTCCCTTCAGCTGTACTTTCTGGGAATTCTAGTAGTTATACTTCCAACATATATGCTTGTGAATATGGATTTAAGAGACAAGAGGACATCAAGGTAGCACTAACTAACACTGAGGAAAGACCCAATAATATTTCAGGGCTCCTTTCCAAAAGTATGTTCTGAAAAACTTTGAATGCTTCATTCTCTCCTACCATGTCAAATCTTTTTCCAACATGTGCTATTCTAAGGAATGGTCCAATTCCAAAACTGTCTGTTTCAATCAAATAATTTCTAGAATATCTCAGAGATCTTTAAGTTGTAAGATACAATTCTGAAAATTGCAGAACCAGAACTTCAGAGTGACTTTTCTTCAGAAGAAGATTCTGAAATTGCTTGCTCTATTTACAAGTTCAGAGGAAGAGCCATTTTACAATTTTTCTTTTAATAAAAACTATCCTATAATGAAAAATATGTGCATGTGAGAAATGTAAGAAATGTGTGGCATACATGGCAGCTACTCATCCATTTACCTCCACAGTTCTTCTAGCTTCTTTGATCATAGATTCTAGACCTCCAAATTCATTACTAGTAGAGTTAGGTTGTTCTGCATCTGATTCACTGTCATCTGAATCATTCAATGTAACAACAACTGACTTGTGCTTTGGAAGCTGCAGAAATAAAATTACTAGTCAAAGAATATAACAATTTTGACTGAAGATAACAGCCAATCTATTATTATTTGATTTTTAAATGTACACTGAACTTCCATTTGTTAGAGGAGAAGAGCATGTTAACCACTAGCTTTTTCCAGTTGACTTTATGTTGACTTTAATTCTTAATGTACACAAATCTGAAATCAGCTTTCCTCAGCCTCATCATCATCTCAATTGAAAACAGAAAAAAACAAAATATCAATTTTAGCCACTTTCCTCATATGACAATTTATAAGACACTTTAAAATATGAAGGCATTTTTTAAAAAGTTATTACCGCAATGACTGTTCGGGGGGGCCTTGGTACTCTAATAATTTTTGTGTTCTTTATACGAGGTTGACACACAGTATTAATACTGACTGCTGAAAGATTGCTTCTTGGCACAGAATAAGAATTATTGGGAAAAGGTGGAGAAGGCGGACTGTTATTATTTGAGTTGTCCTAAAAAAAAAAGATTACAACACTTAAATATTATATTAAAATTATATATTAAAATTAATAAACTGTTCAAACACATTATAAGTTTCTCTATATATCAATGTTTAAAATATTGTGCAATTATTTAAAAGTAGGAAACTTATAAATCTTTCATTAGCTATTAACTTTGATGTCTGCCATATGACTAAAATCATATTCTCCAAAATCCCCCACATTATTCAATCCTGCTACATTCAATATAATCTTTTTAAACAATTAGGTATCCAATTCAACAAATATCCAACTATTTTTTTAAAAGCACTTTAGGGGATTCAGGGATGTACAAAAATTGTATTTATCTTACAGGCTTTAAGAGATGAACAAAAAAATTCCTACTGTTTTTTTTTTTTAAATAAATTTTGGTGCCTATTTACAGCAGCCCTGAGGTTTTTGAAGATAAGGCTTCTTTCTCATACCACCCAAAATCAGCATGTGATCACACAACATATTCACTGTAATCAATGTAGGAACAGTAACAACCTGTCGAATAACAGAGGAGCCCATTCTGTTTTAAAGAAATGCGCTGGATTTTTCAACAGTTAAAAAAAAGTTATAAGTACATTGTAAAATCTGCAAACTACAATGATCTTCCCACTTCGCAAATCTCTTTCCAGGGTGGCCAATAGTAGCTGAATTTCATTCTTGTTAGTCCTTAAGGGGGCCCTGGTGCTCTCTGAACTTGGTTGTTTTCTTGCAGGTTGTTTCATTACCCAAATTAGGTAACATCACCAATTCTTTTTTTCTTCCTAGCTAGTCTAGCATTGATGACATTACTTAGTTGGATATGAAATGTCTACAAGAAAACAAACCAAGCTCAGAGAGCACCAAGGACCCCTTATTTTAACTGGGATACAAATATTCTTCTTTACTGGTAATCTTTATCCATAGATCCATTCTTACACTCCATTTGAACCTAAAGCTCCCATTTTGATTATACTGGGTTTATAGCAAAGCTATTTTAAATCCTTAGTAAATAGCGGAAATGCAGAAGAATCTTTAAAATTCTAAAGAACTCATAATCTTATCTGATTTCTACCATATATTCTACTTTTCCTCAAACAAAACAAAATGTACTAGGGCTTCCACCTAATGGCAGTATTAAAAATCTATTAAATACCTCAGGTTTGAAAGCTCGTTTGTTAGCTAAAGATTTAAGTAGCTCTTCCCGTAGTAACATTTCTTCTTCCTCCTCCTCATCTGCAAATGGAGGTTTTGGGGGTTGTTCAGGTTCTTCAGGTGGAAGAGGAGGAAGAGGTGGTGGCAGTTCCAGAGAGACAGTTGAAATACCCTCCATGTACAATTGGCTAATTGGTGGTAGAGTCTAAAAAAAGTGTAAAGAAAAAATACATGTTATTGCTACTAAAGATTCTCCAGTACTATGTTCTTCTCACCTCACAGATGGAATTGCTTTAAGACATCTACATGGAGTTGTCTTTGAAGATTCAGTAGTTGCCCTAGCCACTAACTAGGGACAGTAGAGCTAGAATCTTTAATATTGGGGTGGGAACTGCAATGATTATCCATTTGCTTCTGGTTCCATATTAAAATGGTGATCCCTTTTAAGGGTTACACAGTTTGGTGCCCAGATATCCTCAAGAGTGTACTGTGTGGTTTTTCCAAGGTAGACCATGTATTCCCACCTTGCATTAAGTGAAAGATCCATTTAATCACAGCTGCCTTTACACTATGAAATATATTAGTGTATTTTTCGGAGTATAAGACGCTCCAGAGTATAAGATACACCTAACTTTTGGGGAGGAAAACAAGGGAAATATCTCTGCCTCCCAGCAATTTGCCTCCTTGCAACAAACAGTACAGACAATATACACTGTTTGTAGTGTTATACTTCAGACTATACTTGTACAGATGCTGTTAAAATGTGCTTTCTGGAAGTAGTTATTCTCTGCTATTTAAAAGAATAGCACTTTTTAAAACAATAGCACTGGGCCTCTTCAGATCAAGCATCTATTTTAAAAAGCTTCTTCATTTTGTTAAGTTGTCTAGAACAATAATAAAGCAGTCTTTAAAAAATAAGTCTAATAATTTGAACATTCTATAGGCATTTATAGTTGTTGACTTATCTCCTTGCAGCAAACAGCCTGATTAGCACAAGAAAAAAAATCTGCCTCCCAGCAATTTGCCATGTGGAGCAAACAGCTAGTTCCACTTTCAATTTATCCCACTCATCAGCTGTTAGAGGCTTCAGGGATTGCTATACCTTATTGAAGCCTCCGCAAACCCCCCCCCCCTTTGCTGCAAAGAGGTAAATTGCTGGGAGCAGAGGCCAAAGGGTGGGGGCTGGTGGTGGGTGGGACTACATTCGGTGTATAAGACACACCCAAATTTTCACCCTCTTTTAAGAGGGGGGGGAAGGTGCGTCTTATACTCCAAAAAATATGGTACTCCCAAAGTATTCTTCAGCATAAAACCATTTTATCAAGCTTTTCTAGCACAACTTTTTTATACAATACTGATGATTAGTAGTGTTTTCAAACAAGGAGCAGAAAAGCTGTTTCAGAACTCCTATTATAATAGGTACTTTAAAAGAGAATTCTCAAAATGGCCAAAATGAACATACCAATGCAAAAAAAAAGATGCACAAAGAACTTCCATAATTGCATGTTGGAGGCATAAAAAAACCATATTCTTAGATTTTTCTACTTCAAAAATTTCATTTTGTATTATCACTTACTGAAATCTGTGGTGTAAGGGTCAGTGAGATTTGTTGAATAGCAGAAGGAAAATATCCAGCAGGACATTCAAAATAAGGAGGCTGTACTGGAGAAGATGCTAGAAAATATTTATCAGAAAAACTATTGTTACTACAAACTACCATTTATTAACAGCAGTGATCCCCAATCATACCATGATGGAAGAAATTATAACTATGCAAAATAAATGTCACAATTTAAACTCCAAGCTTATCTCATTCATTAATTGAATAAAATGAAAGATACCAGGATTCAATTAAGAATTATTTTTACACATGCATTATTCAGCTTCATGCTGTAATTCTTCAGTTACATTTCCAAGAGAGGGTGCGTGTGTGTGCATGGGGGTGGGTGGGGAGACAGACTGTCTGTCTGTCTATCTGCACAAACCAAGCAAAAAGAAAATTTAAAATTGAATCTTAAATCTGTTCCATAATAACACTACAATATAGTGGAGAGCTTCCAAAAATGGGGGGGAGGGGGTGGAACTACTTTTCTTCTACTGATGAAGAATTGATTTCACTGCCAAAGCCAGCTCTTTGGCAGCACTTGCTCCCTAGATTGAAATGGTCACAGTAAAGGTAAAGGTTCCCCTGGCATATATGTGCTAGTCATTCCCGACTCTAGGAGGCAGTGCTGATCTCCGTTTTAAAGTGCTGAAGAGCCAGCGCTGTCCGAAGACGTCTCCATGGTCATGTGACCAGTATGACTAAATACACGGAACACTATTATCTTCCCACCAAAGGTGGTTCTTATTTTTATATTCACATGTTTCCAAACTGCTAGATTGACAGAAGCTGAGACAAGTAATGGGAGCTCAGTCCGTTAAGCAGCGCTAGGGATTCGAACTGCCGACCTTTCTGATTAGCAAGCTCAGCGTCTTAGCCACCTCATCCAATTGAAATGGTAGCAACTAGGAAAGACCCCAGATGACTCTTGGACGATCGTACTACTTGCCCGTGAAGAGAAACCTGGTTGGTTGCAATTCATGAAAATCAGCTGTTTGGATTTTTAAGGACATCTTCCTTTTAATATAACTTTATGAATTTGGTTTTGCTTTTGACATATTTTGAATGTTACACATCTGGTTGAATATTGAACTAACTATCCTTTACCCTTGCTGGATTATGTGATTAATTTTTTCTTAGTGGTTTTGAAATGGATCACTTTTGTTTTCATTTCATGTAAATTGATGGCCCAAAGGTTTCTTTTTCCATAATGAAAGTGCTTTGATTTACACTGGACTGTAATAGTAAGGCATGTGTATTTCACTAGCTTTTACAAGAACTTTGCTGTTTTACTGTATTTTATTTCTGAGTATTTCTCTGCTTCTTTTTTTTTATTTACCTCAAAGAGACAATAAACTTTTCCCTTTGTCTCTTTTACTTATTTTCTGTTATGGGAAAAAATATCTCAATCTCTCTTGCAGCTTGTTGTGTGGTTTTTTTGGACTACATTAAAAATGAAAACATTAAAACTTCCTTGGAAGCCTTCAGAAAAAAAATGCTTTTTAACCGCCAAGCTTTCTTTGAAAATTTGGATAAAAAGCTTAATGAAGCAATAACAATTATATATCAATCTAAAGAAGACATTAGGCAGGTAATAGCAGAATTAGATTTGTAATTGGATGGACTCAAAATTGATTTGCTACTGACAAGAGTTGGAGAAGGAATTACTGAAAAATTACAGACTTGGTGGAAAAAGCTGAAAGGCCTATGAATCCAAAAAATTCAGAGATACCGAATGGAGTGACGAATTGGACTTGCTTAAGAAAATTTATGGACTTTTTAAACTCCATAACATTTATACTTATATGGAGTTACCTACAACAGAGATCTGAGACAATGACTGTAGTGGTTAAGGCTGAAATAGAAGTTGTTGCAGACTTCCTGCTAGTAAGACACAATAATGGATTGTTAACAGAGGGTTCTGAAGTGGGTTTCTACTGGTGAGGTTACCTGTTACCTGTGTCTTTTTATAGTAGATGATCAAATTGTTTGGGTAGATTTGTGGAAGCTTATATACTATAGATTTGTTTTGCAAAAGGGAAACTACTAATATATTATATTTATAATAAATATAGTAATATATTTATTGGTATTCAAATGGAAAAAACAATATATGTGTAATTTTATGCATTTACTTTTGTTTTTGTCCTGCTTAGTTCCTGTTTTTTGCAAGTTTGCATTTTAACTTTTGAATAAAATATTTTTTTAAAAAAGAACAATAACTCCATAATATAGTTTATATGACATAATTTAAACAAAACTAATTGGACAGAATAAAACTGAGGGATTGAAAGAGAAAGATACACACATAAACAGTGCCACAGACAAAATAGTATCTGAACACATCATTCAAAATAAGAAGCCATTTTCACCAAAAAAAACTGCCCATAAATACACTGAATGACGATATATATTTTAATATACAGGGCGGGCATAACCTTTTCCTAGGGGGTCACAGCAACACTTGTAATAACAACACAAATAATTCATACACCATTCGAAAGCCCATCAAAAACTGAGTTTATTGACACGATTTAATAGTCAGTATGACCACCATTAGCCCTTCGAACAGCATTCAAACGAGGTGGATAAGAACACAACAAATCTTCAAACAGTCATTATTTTGCAATTCTAGGGCGGGGCATAACCTTTTCCTAGGGGGTCACAGCAAGATCGACAGCAGTTTACAACTTCCGCGACACCTCATTTTAAAGCCCATAAAAAACTGAATTGAATGAGCTATTAAATGTTAAATTTGCTTTAAGAATGGCTGGAAAATTCAATTCGGAAGAACAAAGGATCATTGACAGAATAAAATGCATTGCCTTTCGAGAGGCACCTCGTTTGAATGCTGTTCGAAGGGCTAATGGCGGTCATACTGACTATTAAATCGTGTCAATAAACTCAGTTTTTGATGGGCTTTCGAATGGTGTATGAATTATTTGTGTTGTTATTACAAGTGTTGCTGTGACCCCCTAGGAAAAGGTTATGCCCCGCCCTGTATATCGTCTAGGGATATCAAACTCAAAACCTGCACACCAGATCTGGCCTGCAGGATGCTTAGATCTGGCCCATGGGGCCACCCTGGAAATAACAAAGGACCTGCCCGCAGTGCCTCTGCCAGTGAAAACAGACCTCAGGAAGGTCTGCATAGCCTTCCCAGGCTCCACTTTTGCCCATAAAAGCCTCCTACAGCCCTCTGCCAGCAAAGATGAAGTCACCTCCCCCCACCCCAAAGTTCCATTTTCGCTGGCAGAGGGCTGCTGGAGGCCACTGCAACCGAAAACTGGGTCCAGGAGTTCATTTTTGCTGGCAGAATACTTTGGCCACCACAGGTGCCCCAACACAAGTGATGTCATGCTGGCCACACTCACCCTGGCCATGCTCATCCCAACCCCTTGAGGTCAAACACAACCCTGATGCGGCCCTCAATGAAATCGAGTTTGACACCCCTATGTTAAACTTGTCTACAACAGAGGAAAAACAATGGAAAAAATAAAACTCCCAACAAAGATAAAACGGGTGAAGATGAATGGAGAGGTTGAAATCTTGAATTAAAGTACTTTTTATTTCATTTACAGTACAACTCCAACAATGTATCCTTATAAAAACACTTCAAGGTAAGTTAAGCTAAGTAAATGCTTTTTTCCAAATTTGTCTATAGAATTATGTTTCCTTCTAAGCAATATATGGGGCTTAGAATGTTTATTTATTAGAAAGATAAAAAAGACCTTTGTTTTATTTTTACCAATAAATCAAAATGTGATACAATAGTACCATTGTCGTTTTTTTTTAAACCTTCACTTGACATTCCTAAACTACCTTATTTTATTCATAATTTTTGTGTTTTGCACTTGATGCAGATGCAAAATTGTTAAGGCATTCCATTTTAATTTAAATCAACAAAACATTTTAGTAGTATTGCATGCAGGAATTAATAATGATCACTTACATATAGAATGCAAATATAAAAAGGCACTATTAGGAATAAAGCATAATTGCAAAAATAGTACTTACCAGGTGAGTTGGTTTCACTTTCTGTGTCCATAGCAACTTCATCATAATTATCATACTGATAAATTCCTCCTGCACTCTCAGTTGATTGCTTATCTAGGGACCTTCTCAAATCTTTATCTGAAGACTAAACAAAGTGTATTTATTAATCATATATGTACTTCAAACAATCAAATAGTTTTCCTTCTTCACTGCTAATAAAACTAACAAAAACCTGCCTGCTTTACTACAAATTGCTTTCAGGAAAAAAGGCTATAATGGTGCTATGCAAATTGATTTTCTTCTCGTACGTTTGCTTACAACTCCCACAAGGCTTACTTATTGACAGGTAATCAGAGAATAGATACCATGGACCAAAATTTCAGAAGGCAAAAATTCAGAAGATTGCCAAAATAACTTTGTACAGATGGTCCTCACTTAACAATCATAACAGTCATTAATTGAGATGCTCACATGACCACTTTGCTCAACAAATGCAATCCTAGCTCTCCCAGTTGTGGTTGTTAAGCAGACAGAATGAAAGAGCTGCTTGCACTCCTTTGTCAGGCAGCTCTTTTGCTCTGTGCATGGAAATAAACTCTTTCCCTGAGCAGGCTGAATGAGGCTTGGACAAATTCTAGTCCCATTCACCTGACCTGGGAAGGAGTTCCCTTCCATTTATAATGTAAAAGAGCTGCCTGCCGAATGAAGGTGGAAAAAAACTTTCCCAGGGCGACATGCACAAGGCTTGGATCTTTGGTTTAGCCTGTCAACACAGGAGTCATTCCCTTCCCCTCAAGTGTAGGACTCAGCTAGATTTTAAGAGTGAAAGAGCTCCCTGTGAGATTTGCTCAACACCATGCAGGGCACATAATTATGATTTGCAATATTTTTTGTAACATCCATTGGGTATGCTGTATTCCCCTAATAACCACATGGTTTTCTTAAAAACAGTGATGACTTGCTTTATGACCATTGTAAAAGTGGTTATAAAATTCAGTCAGGTCAAATAGTGACCCTGTTAATAATTACTCCAGTGTATGACCAAATTTCTGAGCATAATTTTGTTCCAAATTGAGGATTATTTGTAATTCATGTCCTAGAAATAAGCAGCTTTCTGAGTAACCTCATCCACTTCCTTGTTCTCTGCCAATCACTGCTTCTCCAGGCAAAAATACTTCTAGTAGATTGGTAGGGCAAGTAGGTTTTCCTTCTGTCCAAACAAGTACTTCTGCAGAAGTACACATTGCTTCTATTTTTTTAAATAGGATTATGACCCCACTAATGCCTTGAAAAACCATTAGATAATACAGAAGGCCTTTTGTATCTTGAAGACAAAGTCATGACTGTTAAAAATCAGCATAGCTTTGCCAAATTATCATGTGAGATACATATTGTCTCCTTTAACAAAGTAACTACCTTAGTGAACAAGAGAACACTTTGAAATAATCTATCTCATTTTTAGTAACAATTTACCTCAGTTTCTGACAAGTTTCTTGATAAACTGTTAAAAGTAAAATCTGGTAAATTCAAAACTGAGTGGCTAAACCATACGGACAGCATTAGTGACTTTATATTAAGTTGGAGAGAAGTAACTAGTAGTGTTTTTAAAGGATGTGACCATATTATTCATTGATCTGGATAATGGGATTGATAAGATTGCTTATGAAATGTGTAGAATGTTTCATGAGCTTGTGGTGAACTCCTGCACTGGTCCCACTAAACAAAAATTGGATCACAAAGATCCAAAACACTACATATACATATTACCTATATATTGAATAGAAGCAGTCTTAGAATAAATCTAGAAAGAGATGATCCTAGTTTTCAATCCCCCACCCCCGTCAATGCTTCTATTCTTTGCAGTACTGAAAAATATAAAATATCCCTATGTGTTATATATTTAGGATGCATTTCTTCAGAAGAAAATGCTGTTATTTATAAAAGTATTAACACTATTTTTGGTAATCAATTTAATGCTTTGACGATGTTATTTATTGCAAAGCAATGTTCCAACTTAAATTTTTGGTTCATAAAACATTTTGTATTTACAATGTTATCAATTTGAATCAGAATTCCCCCATGATTCATAAACCTCACACTGACTTTACTAAAAAACAACAACAACACAATATTGAAACATAGACCTTTTCATACACCATTTGGAAGTTTATCTTTTATTAATTGCTGGGGTTTTTTCATTATTATTAACTTTGCATGCCTTCCAGAATCATTTTGAATTGGGCATTGCTACAAATCAATAAATTAATTTTATCACCTACAAAATGTAAGAGATAAATTTCTGTCTATCATGGGCATTACATGATATTCCCTATTTCTAATTTTCTTTTACAATTTTGGCAGCTATCAGACAACATATTTCTAGAAAATGGATCAACAAGAGAAATATTTTAGCATTAATGGGATAGAAAATTAATGATACATGGCTTACAAAAAGTAACTTACAAAAGTTTCCAAATGTATATATTTTAAAAAGATACACCAGTTGTAATATTTTACATGGTATCACTAACAACCATTTATGTGTTGTATTCCTTAGAAAAGGTAGTATGTATGTAAATACCTTGCTTCTTGACCTCATCTTTCCACCAACCAGCTTCATGAACCTATTATACTGTTCTTCTTGATTTGAGAGATCACGAATTTTTCTAATTTCCTCTTCTCTTTTTCTTCTTTCCTCCTCTTCATCCTGTTTCCATTGTTCTTCCTCCTTCTGACGTCTTTCTTGTTCCTTTTGCTGCTGTAATTTTTTCCATACCTTTGTCTGCTGTTTTCTTAGAGCCTGCTTAGCTGTAAAAGAAAATTACTTAACTATGCTTTCTCCCCCGCCCCCAAAAAACCCCATAGAAAATCTACCAAGAATGTATCTTGTAAAAACCACCATTTACTAGGTTGATTATTTACCTGCAGTACTTGGCTTTTTGGCAGAATGAGATTTTGTATTGATTTTGCCTCTTTGCTGTACCGTTTTTGCTTTTGTTAGTTTTTCTTTGCTTTCTTTCATTACTTGCTGCTCTTTCTGCTGCCACTTTTTACTAGCAGACTGAAGAGCCAGTAGTCTTAGCTGTAACTCCGATACTTCTTGTTCCTCATCCAAGAGTTTCTATTATAGAAATAAAATAATAAATAAGCACTTTAATCCTTCATCCAATTGTAATATCTAACTGGGCAGAAATCCTGCCTTTCACTGAAATGGCTTATTATGTGAAAACCACAGGAATTAGGGACAGTTGGTTTAATGTCCAGGTTCCAACTGATAAACCCAACCAAGCAAGCACTGTTGAGATGCAAAACTTTATTGAGTACATTGTATCGGCAAAGATTGAAAGCAAAACTAACTCTATCTAATTCCTGCGGTTTTCACATAATTAAAGAATAGAATCTCCCTTCCTCTATTACTGCAGGTCACATTGTCCAATTAGATGGCCAGGTATTGTTATGGAAACTGTCCAAGTCTTTGCTGAATATCTGGTTAGGTGACCTTGGTTCCCATAGGACGATTCTTGTGCCAACTGGAACTGGCATTCCAAAGGTGGCTCTCACTTCCCCCTATTGTGGCAAACTGAAAAATGGCATTGGCTGCGACAGCAAAATCACACTTCAAAGTTGACAAGAACATTTTCATTGACAAGATAAACTCATTAATTCAGATTATATAGTGCCAAATATTTTTTTCTAACTTAGAACTTTGAAACATGTTAGGAATTACCCCCCATTAAGCTCAGTTGCACTTCTTTTCAAATTAAGACATATTGCAAATCTATGCTTTGCTAAAGCTCCTGATTTTAGTGGTGAAAGCAATGTTTTACCTTCTCTACTGCAGCATCAGAAGTGTCAAGCTTTTGTTCTTTTTCATCTGTTGGGGGGGAAAAGAGAGAACCCTGTTTTTCTAATTATGACAATATCATTCAAACAATTAATCTCCTAATTAACTAACTTTTGGGAACCAACTTCAAATTTGAAAAATAACAACAGAATAGTAAAAGAGTTCAAAAGGAAGGCTTCAAATTCCTTTTAATCAGAATAAAGATCAGTTGGAGATCAGCACCAAAGCAACACAAGTAATTTTTGACTCATAACCAAGTTGGGACCAAATTTTTTGTTGCTAAACAATGCAGTCATGAAGGGAGTTATCCCTGATTTTAATATATATATATATCCCCTGGTATGCCCCAATTATGGGAGGAAGCTAACTGCTTCCATTATCTGTCTATCGGCTCGTCACAAGAGTCCATCACGACAGAAACCCAATACTTTTTTTTACTGTTGCCTTTGTTTTACTGTTGCCAGCACAAAATAAATATAAATATAAATATAAATATAAATAATATAAATATAAATATAAATATAAATATAAATATAAATATAAATATAAATATATATATATATATATATATATATATATATATATATATATATATATATATATATATATATATATATATATATATATATATATATATATATATATATATATATATATATTCATATTCAGCTGATAAGGAGGAGACCTGTGGCTTGATGGCTAAGACGTTTGCCTAAGATGCAATACAGCACAGGTTCGAATCCCAGTAAGGGTATGGCTAGCTGATGAGAGCTAAATAGCTTGAAATAGATCTATACTAGTCTCCCTTTATTTATTTATCAGCACAAATAAAAACATATATATACATATATATACATATATATACATATATATACACATATATACACATACACACACACACACACACACACACACACACACACACACACATATATATATATATATATATATATATGAGCCTGTGGCCTAATGGCTAAGAAGAAGTCTGCCTAGTATGTAATATAGCCCAGGTTCAAATCCCAGTAAGGGTATGGCTAGCTGATGAGAGCTAAATAACTTGAAATAGATCTATACTAGTCTCCCTTTATTTATTTATCAACACTAATACAACAAAAAAATGTAACAAAAAGGCAACAGTAAAAATATTGGGTTTCTGCCTGGATGGTCTCTTGTGACGAGCCAAAGGACAGAGAATGGAAGTAGTGATCTTCCTCCCACATTTGGGCATACCGGGGGTTGTAAAAATCTAATAGATACCTTTCACCCTGGCCTCGCTGATAACGGATAAGAGCCTGTGGCCTAATGGCTAAGAAGTCTGCCTAGTATGTAATATAGCCCAGGTTCAAATCCCAGTAAGGGTATGGCTAGCTGATGAGAGCTAAATAGCTTGAAATAGATCTATACTAGTCTCCCTTTATTTATTTATCAGCACTAATACAACAAAAAAATGTAACAAAAAGGCAACAGTAAAAATATTGGGTTAACCATAACCATCGTATATAATAACTGTTGTATATACCCATTGTCGAGCACATGAATTTTGATCATGTGACTGAGGTGACACTGCAATGATCATAAAAGCCAGAACTGGTCATAAGTAACTTTTTTGAGCACTGTCATAATTCTGAATAGTTATTAAATGGATCATCCTAACTTGTGGACGTTCTTTCAATTTGACCAATGAAACCTCATTCTACTAACCATTGTTAAAAACTGTAATGATATTCAAAATATTTATGCCTAGATGACAGAGAACTATGTCTCATAAACTAAGTTTCATCTGGGTTGCAGGATTTCCAATGGTAAAGTAGTAGAAAAATGGATTACAGCCACAATAGAACATTCAGAAAAAAACTGCTGTATTCTCTTTCAATATAAACTATCAATACATAAATGATTGTATATATTGAATGATGTTCAGGAATAGAAAAAAGAAAGTTTCATAGTATGCATATAACATAAAACTCGTTAATTTTAACCTTTGCTATTGTTTTTATGACTTGAAATGTGCAAACCCAGTCAATTGGCTTAATCCAGTAAATCAAAGTTAAAATAACCCATACTTGGTTTGTTATGTGATTGCAGCCTATATCAAAGGAATTTTTAATTTGTAAGTTCGATGACTCATATTTAATACATTTTACTTCAACTTTTGGCTTTTAAAAAATTGATAGCTTCCTTAATTCTAATAACCAGAAAAAGCAAATAATTTTAATAAATCAAAAAGTTTAGCTTCTAAGCATTATTTCTGGTAATAAAATTGAAACTTTATTTTTTCATTGAGAAATATTTTTAAAAACTGAAGGAATCAAATTTCATTTTAAAAAGGTTACATATAATCAACTTAAAAAAAATACCTTCATTGATATCCTGGTCACTTTTCTGTGAATATTCTTTTATTCCATCTTTTGCTTTTTTCAACTTGCTCCTCTCAGCTAGCGTGGGCAGTTTTTGCCTAAGAGGTTTCAGTTCAAATGCCTGAAAAGTTAATACTTTGTTCTCCTCAGGAGACACTTCATTTACAGCATCTTTTGTAATACTGACATTTTCAATTGTTATTTGGTCCTGTGGACTGGATACTTCACTGTTGCTCTGTTGGGCACTGTCTTCTTTATTATTTAGAGCCAGTTTCTCATCTTTATTAATACACTCAAGTTCTAGTTGAATCTGTTTGTATTTCAACAAAAGATCCTCAAAACTCTCTTCCACTGAGTTATCATTTTTAGAAGAATAGTTCTGCTTGCGAGATGGGGACTTTCCAAATGTTTTGGCTGATGCATTAATTAAAGAATTTATCTAGGATACATTAATTGATATCATTACAATGAAGATATGCAAATATTGAAATGTAATGTTTGGCATTAAGAGATTTTACTCCATGCTCACATCATTATAAATCATAACCAATTTCATTGTATTTATTTTGTACAATGACAATAAAGCCTATACTACTATTATATTCTAAAATATTTTCAGAATTTAACATATATTGTACTTTGAATTTATTCACCATCAGTAAAATTTCGTGCTTGTCATTGCACTTAATTCTTCTCTGGTACTTTAGATATATCCCCCTGAAGATACTGCCACAATCAAGCTTGATCATTTCTTATCTGAAATATGTTTAACCTCAGTACATATCCCGAGTGATATTTTCTTGAAGTCTGCTAGGAATTTGGTCAAGTAATCAGATCTAAAAAGTATGACTGGGCATAGTGTCAAGATATGAGGCTACAAAATAATTCTACAACACAATTGTATCTACAATATTCTAATTATTGCAAATTTTCCTAAGGCAGACTTAAGTTTTTGATATTGGTAGATATTGTCTATTCACTTTCATTTCTGATGTTATTTATACTTAATGGCTCACATTTATACTTTTCAGTGATTTTCCTTTTATTTAATTACAAGGCATTTTAAACTAAACAGAAGACTGAAGAACTATAAACTGGATGATTTTATTCAATAATTATTGAACTGATAAAAATTGGAAGTTTCAAACTTACAAGAGTCTAACTTAGCTATTTGATAAGATTAAAAGTGTATAAGTTCTTCAGTATTTAATTTAATATTAAAGTACTATTTATTGCTAAAGTTTTTAATCTATCTGTATCCCACTTTTATTATTTTTACAAATAACTCAAGGTGTCAAACATATGCAACACACCTTCCTTCTCCTTTCCTCACAACAACCCTCTGAGGAAAGTCAGGCTGAGAATGTAATTTGTCAAAATACACCCAGCTAGCTTTCATGGCTAAGATAAGACTTGGACCCTTAACCACTACACCAAACTGGCACTAGACCACTAGACAAATGGATGGAACTCTCTAAGTTATAGGAAGACAGTACAGGTCAGATGTGTTGAATATTTGAAAGGGCAACACACAATGCAAATATATAAATTATTCCATTTTGCAAATTATCAACCCAGTGGCCTAGGCCCTAATGGCAGGGCAAAGTTTCAAATACAGGTATCAACATTTTATCTAAAATTTAATTGGCATTTGTAATGTTGAAATAATTCTCATAAGACAAGATGATCATGTAAAACTGTTTCAAGCAATTTTACACTTTTAAAATATAATTGAGTAGAATAATTGAATATAATTATATATTCATTAAACTAAAAACATTATGCAGCAATAGATGAGGACTGTTTGAGAAGTACTTTCATTCAAAATAAGAATACTAAGATAAATTGAAATACCCATTCAATAACAGCTCTCAAAATTTCTGAATGCCTCTTAATGCATCTTTATATATTTGAAATGCAGACATATTGACGAAAACTACATCCTACTCCATAGTTGCATGAATAAAATTACACAATTAAAACCAATCCAAACAAAAATATTACTTAAGTGATACGTATTGAAGATATAAGTGGTTGTAGTAATGTTTGGCAATGATATTCAACATAAACTCAAATTCATTAAATACACCTTCAATGAAAAGGAAGATATAAAGTCTCTAGTCAAAAGCAGCAAAAATCTATCAGAATTCTGTGTTAATATCTGACCCTAATTGGGTCAATGCAGGTCACATGCCCCACAATATATTCTTAGTAACACAAGCTTAGCTATGTAATTTGCAATATAATCTTTTGACTGTTTAGAAATCATTATACTATTATCAATATAGTATACAAAGTTGCATACTATATCTCCCTGAATTATTCCCACCAAATGCTTGAAAGTTAAATATTATCCTAATCATATTAGAAAAACACATCCAATGGACATTTTTTAAAAAAAAAATGGTTAATGTACAATATCTGACAAGGCTCCTTAGCACTAATGCAATGAAGAACACCCACTGTACTCTTCCAAAACTGAATAGTTAACAATCTGCATAAATGTGAAATTAAGTTCTAAATCTTTCAAAGCTCAACAACCAAGCAGAGCCAAAATGACAGCAGTGAATCTTTCTAATCTCTATTAATGTTCAATTCTTTAGCAGCTTTCCAAGCAGGTCAACATCTGCATGCCTTCCCCGTTTCTAAAACAGCTCTCCCAACCTGGTGATCTGTTGAGATCTGCACAATTCTCATTATTCTCTGCAAATCTCAACAACTCTGCCTTCAGATCCTCCATCACCCTCCAACTAGAAACAGCTCTTGACCCTTTAGGATGTCACCATAGTCTCCACCCAACCTTGAGCAAGCCGAGAGAGCAGGAGGGTTTCTTCCGAATTATCACTTTGTATGAGCTAATCCAGTGGTCTCCAATCTTGGCAACTTTAAGACTTGTGGACTTCAACTCTCAGAGTCAAAAGCAGCAAAAATCTATCAGAATTCTGTGTTAATATCTGACCCTAATTGGGTCAATGCAGGTCACATGCCCCACAATATATTCTTAGTAACACAGGCTTAGCTATGTAATTTGCAATATAATCTTTTGACTGTTTAGAAATCATTAGATGGGAGTTGAAGTCCACAAGTCTTAAAGTTGCCAAGGTTGGAGACCACTGGGTTAGCTCATACAAAGCAATAATTCGGGAGAAATACTCCTGCTCTCTCGGCTTGCTCAAGGTTAGGTGGAGACTATGGTGACGACATCATAAGTAGAGCCAAAATGACAGCAGTGAATCTTTCTAATCTCTATTAATGTTCAATTCTTCAGCAGCTTTCCAAGCAGGTCAACATCTGCATGCCTTCTGCAAATATTCTTTTAAACATTCATGTTTGCAACTTTTCTCAACAACTCTGCCTTCAGATCATCCATCACCCTCCGATTAAAAACAGCTCTTGACCCTTTAGGATGTCATCACCACAGTCTCCACCCAACCTTGAGCAAGCTGAGAGAGCAGGAGAATTTCTCCCGAATTATCGCTTTGTATGAGCTAATCCAGTGGTCTCCAACCTTGGCAACTTTAAGACTTGTGGACTTCAACTCCCAGAGTTCCTCAGCCAGCAAAGCTGGCTGAGGAACTCTGGGAGTTGAAGTCGACAGGTCTTAAAGTTGCCAAGGTTGGAGACTACTGAGCTAACCGACGCCTGTAATCAGACTTGAAGGAACCAAGATAGCACATTTAAGTCGCCTCATGCACAGCACCCCCTTCCCTCTAGATAAAACAACAGCAGCAGCAGCAAGAGGCAACTGTTATGACAAGGATACATTTCCGAGGCGAAGGCTCCCTCCAGCCTTGGCTGCCGATGTATCCACCACCTCCTCCTCCTCCTCCTCCCGAGGGCCTTCCAGGGGAATTGCCACCTCGGCTCCTTCCCCAGCGGCCTCCGCCCCGGTAGGCCCTGCCTCGAAAACGAAACCGGTCCAGCGCGTTGTGGCTGCGTTCCCAGAACGAGAGCCGCGGGCCGGCGTCGGGGTGAGGGCCGGGCGGCAGCCGCGAGCACGACGAGGAAGGAGGCGGCTGGGGACGGAAAGGCTCCTTCAGCCGGTACCCGCCGCCTCCGCCGTGCCCGTGGACGTGTCCGAGTTCCGGGGGAGGCTGGTGGCGCAAGTGAGGGAAGCGGCGAGAGGAGGACGGGAGGCTGTTCCGCAGGTCGGGAGGCGGCCTGCGTCGGGCGTAAGGGCCCCGGCCGCCACTCCGGTCTCTGCCGCTGGGCTCAGGGGGTGCATCGTTATTGTCGTCGTCGCTGATTTCTCCGTCCTCTAGTTCCCCTTCCTCTTTCGGGGAGAGGTCGCTCGGGGTCGCCGCCTTCTCCTCAGCCGCAGAAGCCGCCATAGGAGTTA
The DNA here is from genome assembly GCF_051295495.1 of Thamnophis sirtalis. Taxonomy (NCBI): domain Eukaryota; kingdom Metazoa; phylum Chordata; class Lepidosauria; order Squamata; family Natricidae; genus Thamnophis; species Thamnophis sirtalis. The sequence continues at coordinate 45,643,359 of NW_028261389.1, read as the reverse complement.
CTCAGCGCTCACTGGGCCGCAGACGCAGAAGGAAACGCCCCGGGCTGACCCGCCCACAAGCGCACCGCTCACTTTCGGTGCCTTTTTCCAAGTGGCGCGACGGCCCAGTCAGACCCCAAACTTGTACGCGCAACACCACCCTTCCCCTTTGCTCTCAGGACTCTCGCGAGACTTCGTTGTTTTTTCCGCTCTTCCCCTTCCTCAAAGGATAGCGGCGGGGGGGGGGGGGAAGAGGAGCATCACAAAGGGGGGCGGCGAAATGCACGTTGGGAATTGTAGTCCCCCCCGCCGTCAGGAAATTGAGGAGGTCAGTTCCACTTCAACGAAGAACTGGGAAATAATAACGGTTCTTTAACGGCAATTGTGCCTGCTCTAAAAATTATGAGGAAAAGAATGTCTGAAGATCTAATAAAGGCTGCACAGAGCTTAGTTTAGGCGTAGTTGCAGAACAGGACAAAACTCAGCTCTACCGATGGGTTTTGTATAGTTCGTATTTAACTTGTGGAATCCTTCGCTGTAAAATGTGGAGCTGATAGCTATTATCTTATAAGTTTTAAATGAGGAGTGGCCTTATTCCGAAGAAGATGAAGATAAAATCCCAATAAGAAGTGGGTATGTTTAGTCTAGAGAGAAAACCAGGGGGAGCAGTTCCTCAAATATTTAAAGGGCTGGGTGGGAAAAGGTGTAGCTTTATTCTAAGAAGGTAGGACAAGAACCAGCAGGTGCAGCAGAAGCTTTACCGAAGATGATCCAAACTTGAAAGGGGGAATACTCTGACAGTTGTTAAACAGTTTCCTAGAGTTTGAGCCTGATCCATCTCTAGAAAAAGAAATATTAGAGGATTCTGATTGGAGGGTCCCAGCTCAAATTCAGGAAGTTGGAGAAGACAACTGAGTCCCTTTCCAACCCTGTGAGTCTAAATCATGAAACCAATACTATAGTATCAAGTTTTATAAATGAAATGGCTAGAAATAGCTGAATGCTAATACCTTGTATGTGGGCTTTCCATGTGTATTTGGTTAGTCACTGTAGAAAACGTGGATGCAAAGAAGGACTTTAGAAGGTTTAAAATCCCAGAAGTACTTTATGTAAGTGCTTCCCTTCAGTTCATGAATGATGCAACAGAAAAGTGGAATACTTCTAATTGCAATGAGGCTAGTAATGCAATGTTGTGATACTGACTTTCCTATGTTCCCTAGGACAGGTTTAGAAAAGTAATGATTCTTGTGGGTTTGTTTCCATTCCTATTCAACATCATCTATTGTTGGAAAAATAATCACTTAACATGTGGACAAGTAGGAATAGGTGAACATAATCAAGTGTAGATTTTAAGTTTAGCCATCTACCAAGTTGCTGAACTAACTGGTTGTAAGTACAGAGAGGTATGAAATTATAATGGAAGAGCTGCCTTTCTGTTTGACACAACCACTCCTATGTGTCTGAACCTTCTGTGAGTATTTTTAAACAGGAGCCTAGAGCAATTTTGACATTTTGCTAAAATCTTGACCAGGTTTTGGGAGAGGATATAAGGTGACACAGAAGGAGCAAATGATAATAGCAAACTGTTCTTGTTTAGCATTGCCATGGAATAGCAACACCTGGAAATACGATGTGGAATACAGGTAGTCCTTAAGTTACAGCCATATTGGAGCTTGTCCATTAGGATCAGATGTCAGGACAAATATTAAAAGAACTGCCTCAAGTAATGACCAATCATCCCTGCTCTTCCCAGTGCATTCATTGAACACACAGGTCAATAAGTGGGCTGTGGGCTGCCTCAGGGATAGGAGAGATCCTGGGAGGCCTAATGCAAGTAAAAAGGCCACCTGCCTTGGCTCTCCCACAGCCTTCCTCACCACGAGTTACCCTATGCTCCATTTCCCATCCATTGGGTAACTTGCATACATGCCTACCACACAGCTGACTGGCTTGCTGGCAACAAACAATTTGGAAGGAAAAGATGGGGTGTGCCTGTCTCTCCTGATTGCTGCTGCCCTTCTGGGGCCAAAAAAAGGATGGGTTTCCTAGTCTTTCAGAGCTATAATTTCAATATTTGCATATCTTCAAATCCACCCAAATCCACATTTCTTCAATAAAGTAAAAAAAAAAGCTGGGATTTACAGACTTGTCTAATTTTTACCACCACCACCCATTAGGTTTTGAAATGAAACTCCACAACTCTGCCCTCCAATCTCTATCCCTTTTAATAGCTTAATTTGCTAAATACACTGCCTGCCTGGAAAGAGATGGCAAAATCTGTAAGTTATTTACCTTGACCCAGGCTGAAGAGCATGGGAAAGGGATGATGCAAGGAAAGAAAATATTTCTGCAGCAAAGGTCTGGGTCAGCAAGACAAATGTAGACATTGGGAGTATGGTTTTAAAGAAAAAAGACCAATAAAAAACACCAGATTAAAGGACTCAAGAACTCAGATAACCAACAATACTGTTTAATGTTCAATGTGCAAGACCAAATATCTAGGCTGTGGTCAGCAACTGAGGAAGCAGACAGGAGGGAATGGGAGAATGTGTCACTAGAACATTTTCTCACAATGTTTTTTTAACTTATGTTTAGTACTTTCTTTTTTATTTATTCTGTTGTCATTATCAAATGTAGTCTTTTTATTTTATATTTCACTATTTAAATAATAAAGACACCCAGAACTGTTTTTGTGAGGAGGGTGGCCATATACAGTAAATGTGATAAACAGACATCCTTAAAATAAGAGACTGGAGAGATACACGAAGTCCCACATTCCCTTGCCCTGAGTTACATGTGGGCTAAGGATATACACTTTTGGTACCATTCCAATGCATTTTGTGCACTTTTATATGAATCATTTAAAATAATAATTAACACAACAGGTGCAGATCATGCTGGCTCTCCAGCTTTAATTGAACCATGATTCTCTACAACTCCAACCAGTATGGTAAAGAATGCCATGTGTTATAATTCATCCATAATTAGAGCCACACAATATATCTCCAATATCTCCAAAATATTGGAATGAGACCTCATTCCAGAGGACAGGCACTGTGACAGTGACTGTGCACTTCCATGGTTCTGATAGAGAGTATTATTTAATGGGAGATAGTGGTTTCTCAAGTAATCAGGACCTATGCCATGAAGAGCTTTATAGATAGCAGCCATCACTTTGAATGGCACCCACATGCAAACCTACAAGGACTGCAAATTACAAACTAAAGATGCGACATAGATATCCTAAGGCCTGCCTGCTCTGCTACTTTCTGAACCAACTGAAGGCTCCAATTGGTCTTCAAGGCAGCCCATATAAAAGCTGTAGTCAAGCCATGAGGTGACCAGGACATGATCTACAAAAGGGTGCAACTGACACATCAGATGAATCAGTACAAACAGCTGTCACCTTCTTGACCACAGCTGTTACTTGCTTATCAAATGGGAGGTGTGAATCCAGGCCAGCCTGTAGATTGTGCACCACTCTTAAGTGAAGAAGTACAACCCTATCCAAAGACAAATGTGGAATTCCCTAGGTCTGGGTGGGCCAAATACCCAAAATGTTTCAAAACTGTGTTGGGGGACAGTTCCTACCCATACAAATCCATACAGACTATAGATACTGGGATAGAATTTTGGTAATCTCACGTGGCCAGGCTGGAATTGAGAGATATAATTGAGTATCATTAATATATTGATAATGCTGAACCCCAAACTGTGGATGGTACCCAGTAGTGGTTTCATGTAGATTTTGAAATGGAAGGTAGAGAGTAGAATCTTATGGCACTCCTCAAAGAAGAGGCCAGGAGAGTAATCGGTGTCCCCCCCAACCAATACCAGTTGGACCCAGTCCTGGAAAAAGATTGCTACCTTTAACCTAGCTCTACCATAGGTAATCTACAAGTGTGACCAAAGTTGCCTCAGTACTAAATCTGGTCCTGAAACCTGACTGAAAGAAGACCACATACTCTGTTGCCTATAAGGTTTTCATCAACTATAGAATCAATCACTTTCTCAAAAACCATCTCCCAAAAGGGAGGGAAACTGGATGATAATTATCAAAAGCAGATGGGTTCAAGGATGGACTTGTGAGGGGATAAGAGGACCACCACCTCTTTCATGATAGGTGATACTATCCCCTCTGTTAAGCTAAGAACACAGCATGAACATAACTGCAAGTTGCCTCCCTGGCTGCTTTTACAACTCAAGAAGGGCCTGGATCCAGAAACAGGTAGCCAAGTTAACAGCAGAGAGGGGCCCCAGGGAGGGATGATAGCAGTGATTTGAAAGGTAATATGTCCATAGCAATGGATGAGGTCAATGTCTGCCACTTCCAGATTCTGTATTAATCCCAACATGACCAACACATACTATATAATATATATATATATATGTAGGTCTCTAGTTATTTGGGTTTTCTCCCGCATAGAATTGGAGATGTCTTGGCTACGTCTTAATTCTACGCAGGAGAAAACCCGAATAACTAGAGATCTACATACTAACACCCACGAAAACCTCAGAAAACATTTTATATATATATAAAATATATATATAGTATATATATATAGTATTGCTTCTGTGAAGCAAAGTCCTTGAAAGTTTGTAACAACTCACAAATAGCAATAGTCGCCCTCCTCCCCTGGGCTGTCAGCAGGTACAGAACCTACTCCTATTCTTTTTAATATAGCTTTAGCAATCCTTCAAAATAGTATTAATTAATACTTTCTTTGAAGAAAAATCTAATGCTCTTCAAAGATCATTAAATCTGTGCTGGTCAGGAGCCTGTCAAAATCTTAAAAACACTATGGAATGGACCAGTCAGATATTATTTCCACAGTAGTATGTATCGGAGATGGTGACTCTTTGAGAGCTGTATGCGATGAAATTTCATTTAATGTATGCCATTTAGTGTACATTTAAAGTGAAAATAAAGTTATTCTAAGTCTAAATCTCAGCTAGTTTGCAAAAGCCAGGTATCTTGCATCTCCTGCAGTACAAGCGACATGAGTATGGAGGCCAATTCATGTAAACCAAAAGGGAAATGACTACAGACCAAAGTGTCCATAGGTACTGTGCAGATTCCAATTTCAGCAATATTGGTGAAGCATGAAAAATGTGTGTAGCACAAACTGTGTAGTAGAAGAGGGAAAACATTACTTTAAACCTAGACCAGCTAGGATGATTTTAACGTGTCTCAAGAGGTTGATATAAAGATAATGACATAATAATAATAAAAAAGCACTTATTGATATCTTCATGTAATGAATAAGGGAATGTGAAGAGCAATCTTGAATTTTTCCTTTTTGATTGGCCAACATAAAACAATTGCATTTAAAGACTGTATATATACATGCTTACTTGATAGTACATTGAATTTCATGCAAATGTATTTTTTAATAAATACAATGTAAATTTCTCTTGTCTCTATTGCCTTGTCTACTATAGAACAACAATTCTTAGAACTGAATTTCTCATAAATCTTTTGGATTTTCATCTGTTAGATTACACATTATCTAGATTAATGGATTCTAGTTTTGTGTTCTAATTTTGTGCTGAATTTCATGAAATTGAAATTCAATTTCTAAAATTGAAGAATTATTCCCATATTTTAAAAATGATTTAAAAAATAGTGTAATAAATAGTGTGATTTTATATTTCAAATTATACATAATGTCCTAGTTACTATTTGCATAGGAAGTGCCTTAAATCAGGGAAAACAAGCCCTCTCAATGTCATTGGATGTCCAGTTAGCTGGCCATATAGAATTAAAATCAAACAGCATCTGGAGAGCCATAGGTTCCCAGTCCTTGTTTTGAATGATTTTGTAAATGAAAACTGTATTTTTTGAATTGTGTTTATTTTGTTTTTTTAAATAATTATAAATTTACATTTATACTAAGATATATCACATTTGCTCAGCCATGTGTCTGAATGAAAAACAGCAATTATGTATTGCTCAATGATCTGTATCTCTAATTCTATGTATTTAGATGCAGTAATAAAGCCTATGTGATATATCAAATTACTACTCCATCTGAATTTAGTGTGACTTACTTCTGAAAAAACATTCAGACTATAGAATATGTGTCTATTGGTAGATCCTCCAGAAATTGTATAGAACTGGGTTATACAGACATGAAACAATGACAACAGTGGATAATCAGAATTCTGTTTCCAACAAAATGTGCCAATAAAATATGCTGGGTGGATCTCCAATTTCACAAGAGGAGAATGATGGAATAAATTATAGACATTACTTTGATGTGAAGCCTACATGTTAAGGCACACCCTCTTTCTTCTTCCAGTGCTGTTTTGTCTTTTAAGGAAGTGAGTCATGAGAGAGAGCCTAAATTCTTCCACATAAATGAAAGAACGTGAAACAAAATTAGAGTGGGCGAAAAGGAAATCCAGAACATTTTTCTATTCTATTGGAAATTATTGTTATTGACAACTTACTATGACACGTTTAACATTTTCCCAGGATTCCCAGTGGTGATTTTGAGATACATATTTCGCTTGCATTCCATAGTTCTTGGATTTCAAAGCTGTGCAAGATTCTCAGTAACAGGTAAGTGATATCAATTTTGCTATTCTACCTATTTATTTCTTCTGTTTCAATCAATGTTTTACATTTTTCTTTCTTACCTGTACCACTGTGAGAAATTCTACAAAATCTTCTAGCACAAATGAGGAATGTTTTCTTAATATAACTAGTGCAGTTAATATGCTGACATGCATAGATTACAGTCATGAATGTATAGGTATTTGCACAACAGTCTCATTGCATTTAAGAGAATTTTATCCAAAGAATTCTCATTCAAATATTGGATTTCTTATACATATCTCTTACTGTTAAGTAATTGCATTGAGATTTTTATTTATTTTTACTTTAATTATTAGCAATATTATTTCACACAATATTTCATATGTTCCTTTCTTACATTTGATGTGTGTTATATTTCTCATGTGTGTATAGTCAATATGTTTACCAATTAATAAACACAATTATGGGGGAAAAATGAGAAATAGTATGGAAAAGAAATAATAAAAGAAAATAGAACTGGAGGTGAAATGTGGTGCTGCTGAAACTAGTGATAGAAATAGTAGTTTGCAACATGAATATATGCAATTATAGAAAGGTGGTCTAAGATACTGCCCAAAACTGTTATTAACCTGTCAGTAGTAGTGATGCAAGAGAATATAATCCACTAGCTTCCTAGGGAAAACAACTAAGAGGAACAACTCCCTAGGTTCTTTTCTGGTTCACATTACATCTGGTACTTGCTGATCAACAGCAGCTTGATTATTGCTGAGATTCTTTAGAAGGTAAGCTTTGTATCAGGCATTCAGATAGTTTGGTTAGGACCAGGTTTTAAACTGTAATTGTTTATCAACTTCACATTTTTCTCAACCAGCTTTTTAGATTAATTATTCAATCTTTTAAGTGTTCCTTTGAATCTTAATCCTGTTTTTCCCATGTAATCTCAAAATATTTTATTGTTGGAAATGGAATCTTAAATGTTCTCTTCCCATCTTCAAGAAGAGCCAAGGTTTTGCATAGTCTTGATGTAATATTTGGATATCAGTTACTGTATTTATAAGATATCTCTTTACCTTGGTCTCCCAGTTTTAAATTAGGTATTGTATTATTTTAAAAGTATTTGGTTTAGGAGAATGTTATGTTGACTTTTAAAAAATATAATTCTTGGGCCAACATTTATTACAAATTTAGTTTTTCTTATTGACAGATTTCAACAAAGCCTGTAACAGTAATGTACATGTTAATGTGTCTGGCTAAAGGAGGCAAAAAGTTCAGGAACAGTTTTGAAGTTCTGTGATAATGCTTATATGTAAGCTTAATATAGGCAATACACCATATGATCAGAAAAAGAAGTCAAGTCTGTGAGAAGAAGAAAAAATTACATACATAAAGCAACTGTTGAGTCAATAGTGAATGGGATAATTGCCAAACAATAGTGATTACTTGCTATCAGAAATTTAACACTTTCAAGAAAGAAATATGACTACTTTTGATATGCAAGAACTGGATGTTTCAGGTCAACACTGGGTTTATTTTCTGATGGCATCCCAATAAATAGGCAGAAGTATTAGGAATGTTTGCTGCCTTGAGTTGACCTTTTTTTTTTAAGGCAGATGAAAATTATAATAAAGGACTAAGTGGATAAAAATGCCAAATCCAGTCTAAACATCTGACTGTGAGATGAACCATTACATTACATTACATTACATTACATTACATTACATTACATTACATTACATTACATTACATTACATTACATTACATTACATTACATTACATTACATTACATGTGTGTGTGTATAATCTCCCTTAGTGTGGCACTGCCTTGATATCATTAGGGGGCTTGTGTGCTCTGAGAAAGATGAGAGCTATGCCAGAGGTTCAACCATATTGGACATGACCCAGATGAAGAGTCTCTCCCATAAATAACATGGTGAAATGTAATTAACAGAAATCCATTCTGGATCAGTCATTAACTGAGTCAACAAAAACAAAGATACCATGTTTCCCTAAAAATATCACCTACCCCGAAAACAACCCCTAGTCTGATTTTTACCCCTGTGCCTAATGTATATCCCCAAAATAAGCCCTAGTTAACCCCTGTCCATTGTCTGGTTGTACAAGGTGGGATGAGCCACAGGCGTAAAAATCAAGCTGGGGTGGGGAGGGGGAGGTGCTCCACGTGTCCTGTACCTGCTTACCTGACGACTGCTGCAGCCAGGCCTCCTATACCCTGACACCTGATGCACCACTGCCCAATTTCTTCTGCAGCCTCTTGCAGCCACTTGTGACTGGATGTCATGAGGTGCACTGTGCTGGTGCCGCCACAAGTGGCAGAACGCAGCGAGACTCGTTGCATTGAGGACATCGTAAGACTTTTCATGCTGGTGCTGCCATGAGCAGGAGGATGCCACGAGGCTTGCCGTGCTAGTACCCCCATAAACGGCACCAGTGCGACATGCCTGGTGGCATTCTGCCGCTCGCGGCGGCATCAGCATAACAAGCCTAGCAGCGTTCTGCCATTCAGGGGGCACCAATGCAATGAGCCTCATGGCATCTTGCGACTCATCATGCCATGAGCAGCTGCGAGCAGCTGCAGAAGAAGTTGGACAGCAGTGCAACAGGTGTTGGGGCGTGGGAGTCATGACTGTGGTAGTCCTAAGACATCCCCTGAAAATAAGACCTGGTGCTTATTTTGGGAGCAAAATATGGTATGTGTTGGAGTTCCCGAACAAATGGCTACAGGACTTACGACTGTTAGCTTAAGGACTTAAGACTATTGGAAGACACACCAAATGAAACAGCTTTTTTTTTAAATGACCCTGAAATCTCTTGCATCAGTGTGGAGTTGGGATGACTGAATGGACCTGAATATTTATTGGCCGGATGCCCTTCCTGACACCTACACGGAGCTCACAGCAGATATATTTTTCTTTATGCCCGGAGAGACAAATATCTGCTGCTACCTAGGATTGAACTCACAGCCTCGTGATTGTCAGGCAAGGACTCCACCTCTAGGCACCACACTGCTCCAAAGAAACAACTCCAAAGATACTCCAAAGATACAACTACAACAAGATGCCAATATTGTAATATCAAATATAAATACAGACTTACTGCAAGAAACAAATCAACTAATGAGCGGAATGGCTGCAGTTATAATTGAACACCTTGAACACAAAATCAGAAAAGAAAAAGCCTGGAAAATAAGATAAGTATGCTAAGAGCAGATGCAAGCAAGTTAAGGCAAATGAAAGAAAATAAGCTGAAGAACAAGAAGAACAAATAATACCCAATCATCAGCAGAAATAGTGGGGGAACAGGCAAGAACGATCAATAGTTAGTTAGCACCAGCCCCCAGGTGAAGATAAACTGCATGGCTTTGAGGTAAAACATCTGACTAGTCTATAACGACTCATTGCCAAACAGTTTAACATACTGAGAGGATGTAAAATTGAAGATTGGTTAACATCTGGTAAAACCTATCTGATAATGAATAATCCAACAAAAGGGGCAGTACCAGGAAACTGAAGGCCAACTACCTGCTCACCAACAACTTTCAAATTGCTAACTGGTATTGATAGTTGATGCAGCCTAGTTGAAAACAAACTCTTTTCACCTGAGCCAAAAAGAAATCACCCCAATAGCAGAGGAACAAAAGATCAACTCCTAATTGACAAGATGATATTGGAAAACTGCAAGAGAAAGGAAACCAACTGGAATGTAGCTTGGATTGATTACAAGAAGGTATCCAACTCCCTGCCACATAATTGGATAACCAAATGCCTAAAAAAAAAAAACAGGAGTCAGTAGAAATATCAGAAGCATTGTGCAAAGATCAGTGGCATAATGGAAGACAGATATTGGTCAGTGATGAAAGAATGAGACAGATTAATCAAGAGAGGAGACTTTCAATGGGACTCACTGTCAGCATTCCTGTTTGTCATTGCACTGGTTCCTTTGTCAACAATGAAGAACAAGTCAGGCTATGGCTATCAAACATCAAAAACATTTGCCAGGCTATCTCACCTCCTTTACATGGACGATCTGAAGCTATATAGAAGTATTCTATTTTGAAATAGAATCATTACTCCACACTGCCCATATATAAAGCCAACATATTGCAATAGAGTTTGGATTGGATAAATATGCCACCCTTACTAGTAGGAAAAATAGTAAAAACTGAAGGAATCAAGATGCTTATGGAAATAACATCAAAAGTCTGGATGGACACGATCATTACAAATACCCAGGAATCCTTCAAGCTGACAATATCAAGCACACCATAGTCAAGAAGGTTAGAAATGAATACATCATTAGAGTGAAAAAGAACTTTAAAGTCCGAGTTCAGTGTGAAAATATCATCAAGGCAATTAATATCTGGGCAATTCCAGTCATTAGATGCATAGCTGGAATAGCAGACTGGAGTCAAGTAGAAGCAAATGCCCTGGACAGGAAGATCAGAAAAATGTCAATAATTAATGCCCTTCATTCACACAGTGAGGTTAACAAATTCTACTTTCCAAACAGAATAGGTGAGCATGGAATATTGCAAGTATACCTGACAGTTGAACCAGAAAAAAGGGCACTGGAAGAATATCTGAAGGACAGTAAAGAAAATGCACTGAAGCTAGTACACTACTAAGGTTTCCTGAATACCCAAGAGACTAAACTGGCCTACAAAAAAAATCAAAGGAAGCATAGAAAAGAAACACAGCAAGGCAAAGTATTACATGACCATTGCAGTTAAACAACAGCAACAACAACAACAACAACAAGATCCGGCAATGGTAATAGCAGGAAAACTGAAAAAAAGGAAAGGATGGTGGTGTTAATTCTTAAATGCCAACATTTAAGAACCAATGCATATAAAACCAGAATTGAGAAGACAACAACAGATGTGATTTCTGCAAAGAAGCTAAAGAACAATGGATCATCTGGTTAGCTGCTGCAAAAAGTTTGCATAGTCTCACTACAAGCAACAGCATGACAAAATAGCAATAATGGTGCCTTGGAAGATCCATAAGAAATACCATTTGCCTGTAAGCAAGAACTGTTAAAAATACAAAGTAGACAATTATTAGAAAATTAAGAAGTTCTGGGACTTTAGAACTAAAATGGAGAAGCATCTGCCACATAATACCCCAGACTTAACAACTGTCAATAAGAAAGTCAAAGATCTCTAGTGGACAGTACAGTACTTTGAGATAGTAGAATAGAGCAGAAAGAAATAGAGAAGATAACAAATACAAAGACTTGAAAATATACTGTAGGTAGAATGGCTGTGGCAAAAGAAAGCAAAAATATACCAATAGTAATAAAGGCCTTGGGTGCAATCCCAAAACCATTTTGACACCATTGGCATTGACACCAGTCAATTGTAAAAACAGCTTTACTTGGAACAGCGGTGGTGAACCAGTGGTGGGTTGCCAATGTTTTTACTACCGGTTCGAGCCTCCCACCACCACTACTACCAGTTCACCCAATCCAGGCCGAACTAGGAGCAACCCACCTCTGGCACACACATGGGAGTGCCAGAAACCCGAAGAGCAGTTTCCTGGTCACCTGGTCTTCCAGTTTCTGGAGCGCATGCGCATGTGAAGACCAGCTGGCCGATATGCATGCAATGTGCCGGAAACCAGAAGCTCAGCTTCCCAATGCGCACATATGTGCCAGGGAGCTGCTCTTTCAGTTTCCGACACTCCTGCGTGCACAAAAATCAGCTGGCCAGCATGCATGTGCATGCTGGAACCCAGAAGAGCAATGGGCGATGGCTGGCGTACCTGGAGATATGGCTCTGCATGCCACTTCCAGCACGTGTGCCATAGGTTTGCCATCACGGCCCTAGAGCCTCTTTGATAATGTATCATTCTACTTTGAGTTTATGCTTTTATATCAATATAAAAAATATCACTAGAATTTTCATCATAATGTAACTCCTTCACATTATTTTTGCCGTACTGTATGTCTACAGCATATTTATTTACAACCAGATCTTAATCATTCAGGCTCCTTTTTTCTGTGTAGTTATTCATTCATATTTGGAAAAAGTACCACTATTAGCACATAATTAGCCATTTCAAAGGTCACAGCTTTTATCATTATCACTGTTTTCTAATTTAGATTTAGAAGGCTGACCAGATTCAAAATTACCATAAATGGAAGTGCCCACCCTCCATAGCATTCACATGTAGTACCCATCCATCTGGTCTCCATAGCACTTTCCTGGGACACAATTTTAGCACCTCTGTCATGGTCATGTGAGATTCTCACTTAACAAAGCAACAGAAATCTCCAGGCTGCTGTCACTAAGCAGTACAATTTCATTGTCCTTTATGATCATATTGCTTATCCAATCCTAATTATCACCCTAATTCTGTAGTTACATCCAGATCAACAGGAAAAACAGATCCCATGGAACTTTAATGGCATGCTTCAAAAACTAAAACATGTTTGTAAGCTAATGATATGACTATAAGAGAGAAAATCTAATCAGATGTTTATGTATAGAATAAATAATTCACTGAACTGAAACATTAGCCACACTGTTCTGAATTAACAGGACAGGCTAGGCTAAAATGGTATTGGTAATTTGGGATGGAATGTGCTATGGAAACAACTCCCAGAGTGTTTTGCATTGGCATAATTGAGGTTTTACCATTACCTTTTAATTGACATGCATTCAGATATAAGTGATATGGTTTACCAGGAGACATTGGAGCAATATATTAATCTGAGTGATGAGTAGAACTTTAATGATTTCTAAATAATTGTTTACTTAGCTACACCACTCACTGTTGTTGACAAAGTAGCCAATTTCTTAAGCACTAGTGTTTGCAAAAAAAACCCAGAACATTAAAAATAAAGTACAATGTATTTCAATCGATAAAAATTTATAATACAATCTTATAGTTATCCATTTAGAACAAGGGATATGAAGAGAGTAGAGGGAAATCTGTCTTCCTTTCTGCAGCAGTGCCATCTTTGAAATGAAAGCCCATTTTGACTTAGCCTGTAGGAGAGAGAGCAGGCCACAAAAGCATCTGCTTGACTAATTTCAAGTGATCATTTCCTAGTTCTGGTGAAGACCAGTTGATTGATTATGTCCAATCAAGTCATTTTCAATTCCTAAGAATCACATAGATTTTCTTCATGATGATTAAACCCTAAACTGTTTTTTCAAGCCCGCCCCCCCCAAGTGCATTTGTCATCACTGTAACTGAATAAAAACCAATAAATATAGTTATGGGTTTCTTGTGAAAAAATGCTAGTCTTTAAACATGGGTTTAATATTCTGAAAAAGAATAAAAAGAAAAATCTGTCACATATAGCCAAGAACAGAATGAAACACTAATTGTCTAGAAACCTGTAATTTACTGAGCACAGGTGAACAGCCTCACACTTGCTGTTCAAAAATAGCCTGACCAACAGGTTACAGGTGCAAAGGAGGGAATCCAAAGATCACTGGGAGAGTTCCTAATTGCTTTACCCCACACCCTTTTATGCCTGAGCATATTACTTGAACTACCAGACAAGTTTGTTAAACCTGTATTCTAATCATCCAAGTTCACCCCATCCTGCAATCTTCCACTTTATAAAGAGATTGATGGTTGCTTTCCCCCAGTAGGATGACACATGGTAGAAAGAAAACTAAGATAGTCACAAATCCTAACTTGCCTGCATTATTACTGTGGCAGAATAGATCTCAGCAATGAAAGGACACGGTATATGCCAGCATGAATTTTTGCTAGGTCAAAGAATAATAGACTTCATGGTGAGGAACAGCTCTTAACAGTATCCCTATGGGTATTTTTATATAATAAAAATTAGGATTGTGGGAAGTGAAATATCAGTATTTATATACATACATACATACATACATACATACATACATACATACATACATACATACATACATACATACATAAATGTAACCAAGCCAATATAATCTTCATTAAGAGAGACAGAGAACAGCCAACATACACTTTATTTTTTTACTAAAGTAATATTTCACTTCATCTAACAGGGAAGATCATGATTTTGTCAGAATAAATATGAACGAAGAAATAGAAAGATGATGCATTAATCATATTATCCAGTTTATTCTGCGCCCTTTAGGTTTTAAATTGAGGTTCTATTTCAAGCCTTCTGGACACATTCATATTTGATTGTTAGCATTGACACAAATAATTTTAGCCATACCGATGAGGTTTTAATCACAGATTCCAGCTCCTTGAGTAAATTGATCAGAATTATAGTCTTAAATTCTTTATGAATAGTTGTCATAATTGTACTTAATTTTGAACAATAACAATAGCACTTAGACTTATATACCGCTTCACAGTGCTCTATAGCAGTGGTCCCCAACCTTTTTATCGCCGCGGACCAGTCAGCCTTTGATAATTTTACCGTGGCCCGCTGAGCGCGCGCAGGGGCGCACGGGGCTCTCTTCCCTGGAGCCTTTGCGCACGACCCAGGAGCTTTTGCGCACGGCCCAGGAGCCTTTGCGCTGCAGCGATCATGTCCCCCGGCCGCTGCAGCGATCATGTCCCCCGGCCGCTGCAGCGATCATGGCCCCCGGCCGCTGTGCGGCCCGGTGCCAGGTACTCCACGGCCCGGCACCGGTCCGCGGACCGGGGGTTGGGGATCACTGCTCTATAGCCCTCTAAGTGGTTTGAAGAGTCAGCATATTGCCCCAAACAATCAGGGTCCTCATTTTACCCACTTCGGAAGGATGGAAGGCTGAGTCAACCTTGAGCCTGGTGACATTCGAACTGCCAAATTGCAGGCAACTATCAGTCAGAAAAGTAGCCTGCAGTACTGTACTCTAACTATTGCATCACCTCAATGAAAAGGTTTAATGCAAACTTATGTTAAAACAATATCGTTTTTATATATTTTGACAGTATATCCAGTATTAAATACCAATGGTACATTATTTCATAAAAATATTTCAAACTATAATTTAATGTAAATTTTAGATCCTTTGCAAAATATCTTCCCATTGTTTAAGCCAGTGGTAGTCAACCTGGTCCCTACTGCCCACTAGTGGGCGTTCCAACTTTTCATGGTGGGCGGTAGGGTTTTGCTGTATCTCTGCTTTATAAATTTTATAAAGTAAAGTTACTTGCCTACTTTATAAATCACCATTATTGTGGAACTGGTGGGCGGTTAGAAAATTTTACTACTAACAGAGATACAAAAGTGGGCGGTAGGTATAAAAAGGTTGACTACCCCTGGTTTACGCATTATATCCCAAATTCTTTAACCATTGGATCAGGGGTCACCAAACTTTCGGATCTCAGGGACCACTAAATTCATAATTTTAAATCCCATGGACCATGATCTGCCTAATGATCGGCTGGGTGAGTGTGGCAAGGTGATCATGTGACTGGGTGGGCGTGGCCAACTCAGTGTCACTCACATCAAGGGGAGCCTTGCCAGTCTCTACTTGCCACTGCTCGCCTGCCTGCCAGGGCTCCGTAGGGCCTCAACAGAAAGCAGTTGCTGGAGCCTAATCAGCCACCATGAGAAAGAGTTGGCAAAACAGCTGGATCAGTTCAAATTGGATCTGACAAAGAAGGAGGTTCAGCAGAAGCCTCACTGAGGACTGTGAGCATAGGCTTTCCAAGCAGAGAGAAGACCTGCAGGAGTGCAAGGCCACCAGCGCCTAGAGGCTCAGTGGGCTAAGATGGTCAGCCAGTTGCAGACCATGATGTAGTCCCATTGGAACGAGGCCCTCCAGCTCTTTGCCACCAGTGGCATTTCCTTCCAGCCTTTGCCCAAAGCCCTGCACCAGGAGGCTGAAGCAGACCACAAGTCGGAATTTATGCCCCACTTCGACCCTCACAAAAAAACCCAGAAGGGGGAGACTCTCTGCAGCAACACAAACATTCCTTGCACCTATCCGGTCCAGAGGCTGTAATTTGAGGACCCCTGATTTACTGCAATATAAAAAATGCAAATTTTTCTGCGGACCACCAAAATTTTCTCACAGACCACCAGTTGGTGACTGCTGCTTGGATCATTCAATGCTTTACATATTCAGTCTCCAAATTCAATTTCAACAACAGTTTCCTAACCTTGGCAATCATTACCACACAGTACAATTTCCAATTCATTTTTTACAAAGTCAAATCCATGTGTTTTCTAATTTAAACCTTTCAATTGTAAATATTTAAACCAGTGACAGACACATTCTTCTGATTCCAGTTCTTCTTTGGATTTGAGGGTAGGTTCACCTTGATTAAAAAGTATTATTTGACCATAGGTGCACCAGTCTGACCTAGCCATCATTTCTTTTCTAAAAAAGGCTTCTTGAGGTGATACCTGAAGAGTTGTTTTTGGAGAGATTATTTTACATTTGTTCCAAACCCTTAGAATGGCACATCCAACAATGATTGTTAAAATCAACATTTAACTTTGTCATACCATTAGGCATGCCATCCAAATCTTAGTTCATGGCCTTCTAATTCAAGTAGTCTCTTGTTTTAGAGTCGCCCATTCTTTTATCCAGACCAAACAGGCATTTATTATTAAATTATTAAAATTGTTATTAAATTGCCGCTTTGACTCTTTCAAACTAGCTGTTCTCTCTCTCCAAAATGTGGACTTTGCTGTCTTCAAAAGAATGTCCTTTGTCTTTGAAATGCAGATGTTGTGATGATCTCCTATGTTGTACCATCCATGTATGAAGTGGCTGTTTCCCCAATTTACAGATCTGCACATGTCTCACTGCATTGTACTGCATATCCCACATTGCTCAGTTCGTGTCTGGGTGTTTTATCCCTGGGATGGACAAGCCTTAGACTTAAGAGTATTCTTGGGTTTAAAGTGTGCATGTATGTTGTGTTGGCTGAAGATCCTTTTGAGTTTTTCAGATATTCCTGCAATGTATGGAATGATGACATTGCTTCATCTATTGTTCTCTTCTTCATCATTATGGAGGAGCTCCTGTTGGGTCTTTTTGGTGATTTGATGAAGGCTCACTTGGGATCGCCACAAGTTTTGAGGACTTCCTTGATGTTCTTTTTCTCTCCCATCTTTTCTGGTAGGCAGGCCTTCAGCTCGGTGGTGTAGGGTTCTGTTAACTCCCATTTTCTGCTTCAGTGGGTGGTAAGAATCAAAATGTAAATATTGATCTCTGTGTGTGTGTGTGTTTTCTGTAAACTTCAATGTTAAGGGTCCTGGCTACTGGCTTCCTTAATGTGTAGTGCACAGTCCAGGAAGGCTAGGCTATTTTCCTTAACATCTTCCCATGTGAGTTTAATGTATCTGCCCACAGAGTTATGTTCGGTGAACACTTCCAATTCCCGTGTTTTGATCTTGACCCACATATCATCCACATACCTATACCAGTGAGTGGGTGGAATTTTTGTGAAGGAGTTTAGGGTAATCCTGAGGACACAGATAAATCTCTGTGGCCTAAAAATCTCTCTAAAAGAATGCAAATGACCAGCTGTCTGCAAGGAATATAAATCCTTCCATTTCCTACTATCCAGTCAGAGCTGAAGAAGCTTCTTGAATGAGAAACGAAAGGTCTTCAAAGAAAAACATGAAAGTCCAGTTCCCTATTGAAAAAAATCTTTGGGACAACTATGACCTGGATGACTGAGAATCTCCATAGACATACAAATCACTTTAACTCCTTGAATAAATTTCTCCCTGAAGTTCATATCTTCCAGGGCTTTAAATATACAGACCCATTTAAATTGTCAAAGGCTTTCTCTGCATCCAAAAATATTATGCTTTTAATTATAGTAGTGTAAGTATTCAATAATGTTCAAAACAGTTGTCATATTATCTCTAATGTCTTTTTGGCAAAAAGCCAGATTGGTCTTCATAAGACTAAGACATTCTTCATTTTCATCATTACTACACAGTATACTTTCCAATTCATTTTTTTTACAAAGTCAAATCTATAACTTCTTTGATCTAATTTAAATCCTTTTTTAAAAATTGTAAATATGGTAACCACCGACAGAATATTTCTTGATCATTCTGCAAAGGTAAATTGTATGATAAGAGGTTTTCCAAATTCAACTTAAAACAAAATTACCTAAAATAAACAGGACATATTCAGGGTCAACATTGCTTCCCAGCAGTACTGTTTAAAATTACCCAAATAATTTTAAGGCAGGGTTCCCCAACATGATCAATATCCACCCCCAAGGATCAATTATTTTGTTATTATTAATCATATAATTATTATTTAAATAATATTAAAATATTTTCATATAACAGATTTTTGGGGTTGATGAACAATCTAAAGAATCATGAAGAAATTAATCAGCTGAAGAATTTGTGGACCACTGTTTTAAAGATTGATAGGCCTTTTTGCGGAGTCACTATAATTTTGAAACAACTTGCAAAAAAAATTGTTTATATTCACTCAGAGCTGGATGCTGGAGATATTTTGGGAAAGGAATGGTGACCTATTAAGAGAGGTGAAATGGCAACTTACATCTGATAAAGTGGAAACCACAAAATAGCCCTGCCTTTATTATATTTGGTATAAGATGCAGTACAGCAAAACTCTTTAGAGTTTTTAAAGTCTTTAGAGCCTCTAAAAATCTTTCCCTAAAATCACCTCTACATTCCATTTTACAAAGGTTATATTTTACCAGATAATCACAGTCCACTTTGATCTTCAGGGAGTGGTCCAATTTCTACATTGTCTCTTTCATGTGGATTTATAATTACCTCGTGAGATAGTCCAGGCAAGTACACACAGAACTACTAGCTCAATCTTTATTGTAAGGTTATTAACAGAATTTCACAAGCCTGAATGTATATCTCTCCCACCTCACTTTTACAGTCTCAGAAATTAGAGTTCTTTCTGAGGCAGTTGCCATGCTTCCATTCCTTCTGTGGGCTCAATTGCTTCATATCTGACCATAGCAATATCAATAGCAATTAGACTTATATACCGCTCCATAACACTTTACAACACTCTCTGGGTGGTTTACAATGCAGAGCATTTTTTGCATATTACACCCAACAAGTTGGGTCTTCATTTTATCAACCTCAAAAGCATGGAAAGTTGAGTCAACCTTGACTCTGTCACAATTCAATTCCAGGCTGTGGGCAGAGTTTGCCTGCAATAATGCACTTTAAACACTGTGTCTCGAGGATTCCTATAGACCAGTGATGGCTAATCTTTTTGCCATCAAAAGCAGGGGGAGCGCAGGGGGGGTCGTGCGCAGGTGTACCCACACCCATGATTCTATGCGCGCAACCCCTCCTGCAAATGCATGCATGACCCCCACCCTGCCCTGCTTTGGGCATGTTTTCTGCGGTCCCAGGCTCTAGAGGCTTTCTAGGAGCCTGGGAGGGTGAAAACGGTTTCCCCTGTCCCCACAGAGGCTTCAGGAGGCTTCCCTTCCCGGAGGGCAAAAAATGGCCCTACAAGCAAATTGGAAGTTTGGGAACGGACTTCTGGGTTGCCCATAGGGCAGTTTTTCACCCTAAAGAGGCTTCAGGAGGGCGAAAAATGGCACAACACGTCAACCAGAAGTCAGTTCCCGAACTTCTGGTTTGTGCGTTGGGTTGTTTTTTGCCCTCCGGAGGCTTCAGGGAAACCTCCGGAGGTTGCAAAACAGCCAAAAATGAAGGGCGAAGTCAGCTGGCCAGTGCGCGCATGCGCCCTGAAGCTGACGAGGCAACCTGCCACAGGTTTGCCATCACAGCTATAGACCATGCCTATTATGTGGTTCTTCCTTCTCTCTCCCAAGATCATTCTCACACACCATTAAAATTGGGCTGTTGTCTCACTTGGTTGGTGAAAGCAGCCAGAGAAATAATGGATGGCTGAGTATGTGTGGTAATTAAAGGCATCCTTGGGAGAAAACAACCTGTCTTGAGGTGGTGACAGTGGTGAACTTACCCCTTGGGAAAAACATAGCTGTCATAGTCCCATCAAAGCAGGTGCAAAAATGCCTAAGATTAACATCAAGACTAAATTTAGAAATACCGGAAGGCTTGCTCAGAAATTTCTTTTAGTGGTAATTATTATCATTACATAAATTTATCATGTGTGCCTATTTTGATGGACAATTGGGAACAATTTGTCTTTACCCAATCTCAACAGAATGGGAAGAAATTGCACAGTACAATGATGGCTCCAATTATTGTTAAAACTAAAGTAAAATGCACATATGCACACTCAGAGAATAATTTATTTTAAATCATTCCCAGGTGAAAGTAGGATTGTCACCCGTGGGTTTTTTTATTGTGCTTTAAACAAAGAAAGGCATTTAATGTTCACAGGTCTGACTAGTTTAAACATTTAAGATTCACCATTTACAGCTTCTAAAAAACACATTAGGAACACAAGTTAAAATAATGAAGAAAATGGTGAGCACCTGTCTACCCTAGACGAGTTCAAATCATCAGGACCAGATGGACTACAGACGAGATCTCAGAACTACTGAACTATATCTTTCAAAGATCCTGGAGCACCAGGGAACTGCCTGAGGACTGGAAAAGAGCTGATGTAGTCCCCATCTTCAAAAAAGGGAAAAAAGCAGATCCAGGAAACTACAGACCTATCAACCTGACCTCAATACCAGGGAAGATTCTGGAAAAGATAATTAAGCAACAAATCAGTGAACACCTGGAAGCAAACAAAGTAATAACCAAAAGCCAACATGGGTTTGTCAAAAACAGATCATGCCAGACTAATATTGCATTCTTTGACAAAGTGACCAAATTAGTGGACCAGAGGCAGGGCCGGATTTAGATGAAAAGAGGCCCTAGGCTATTCCACTTATGAGGCCCTTTCACCTCCCATTTTTAAGCTTGTAAATTACATGAGAGACAATAAAATACATCATTACTGTGATATATATCAATATATATCAATATATATAGCTGGCCTCCCGACGGAGGGCGGCTCTGCTCTGCGGCAAAGGCAGCGAGGCCAGCCGCCTCCCCTGCTGTGCTCAGCTGCAGGGCTCAGCCCCCTTGCCCTCACCTGCCTGGCCGCTGGTGGGCTCCGCGTCGACGGGGCGGCTACTGGGAGTGGCCGCACCTCTCGCCCGACCGCCAGTGCCGGGAACGTGGGTGGGCTCCCAACTGCTGCGGCGCTGGAACGATCTTAACCAATACATTTTTATGTTTGTTTATTAGTCATATGCGTAGAATTTCTCCTTATTTTCGGTTCAGTGTTTTAGTGTTTTTAGAATAGTGTAATTTTAATTTTGCTAACAATTTGAATGTAGGCCCCTCTTGATCTTGAGGCCCTAGGCTGAAGCCTAATTAGCCTATAGGAAAATCCGGCCCTGACCAGAGGAATGCTGTTGATATAATTTACTTCGACTTCAGTAAGACATTTGATAAAGTAGACCATAAACTATTATTGATAAAATAGAAACATGTGGGTTAGGCAGCATCACCACCTAATGGATTCGTAACTGGCTGACCAACCGCACTTGACATGTAGTCTTCAAGGGAACTGCAGTGGGGTACCCCAAGGTTCTGTTTTAGGCCCAGTACTCTTCAACATCTTCATCAATGATTGGGACAAGGGGATAGATGGGGAACTCATCAAATTTGCAGATGACAACAAGCTAGCAGGAATAGACAACACTCCAGAAGATAGGCTTAAAATATAGAAGGATCTTGACAGACTTGAACATTGGACTCTTATCTAACAAAACAAAATTCAATGGTGAAAAAAGTAAGGTTCTACATTTAGGCAAGAAAAACGAAATGCACAGGTACAGTATAGGTGGTACCTTGCTCAACAGTAGTAACTGTGAAAGGGATCTTGGAGTCCTAGTGGACAACCATTTAAATATGAGCCAGCAGTATGCAGCAGCTGCCAAAAAAGCCAACTCAGTTCTAGGTTGCATAAAAAGAGGGATAGAATCAAGATCACGTGAAGTGTTAAACCACTTTATAATGCCTTGATAAGGCCACACTTGGAATACTTAATCCATTTTTGGTCACCACGATGTAAAAAAAATGTGAAGACTCTAGAAAGAGTTCAGAGAAGAGCAACAAAGATGATTAGGGGACTGGAGGCTAAAACATATAAAGAACAGTTGCTAGGACCGGAAGCGGGAGCTAAGCTATTCTCCAAAGCACCTGAGGACAGGACAAGAATGTGGAAACTAATCAAGGAGAGAAGCAACTTAGAACTGAGGAGAAATTTCCTGACAGTTAGAACAAATAATGAGTGGAACAGAAGTTGCCTCCAGAAGTTGTGAAAGCCCCAACACTGGAAGTCTTTAAGAAGATGTTGCATAGCCATTTGTCTGAAACGGTATAGGGTTTCCTGACTAGGCAGGGGGTTGGACTAGAAGACCTCCAAGGTCCCTTCCAGCTGTTTATTTTATTTATGGAGAATTCAAATAAAATGCCAACTTTGCTTAGAAAAGTCTCACTAAATTTATTATTCTTTATGCATTTAAAAGTGAAACTTGTAAAACTAAATTCTTTTGTACTTTAAGGGGTTTGATTTGGTTACACAAGGACAGAATTTTTTTTAAGTACTGAAAATTGCTGCTGGGGCGATTGAGCTTCAGTTGTATATAGCAGTTGTAGGAGAAGCCAGCCATATAGGCGAAAGGAATGCAAATGAAAGGAAAGCAAAGGGGGCTTTTAATGAGGAAGAAAGCAGCCTAAGAAACGCCCGCAGCGATCTTAATTTTCCCTGATGAAAAGTAAAGTTCTAAAGCTCAACTTTAACCCAGTGGTCTCCAACCTTGGCAACTTTAAGACTTGTGGACTTCAACTCCCAGAGTTCCTCAGCCAGCAAAACTGCTTTAACGTACTCACGAAGACGCATGCGCGTAAGAAGTAGACAACTAGAGATAGGAAAAAAGTAGAACGACAATAAATGGCCTACGCTGAGTTCACGCTTGATTTGATACTATTTATTCCATTATCCATGATCACTAATTGAAAACGATGGCTGTTATACATCCTTGAACTGCCGGTAACATTATAGATTAAGAAACAATTATAATTGTGATTCATGGGGAAACCGCCCAAATGAGATAGCTGAGTCGTCCTAATAAAGGCATCAGATTCTCTGCCTTGCAAAACCCGATGTTACTTTTAGTAACCTTGTCTGAACCTAGAGTTTCGTTGCAAACTTTTTGGTGGAGATGCAGCCCTATCCATGTTTCTCAGAAGTTATTAAATTATAACTGGTTTTGATTAAAAATATTCTCAGATATATTCTATATGTGATATATTCTATAAAAATATTCTCCCTCGCGTCCTCTGTTGCTGTGCTTTGCGTTTTGCATCAGCAGAGAGGAGGGCACGCTGCCGTCCAAAGAATTGACTTTGTTCCTCGTTACTCCCCGGAAGGACGAAACCGAAGCCGCTCAAGATGAATTCGGAAGAGTCAACCTTCGTACGAGTCTTCAGACTATGAATCTATGGCCTCGGGTTAGAGTTGCTTAGGGTTCGGCGCTGATGGGGCTCCCTTGCCGTCTTGCTGGTTCGATCCGCGGCTTGCTGGGAAGAGGATGGAAGAGTATTTGCTTCCCCAAGAAGGTCGGCTGAAGCCAGGCGAGGCCCCAGTAGCCCTGAGGTGTGTCAGGAAGCTGAGAGGCAAGGCTCTGTCTGCAGGCTCTCGGCGCCTTTTAGGCGAGCCGCTCATGCTTCCCCAGGACCGTCAGAGACGGCGTTGCCTTACTCGCAAGACCTCCGGCGCTTTACTATGTACCGAGCATCTTGGATAGCGAGCCCAACAGAGGCTATGTAAATGATTGAAATTAAATAAGCAGCCAGAAGTGGAAGCGTATCTTTAAATACGCGCGCATTGTATACGTAGAGCGAATTCATCGCAGTAATTTCACACCTCGCCCCTTCGCAGAATGCCGGGAAGAACGGCTTCCTCGTAGTTTGCATTGTTGGGGCTTTCCCTAGGCCAGTGTTTCTCGACCTTGGCAACTTGAAGATGTCCGGACTTCAACTCCCAGAATTCCCCAGCCAGCATTCGCTGGCTGGGGAATTCTGGGAGTTGAAGTCCGGACATCTTCAAGTTGCCAAGGTTGAGAAACACTGCCCTAGGCTCTCTTGAGTTGTGTGCTGCCAAAGAGTGCTCCATGATCCTGTACTATACATATATGCCAGGGGTTTTTCCAAGGGATATGACATATGCATATTTCCAATATTAAAATGTATTGAAAGTAGCCAATGAATTTTATACATTCTAGATATCTATTTCGATTAGGATTATACTTTGAGTTTTGCATTGAATTGGTAGTGGATTATTTTTTAAATATATATTAAAACTTGTAAGTTAAAAGCAAAGAGTATAGTTGTATGGAAGATGGTAACTTTTGACTAGTTTCTTGTTTGCACAAGTTCTTGGTTGGTTTTTTTAAAAAAACAATATAGTGACAACAGTTTATAGGCTGTTGCTCCAGATCTCATCTCCCAGGGTAGCTTTAGTAATCTAGGATTATCAGGTATTTTGAATGGGCAAGTGGGGAAAAAGGAAGTGACAATGTTTACCTTTCTTGACATCTGTGAAAATATTTACAGCAAAAAAATGTACTTAGGCCTTCATGTATACAAAATCATTTTTCCAGCACCAAAAGACTTAAGTCCTTCAATTGTAATATTTCTTTCAACAAATCTTTATTTTCAGGAACATATGTAGCTATAATACCGAATTTGCAACAATGTGCTTTGTGAATATCACCATAGAAAGGTATGGCAGATCATGTGGTCTCACAGACTACAGTGAGTGATCATGGATTTCATGGGGCTGAATTGAAGCCAATTGCTGGAATCAGGAAATAAAGTACAGTAAGTCTAGGCTATTGATGAACAGAGAAAAGACAGAAGAGAATTTACAGGGCCACAGTATAGGAAAGTTTGACCACTGTTGTGAAAACAGTTTAAAGTTTTAAAAAACCCAGATACTAAAAAAAAAAACCTCTGTGCTACACTTTAAGACTATGCCTGACATGTCCTCTTTTTGCTGAATGATAACTCTGTATTAGTTTGAGTCTGGCAAATATTTGCAGTAGTAGTAGTGCAAGGTGAGGAAGGATTCTATTTTACTCACCTATGCATCCTTTTTCTGCTATGCTGCATTCAAAATGTACTTCCTGAGATGAATTGCCAGCATTTATATTACAGGTAAGCACCCATGCCAAGTTACTTGTACAAACAATAACAAAAAGACAAAATCTGAATGGTTCCCCTATTAAAAACTTATGGCATTGTATTATATTTTAACTGGGCAGATTTGCACACATATATTTTCTTTTATCTCCACAAAGGTAACAAAAACCTCTCTCCCAATTGAAATGTGTTTCTCATCATGGAAATTTACTTCATTCTTTCTGACTTTCTATAATTTTTTAATATATTTTATTAACCTAAATATATATATTTTATTTATCTAAACAATCAACATTTTCTGCTTTCTTCTATACACAGGTGATCAATTCTGGATTTTCCATGCTGTTTTATTCCTGGAATGATTTTAATAAAGATTCCTTCAAAATGATAACAAACATCATCATTTTGAGTATACTTATATGTATTTCTTTATCTTTCTGGATTGTGTCCATGACTGCAAGCACATATTATGGTAAATTTTTAAAGTCGTTAGATATTTATGAAATGTTTGTTTATTGCTTTCACATTTTAATTAATAGCTAATGTTGTTATGTAAGCAAATTTTTGCCATATATTTCTATAACTGAAATATTTTAGGTGACTGCTGAAGTTTATCAATATATTCAACCACTCATAATATTATATACATACATACATACATACATATATATAATGTCAATAATTTATTATAACTGATACTCCTTCCTTCTCCTATTTGCTTCACAATTAGGTACATATATTCAAAACCTTAAATTATTTATAAATAATAAAACCTCTCTCTCTCTCTCTCTCTCTCTCTCTCTCTCTCTCTCTCTCTCTCTCTCTCTCTCTCTCTCTCTCTGTGTGTGTGTGTGTCTGTGTCTGTGTCTGTGTCTGTGTCTGTGTACACAGCTGGTACTTTGAGAAAATAAAAAATGTCTGTTTTTTTAATTAAAATATTGTCATCTGTATGTCGCAGTGATATCTATCAATTAAAATAACGTTTGCCAACAGATTTTGGCAATGTAATTTCAGATTGTATGAGACCTCAAAACCAGTGTTTCCATCTTTAGCAGCTTTAACATGTTTGGACACCAACTCCCTAAATTCCCTAGCCAGCTTAAAGTTGCAAAAGTGAGAAACACTTCTATACAATGGTAACATATATTAGCCAATAGTCTAAACTGGTTTGTTGCATAAATAGAATGAAAATGATTAGACAGGATATGGTTTCCTAACCTTTTTCAAAGAAAATGGATAGTGTTACATCTGGTATGCTTGGAATCCAGGTTGCACATGTTTGTGGTCTAGTATGCATTACTTTCTGTTGTCTTTCCTAAGGCTTACAAAGCACTCTGTAATTTCAAATTCATTTAGTATATTATAGCCTAAAATAGAGGGGAAAATATGTTAAGGAGGCTATGAAAAAAAAAAAGAGTAAAACATGCTCCCAACAATCTGGGTCCTCATTTTTCCAACCATCGAAGGATGGAAGACTCAGTCTACCGTGAGCTGCTCAGGATCAACTCCTAGCAGTGGGCAGAGTCAGCCTACAATACTGCATTTTAACCATTGTGTCACATACCGTATTTTTCGGAGTATAAGACACACCTTTTTCCCTCAAAAAAGAGGCTGAAAAACGGTGCGTCTTATACACTGAATACAGCATTTTTTGCCTCCCGAAACGTCTGCCCTTTCACCAAAATGGCCCTGCAGGCTTGTAGAGTGCTCCTGGGAGCTGGGGAGGGCAGAAATGAGTGAAAAACAGGCCATTTTTTGCTCATTTTGGGGGTGACCCACCCACCAGGAGCACTTTACAAGCTGCCTAAAGGCTATTCGTGTAGCTTGATTTGAAAAAAAAAATGGGCCTGTTTTTGCAAAAAAAAATGGGCCTGTTTTTGCAAAAAAAAACAGGCTGTTTTTGGGAGATCTGCAGAGTGCAAAAACTTTTTTTTTAATTTGCCTCTTCAAAATCTTGGTGTGTCTTATACTCTGAAAAATATAGTAGCTCACAATTCAAATTCTGCTTTTAACATGCAGTCTTTATGTCTCAGTCTTTAGCTACTGACAGGGACCAACTTGATCAGTTCATTTAGGTCCAGAAGGCCATCTTGAGAATTCAAATGAAATCAGCAAAGGGGCTAGAATATGGTGGGTTTTTTTTTTCATATGTTGCCCCTATGCTTAACATTCCAGAGTTCTGGATGGCGCTGTCCCTTCTAGTTTTCCACTTGCCATCATAACAGAGTTTTATCGTAGCACATTTGATTCCTGAAAATGAAAAGTTGCTTTTGTAGAGGGCTGTTATGATTTTATGTATTTTGCTTGATTATAAACTGCCAGGAACCTGTATGAAGTTGTTCATATAAATGTAATTCAAAGTGTTTCTAGATTCTACAAAAGGTAAAATTACTTCCAGTTTATGTCCAGAGCAGCAGCCTCCAACCTTTTGGGCACCAGGAATCTGTTCCTTGGAGAAAGAGTTTTTCCACGGACCAGAGGGGGCGTGGTTTTGTGTGCTGCCTGCATCCTATGGATGGGGCTTCACTTGTTTGCATGGCCCGGTTGCTGGCATGCTGCAGACTGGTGCCGGTCCACAGATCGGGGGTTGGATCCCCTGCCCTACAAGGTATTTCTTCAAATGGCCCATTGCCATTAGTTTTTTCCCCCCAATAACCTAACTGCTCCCCTATCCCAATAGAATATTTCACTGTACTTGTATATAAAATGATACAAGTATATGTTACTTAAAAAGGAATAAAAACTGCTTTTACTCTTCAACAGTTTTAAAAAACATTATGGTTTGTACAATAGAATATTGGTCTTGACATTGTGTACTGTTTTCAACATACTTTTTAGGTAGCTTGCGGCCAATTTCTCCATGGCGCTGGCTTTTTTCAATTTTGATCCCGCTAATAATTGCTTCACGAGGATTTAGGAAAAAGAGTCTTGATCATGGTGGAGCAATAGGAGGTATGGCACTTAATGGCACTTAACTTCATTAAGAATCTCTTAATGTTGGTTGTATAGATTTTTGAGATGTAAGTATTTTCCTTCACTTTTCAACTTAGCATTAAGATGTGTTTTTTTTAATTTATTGTCATTATGCTTTTTTTTAAGTTACCTGCATGTGCAAGCTTTCAGTTAAAATAATTTTCAATTATTATTGTGGTCATAATCTGTTCCCATCATTTTGAAGGGATAAATATATGTCAATTATTTATTATTTGATGTATCATTTGGCAAATTCTCTTCTGCTTTCTGGATGGAAAATAAAGTAGAATTCAGGAGGTGGCTTGACTCTAAATCTATGCTGTCTTTTAAACCTCATATGATGCTATCTAATCTAGTGTTATGCTGGGCTCCATAGACTTGGATTTGTTATGAGTTACTCATTACTTGAGTAGATATTTATGTTCAAATTATGTAATTATTGTAAACATAAATGTTACTCAAATGAGTAACTCATAACAAATATGTTATATTTATGTGTGTGTATATATCTAAAGCAATTGTAATAGCACTTAGACTTATATACCGCTTCACAGTGCTTTTTACAGCCCTCTCTAAGTGGTTTTACAGTCAACATATTGCCCCCAACATATACATACAGTACATATATACACAGATCAAATTTCATCTGATATCAGATGAAATTTGATCTGTGTATAAGTGGGTGTGTACTAATACATATTCAGTCAAGTTGTCCTCTACCCCTAAATATCGAAAATAGTGTGAGGAATCTTAGGATCCTATGTCTGATCAACCACAAATAAGACACTGGGGTGCTTTTAGAAGAAATTTCATATTTCTTCTGATATCTGATATCAGAACAGGCCAATAAAAGTTATTGGCAGTAGATTACTATAGAATGTAAGCATTTTTCTTTATATGTTTTAGCATATTCAAAATAGTTTAATATAGTCATACTAATTCTTTATTATTATGGTCAAGAAAATTGCCTATACTAGAAATACTGTGCTAAAAAGTTGGGACTTAAAGGAGGAAAGAAGTTTCAAAAATATCTGGAGCATCCAGCCTCATATAATTAGGGTGAGAAAGATGCTTGGTCTATATTGAATAGCAGAACATAATAATTTGATGGCTTTTTACCCCTGAAAAATTTACTATCTCTATGCCTGATCATTATTGTACAACCTTTTCTAATCTACTTATGATTCTTAGCAAGTTTAATCTAACTCGCTTAATAGAAACCAATATTGATTATTCCATGCTGCCTCTTCAAGATGGCCTACACAGTTTTAAGTTACATGGGAAGAGTGGGGAATATGAGTTATTTCATTTAGTTATGGTATTTATGACAGTTTATATGAATCTATATCTATAAACTGTTTATATAAATCTGTAATCTATAAACATAAGCATTTATAATAAAATTTGGAATACTGAGAAAAAAGGAATTTATGAGTCATACCAGATTCAGAAACTTTCAGATACCATATCAGAAACTTTCTGCAGGATTGCTTTAACTTGCACAGTCTGTACAAAACAATAAAATTATTGGATTATTATTTCAATGGTTGATGCCAAATACAAAGTAAAATAATTAAATTAAATTTCTGGAAGAAAATGATTGCAAAATATAAATTGTAATTCTTTCTCCAACTGTCACTTTTCCTTCAGGTTTAATTGTTGGATTTATCCTCACTGTTGCAAATTACAGCTTTTTTACCTCCATGCTCATGTTTTTCGTTACTTCTTCCAAACTCACCAAGTGGAAAGGAGAAGTAAAAAAACAAATAGATTCAGAATACAAAGAAGGTAAGGTTTTAGCTTTAAGAATTTTAATAATGATGATTTCCCCTGCTTTTAAGGAAGGAATGGTGTAATGCTTAGATTGGATCCGGGTAGGAAGAAGCTGGCCTTCTCCACTTCACTTTTGCCCTTTCCTTAGCAGTCCAAAGATCCTGGAAATATTTCCTTGGGGAACAGGATTCTATTGAGAGAAAGGAATATGTTTGGAATAAGAAAGCATTTGTGAAAAATGATGGAGATTTTTTTGTAAGCCAGCACTTTTAGAGGCCATTTTGGTGGTCTTTGGAAAGTTCCAAGTGCAATGGGTAGAAAAATATATTTAATTACCATTATCTACTGGATTGCATGTATAGGCTAAATCCCAAATAAATATTTCTTGACATCTTTCTAATGAATCACCTGAAATGCATGTAAACAACACAACTGTAATGTTTGCTTTGAGTTAAAATTGAAAACACTAGTGATTTGAAATAAGCATAGTATTATTCAATTTTTCTCTTAAGTGTGTACTCTTCAGGCTACTAAATGTTTGTTTCCTCTTAACAGCTTATAGCTTCTCTATTTGTATACAGGTGGACAAAGAAATTGGGTGCAAGTATTTTGCAATGGTGGTGTACCTGCAGAATTGGCTCTGCTATATATGATTGAAAATGGACCAGGTGAAATTCCAGTAGATTTCTCTAAACAATATACAGCATCTTGGATGTGTCTATCATTACTGGGTGCTTTGTCCTGCTGTGCTGGGGACACCTGGGCTTCAGAAATTGGCACTGTCATGGGTCATGAACCTCGGCTAATAACAACCTGGAAAAAAGTTCCTATAGGTGAGCTTGAATTTCAAAATTATCTCAGCTGAATGACATTTTTTCTGTGGTTTTGGTTTAATTAATGTTAAACATTGTTTTAGCAACCGTAGTTTATTATATAAACCATAATTGTCTAAATTCCTACATATTGAACTATAAACCATGATTTATAGATCATAGTGAGTAGAGTCTCATTGTGCAGAAAGCCAGAATCAAGTAAACCCTCATGATTTAGCATGATGTGTAAACTTAATCACTGGACACAGCCTTGAATTTGGCCTGAAAGATTTGGACCTTTGCCTTTTTTCCCCAGTTACCATATATTTGAATCCTTGATGCAATAATACAATTGTCCAAAATATCTCTGAAAATTACATGTTGTCAGTCCTTCCAGGTAAACCAGATAGGAAACAGAATTAGATGAGTTATTATAACTATTATAAGGTGAGAAAACAAATAGAAATAGATCTAGAAAGATGGAAAAACTTACAGTTATCATTGATGGGAAGAATAGCAGTAATAAAGATGAACATACTACCAAGACTGCTATACCTATTCCAAACAATACCGATAAAATTAAAGAAAAAAGATTTTGAAAGTATCACTAAAATAGTGGGGAAATGTATATGACCGGGGGGGTGGGGGGTGGGGAGCAAGAATTAATATAAAAATGTTGCAAGATCCAAGAGTTCGAGGTGGATTTGGATTACCAAACTGGGAACTATATTATCAAGCAGTGGGATTAGCATGGATGAAAGAATGGATCTTACTGAGTAATACAAGATTATTGACATTGGAAAGTCATGATTTGCCACTAGGTTGGTGTGCTTTTTTGTGGTATGGTAAAAGTAAGGCACATGGCTATTTTCAAAGACATTATGTAAGGAATGGATTGTTAACAATATGGAAAAGAGTGAAAGGAAAACACTATTTAAAAATACCAATGTGGCTTTCAACAATTGAAGCATCGACACATCCAAATATTAGTAGTATGAAAAATATCATTAGATACAAAGATATTTTAACAGAAAGGGGGTCAACTAAAACAAAAACAAGAATTAGAAAAACAAGTGATTGATATAGGATGTTTTTCACAATTGCAAATAAAATCAAGATATGAAAAAGATAAAAGGGAATACAGTTTTAACTTAGGAAGTTTGGAGTTGGATAAAATACTTATGGCAACAGAATAAAAAATAATTAAGAAACTATATAGCTACCTACTAAGAACTAGGTTAGAAGAAGAAGAGATTAATGATACAATGATAACTTGGGCAAGGAATTTTGGTCACACAATTGAGTTAGAAAAGTGGCAACAACTATGAGAAAGGAACTATAAATTAACCATGTCAACAGCTTACAAAAAAAAAACTTACACAAAATGTTTTATAGATGGCACATGTCACCGGAAAAATTAGCAAAGATGTTTAGAGATAAATCAGTGAAATGTTGGAAGCGTCAACAAGCAATAGGTTCCTATATTGGACTAAGATAAAAGTATGGTTAAAGAAAATGTTACAACAAGAAATAGAACTTAGACCAGATATATTTTTATATTATCCCAGAGAAATTTAAGAAAGAGGATACCTATTTGATTATACATCAACTACAGCAGCAAGAATCGTATTTGCCCAAAATTGGAAACTAAATAAGCTACCAACAGATGAAGAGATAATAAAAAAGATATTAGATTGTGCAGAGATGAATAGGTTGACAATGAAAATAAAGGATAAAGAGGAATCAGTACTTCAAGACATGGGAGGATTTTATGATTGGCTAGAGTATATATTATTATGAATATAAGTATATATTCAATAGCAAGATATAAAAGGGGGGAAACATAGTTAGGATAGATTAGCGATGGTAAGGAAATAAGAAATGATACCAAATTATATTTGGGTCTGCGAAAATACTATCCCTAGGAAACATAAACTGAGATTTGAAAGAGACACCTACAACAGTGTTTCCCAAACTTTTGACATATGTGTACCCCTTCTATAATTTTCGTAATGCTGAGTACCCCTCATAAAAACATATGCTTTAATAAAAATCAAAATATTTTTATTTTTTATTTTTTTGGTACATACGCAAAACCGTTAGATAACACTGCAATTCTCCGGCGTTTAAACAGCTCCACGGCTCAACGTAAACTGTTAATGTTCCCGCAGTTTAAAAATGGCCGAACCCGAGCTGCGCGAAGGATGCGCAGAAGTTCCTGCCATAATGAGTTGTGATACGATGTACGATGGCCCCAGTTCCCATGTAAAAACTGCGATACGCACCTATTTCTTTCCTTGTTCTGTGGGCGCAGCTAAGCACGGTGCAGTGGATATTCCCACGTGATCCCCACCAAACTCCGGTGCAACGTGTACCCCCACCAAACTCTTCCCGTACCCCTGGGGGTACGCGTACCACACTTTGGGAAACACTGACCTACAACAATAGCAAAAGCAAGGGAGAGAGGAGGAGAGAATGAGAGGAAGACAGGGGAAAGAAGAAAGAGGTAAGGAGAGGCAGATGGAAGGGAGAGGAAGAGAAGGAGAGAGAGTAGGAAGGGGAAGAGGAAGAGTAGGAGTAGGAGAAAGGTAAGGGAAGAAGTAAGGGGAAGGAGAGGAATAAGGAAGAAAGTAGAGAAGGGAGGGAGGGAGAAAAGAAAGGGAAAATAACAGTGTTACAACAGGCGGAAGGGATAGTAAATAAAGCAACCCAAACTATATATTATAACCTATTAAATGAAATAATAAATGTATAAGAATGATAAATGTAAAGAAGAATAACCATTATGTGAATGTATACTTAAAATGGTATGTAAGAGAATAAAAAAAAATTATATATGAAAAAAGAATTATATGAGCTACTTTATTGTAAGGCCACATTAACAGACTCTTGGAAGTCTAAAATTAAAAACTTCCCACCAACCTGATAGAGATAACCAAAGAGGAAATCTTAATTCATACCAGAACTATTTCTGTTGGAAATCATAAACAATAAATATAACAAGGGGATAATTTACTTAACAATACATATTATTACGGCAGCAAGAATGGTCTTTACCCAAAACTGGAAAAACAGGGAAATTCCACAACAAGAGGAAATAATTAGGAAAATTCTGACTTGTGCTGAAATAGATAAATTAATGTGGGAATTGAAGAATAAAGAGAATCAGAATATTATAAGATCTGAGACAAATTTTATCAGTTGTTGGAGCAAAAAAGGGAAAGACCCCAAATAAGGAATGACTAAGATTTATAGAATGGAGATTAGAATTATGTATGAAACTATAACAGGGAAAATGTGTAAGATAAAAACAGCAACATGGTTGGAAATAACATATTTTTATACTTGTAAATACTGAATAGACAAAATGTAAATAAGTATGGTGGTTATAATGTATAACTTTATATTTTAATATGTATGGCAAAGATTTTGCCAGGATGGTTACACTTTGTCCAATGTTTTAATTTGTGTTCAATTAAAAACTTTTTAAAAAAAAAACAACTTCCCATGAGCCATTTTTAACTGCCTGATCCATTAGGGCAGGCCCTTTCTCAGTTTCTTCTATGACACTTAAGTGATTGCCAGCTCCTGCCCGTCTTGTCTGATTTTTCCTAGGCAGCATCTCTCTTCTCCTTTCTTGAGACTAATGCATTCTATTACAGATGTTTGCAATTATAATAAATCTGTGATTAATATATTATTTGGTGAGGGGGTGTAATAGCCAAGTAGCCCTTAAATAGAAAAAAATGTTTTTCTATGGCTGAAACCATTGGAGAACCTGGATTTGGACTCATGACCATGTGATTTGCTTAACAACTACAGTGACTTGCTTAACAACTGTAATAAAAAACTAGTAATAAAATCAAGTCTGTTCACATAGTGACTTAACTTACAATCACAACAACTTACAACTTACATTCTGGGTTCAATTTGGTCACAAGTCAAGGATTACCAGTGTCTTCCCATTGTGAACTTTCTCTCAGGGAAGGCATTTTTACACATAGCTTTCTCATGTGCTTTCTGATTGAAATATGCCAGGCATTAATTTTACTGTATTTACAATGCCAGACAAAGGCCTTTTTTTCTTGCAACTTGCTGCAAATAAATTTTCAGTACTCTGTTGCTTTTATGTTATTATGCACTGTGTATTAATCTGTTCTTGTGATATTGTAAATCACCTTGGAAAACATGGGTTTGAGCAAACACATACACACAACACACATAGACGTGTGTGTGTGTGTTGCATTTGTGCTGATAAATAAAGGGAGACTAGTATAGATCTATTTCAAGCTATTTAGCTCTCATCAGCTAGCCATACCCTTACTGGGATTCGAACCTGGGCTGTTTTTCATACACATATATATGTGTTATATCAATATAAAATATTGATATAACACAATTTTTGTCAGTTCAACTATAACAATATTATCACTTGCTACAAGTATAATGCAGTTGTTTGGGTCCTGAATTTGTATCATGTATTAAGCAGGACATTATTATTTAAAACAAGTCTCAGTTTAATACAATGTGATAATCTGGTCACTGAAATGAACACTGATTGGAATGTTGTTTGAAGTCGACTTATGGGTATAGTTGGTATCAGTATTAATAGTGCATTTCTGGGAAGAGAAAAGTTGAGGTTTGTTCAGAGTTTTTTTTTAATTAAGTGGATTCAGCTAAAATGCTGCATTAGTGGTAGCACCTGGTATTGCTGAGGTTAGTTTAAAATGGATTAAGGGTTCCTGGGATTCTCCTTTTTGTCTTAGTAGTTTTGTGTGCTGCAAAAAGAACAAAGATGGATATTGTCAATGTTATTTCATTTAAAATAAGATGATATTGTCCAAATATGTGCAATATGTCAGGTGCAAAATTATATTATGGTGTATGTAATGCAAATTTTAAACATTTATAATGCTAATTTTGGAACATTTTATTTTAGGTACTAATGGAGGTATTACTTTAGTGGGTTTAATTTCAAGTGTGCTTGGAGGCACATTCGTTGGCATGGCTTACTTCATTTCCCAGTTGATTTTTGTGAATGATTTGGATATATCTGCTCCACAATGGCCAATTATTGTGTTTGGTGGTTCTGCTGGTTTACTGGGCTCTATCATTGATTCCTACTTAGGAGCAACAATGCAGTACAGTGGTAAGTTTCTAAATAAATTTTTAGATTGGTAGAAAAGTAATGTAATCTTACCATTTAGAACATGTAGAATTGATAATCATATCTTAAAATGTTATCTTAAATATTTTTGTTTTACATTAAATAAATTAGAAATACTAGTTGATATTGCTATTTCATCATACACAGTATATTCCATTTAGCATCAAATAATAAAGACTAATGCTGAAAAATTCTTAAGACACAACAAGCGTTATACTGAAGGTAAACAACTTAGCTGGAAGTTATTAGAGTTAGATTCTATCAGCATTTGGGGGAGTGGAAGTTGATATTCTACCTAAATCTAAATTATTAAAAAATATTCTAGTGAGAATGGAAACAAAGCATTTGTCTGCAACTCTTTCATGAATCAATGGCTTTTCTTGGATTTGCATAGATGTTGCCTTAAGACTTGCACTGTCCATGAGCACTTTCATGCACTTCAAAGTTTCTAATTGCAGTCAGATCCAAAGCTCTGTGCAGCCCTGCTATCTGCAACATTCAGATAACAGGAAATTGAGGTTTATAAATCCCTTGGCTAACCAACAGAAATTTAACAATTACACAAGAACATATTTATTCCCTTCATGTTTAGATATTGTTTAATCTAAAAAAGAACATTTTCCCTGTCCAAAGTGGAATAGATTGAGATCAAAAGTTGATGGAACATTACAAGCTGCTTTTGAAAAAAGTATATATAGGATTACAGCGTACACTTGACTTTTTTATGGTGTCTGCAACCTTATCCTCAGATACATTTTTTTCAATCATTTGTTGCTCTGATGGTTAATGTTCCATCTTCCACTAGCAATAAATCTCACAATTTGTCAATAGCAATCTCAAAATGAAATAAACTCTTACCTGGGAAACTCTTCAAAATTCACAATTAATAGAAGAGTGATTTAATGGCATGTTTCTTCAATAACGTATGTGTCTCTTAGGAAAGTTAAATTAGTTGCCCTCTCAATTCCTGGCAAATAGGTGGGGAAGAAATGGAGGTAGTGACAGATTTTATTTTTCTGGGCTCCAAGACCACTGCAGATGGGGACTGCAGCCAAGAAATTAAAAACCGCTTGCTCTTGGGGACGAAAGCTATGGCAAATCTAGACAGCATACTAAAAAGCAGAGACATTACCTTGCCAACAAAAGTGCATATAGTCAAGGCTATGGTTTCCCCAGTTGCAATGTATGACTGTGAAAGTTGGACCATAAGAAAG
The DNA here is from genome assembly GCF_051295495.1 of Thamnophis sirtalis. Classification (NCBI taxonomy): domain Eukaryota; kingdom Metazoa; phylum Chordata; class Lepidosauria; order Squamata; family Natricidae; genus Thamnophis; species Thamnophis sirtalis. The sequence continues at coordinate 45,605,808 of NW_028261389.1, read as the reverse complement.
GCTGAGCACCAATGCAAGATGATCAAACTGGTCAGTCCTAAAGTAGATCAATCCTGACTGCTCTTTAGAAGGCCAGATCTTGAAGATGAAACTCAAATACTTTGGCCACCTAATGAGAAGGAAGAAGGACTCACTGGAGAAGAGCCTAATGCTGGTAACGATTGAGGGCAGAAGAAGAATGGGATGACAGAGAATGAGGTGGCTGGATGAAGTCACTGAAGCAGTAGGCGTGAGCTTAAATGGACTCCAGAGGATGGTAGAGGACTGGAAGGCCAGGAGGAACGTTGTCCGTGGGATCGCAATGGGTCGGATATGACTTCGCAACTAATAACAACAAATCTTCCACTATTGTCCTTTCTACTCAGTCAGGCACAGGTCTTAGTTTTGATCTTAATAATTGGTGTATTTAGAAGACCTTATTCTTTTACCAGGCAAGTCACATATGAACGCTAGAAAAGTGGCTGAATTTTGTTCACTTGCTATTGTGGGTTATAGTGCTACTGTAGAATATTAATCTCACGGCTGGTTTTAGGATATTGGGGTTGATGACCAATAAATATTCTAGCCTTAAATTCTTCGTAATGATTGATTCCTGATGAAAAATAAGAAATACCATTTTATGTAAGAGCTTTTTAAACAAGCATTTTGAGTGTTGAAATATTGTTTTCAATAAAAGTAAAATTAAGACCTTTACAATGTTTTTAATTTGTGGTCATTGGAACATATAGTTGATGCCATATTATATTGTTGAAGACTGTTTTCTCCATTTGGTTAACATGCTGGTCTTACTGCTTCTTCAGGTTTTGATAAACGAACTGGAATGGTTGTCAACCATCAGACAGAAAATGCAACACACATTTCTGGTAAACCAATCCTGGATAACAATGCAGTGAATCTCTTCTCCTCTGTAGTAATTGCTTTGTTATTGCCAGGAATAGCATGGGGATTTTGGCCAAGAGGATGAAGACATGTCTCCACTTGCATTTTTTTTCTTCAAACAAGCTGTGACCTAAAGGATTCTCTGCCAAAAGTCTTTATAATTCTGGACTGGAATACATTCCTGCAACTGTTCTGAAAGCATGAGGAATCACTAGGTTATTAAAGTGATACTTCCTGCAGCAGTTATAGGTAGCTAAGACAGACAGGAAGAGGAGGAGTCCTGATTTAATATTGCTTCTTATGTAATAGACTATAGTTATCACTTGAGTTATTTACTTGATAGAATATTTGATTGCACTTCATTCTCCATAATCTATTAGGCAAATGGGAACTGGGAAGACTAAAATAACAAGTGGATAGAATGCCACTACAGCACCTGAACAAGTAAAGGATCTTGGTCTAGTGACTAAACTAAATGCTAAACTTTCTATATTATTTTGAAATCTATTTTTTGTGGGGACCTATTGTACTATAGCTAGTGAATTGACCAGTCTAGGTACAACATTCAATACAATCACAACTTTGCTTTTTGCTGTTCAAATATTTTTTTTAAATTTATATGGTATGAAAGCTAATACTAACCTATTGGTGCTTAAAGTTTAAAATTTAATTTATTGGGTTTAAAATATTATGTTTAAAAAACAAGAATGTACGTTTTGGGCACTGTCTGTAATTACTAGCTATAGTTTTATCCTGGCATATGGAACAAATACTTATATTTGTTCAAAATTTGTTTGATCTTTGAAATGGATCTTGCATTTTAAATTGTAATATCTTACCACTGATATCTGTATAAATAGGTTTATTTCTTCATAAAGATTGGGCCAAAAGTGAAATTCAATTAAACTGAAAGCAACTCTTACTGATAAATTACTTTTTATTTTTTTTGTATAATTTAAAAAAAATCTATTGGCAAATTATATTAGAAATGCAATGAAAAATTTGTCAGGTTTGTTTGCAAGTAGATTCATTTCCATAGACTTATATTTGTCATTTTATATAAATCAGATACTAGAATGTTTAATTTTACACTAATCTTAAAGGAAAAAAGGTAAGAAGTTGGTGGATGCTTCAAAGAGGCTATGCCTACAGTTTTTAATATTGTTTGTAGAAATTGACTGTTTTCAGTTGTTTATCTTATCAGTTACAACTGTAGATAAGAATTCATATTAATAAGGAATGTGCATAAAGCAAATTTGAAGAACCATTTGTAGAAATTGATTAAAACAACACAATATGTACATATGTAATAAAGGACACTGGGAATTTCTGCAAAAATTAACATACAGATTTCTGTAATATAGACATGGCATAATAAAGTCAATACAGCACTAACTAGTGTTGATACTAATGTTGTTTTCTTAAGCATCTGAAAATTTGGGTATTTGTTGATAGTGGCAAAATAAATAATAAAATCTTAATGCAACCCAATAAATTGATTGGATTGGATGAAGATCTGGTTAAAATGTTATAGATATCAGTGAAGCATTGTGAACAAATTATAAATAAGAAAAATGGAAAATATAATATTTAATAGGATTGTATGAGTTGAGGAGAAGAATGTAAATTGAAATATTTTCTGAGCCTCGATGTATTTATACACCATGATAAATAGAGCAGTAGACAACTTTTTTGAAAATACATGTAGAAAATGTGTCCCAAATGAGGCTCTTATAAATATGTTCAAATAAAAATGACTTTAAAGTGGCATTCAGTCTGTTTTGTTTAATCATTACAGAAACAACACTGATATGTTACATTGAGAAAAATCATACAACTTTGATATAATTTTGTTTTATAAAATTAACACCTTAGCTAGGATCAATTCTAAAAAGTAGCAACTCTTTTTGCTATCAAGAATCATTACAACTTATCAACAAGTTCAACATTTCCTTTAGGATTAGGATTGATTTGATGTCCTTGCAGTCCAGGGGACTCTTGTAAGTCTTCTCCAATATCATAATTTGAAAATATCAGTTCTTTGGCGCTCAGACTTCTTTATGGTCCACCTTTTACAACCATACATTACAACTGGGAAACACAATGGCTGGTTTATGTAACAAGTTGAACCCCAAAAGAAGTGCTTTTGGAACAGTGCATTTGTATAATTATCTTCACTTGGATTCCTGTTAACTAATATACTGTCAATGACTTTTACATCCTTTTCTAGTTAAATTGATAGAAATAGCATTTGGCAATAGCGCTTATACTGCCTCATAATGCTTTACAGTACTCTGGGCAGTTTATAGAGCCAGTGTATTGCCTGCAACAGTCTGGATTTACATTTTACCAATCTCGGAAGGATGGAAGTCATTGAGCCCTTTCAGTATCAAACTCCAGGCCGTGGGCAGAGTTTGCCTGCAATATTGTATTCTAACTACTGCGACAATAGATAATTTTGCTTAAGATTTCACTTGACTTGACTAGCAGAAACAGATTTTGTCTTTCCATTTGCAAAGATACCCACTTCCCTCATTTTTTAATATGGACATTTGTTCTGAACCCCCCCCCCCCCCGGCCTGTGAATAAACCAGAACACAGGCTTGACTGTTTGCTACTATTTAATTAACGTGATAACAAATCCTTTGGCTGAAGGCCCAGGCAACTTACGTTCAAGATAATAGCTTGGCAGCAACCCAGAAAGTTCAAATGAAGCAACGCAGATAATCCACATGACACGGCTAGAATACAGACAGATTTCTTCAATACTAGTTTGAACGGTTGTTTCCTGCAAATGTCCCCTCCCAACGCCTCACTTATAAACCTCTTGGGAGGGGCCAATCCACAACTATCTGTGCTTTATTATCTGGCACAATGGTTAGAGTGCAGTACTGCAGGCTACTTCTGCTGATTGCTGGCTGTCTGCAATTTGGCAGTTCGAATGTCACCAGACTCAAGGTTGATTCAACCTTCCATCCTTCTGAGGTCGGTAAAATGAGGCCAGATTATTAGGGGCAGTAAGATGACTCTAAACTGCTTAGAGTGGACTGTAAAAGCACGGTGAAGTGGTGTATAAGTCTAAGTGCTATTGCTATTATCAAGCTACATTTGCAGAATAGCTGTAGTAGCATTAAGGAAGGGGGAAAGAAATCTGTTCCATGTACATATAGTCCTGGAAATAAGGATCCTAGCTTAGTATCTCTTTAGTGATTTTTTTAGTGATTTTATTAGAATTTATAGGCCGCCCTTTTCCCTGAGGGGACTCAGGGCGGCTTACATAAAATAGGGAAGGGAGGGTACAAGACAATAAACACAAAACAATACATAAAAGTAAAATAGTAAACAACATTCATTCATCATTCGGGTGGGGACATATTATCTTTATCCCCAGGCCTGACGGGATAGCCAGGTCTTGAGGGCTGTGCGGAAGGTCTGGACGGTGGTGAGGGTACGAATCTCCACGGGGAGATCGTTCCAAAGGGTCGGAGCTACTACTGAAAAGGCTCTCCTCCGTGTGGTTGCCAGTCGACACTGACTGGCAGATGGAACTCGGAGGAGGCCTAATCTGTGCGATCTAATTGGTCGCAGGGAGGTAATTGGCAGGAGGCGGTCTCTCTCTTTGATATTCTAATGAGTAGCGGTACTACTTTAATGTAGCTTCTATTCAAACATGCAATCTATTTTGTCTTTAGCCACTCTTAGAAATGAATTCTGAAAATATAGGTATTTTAGGCTGATCCAGATCTTATGTTTTTAACCTTAAAAAAAATACTATTCATGATTATTGATTCTTCCCTTTTCCTAAAGCATTTATGAATGCATTGTCCTGTTAAATCTAACAAATACATTTCAATGTTAGTGAAATAGAGTTGTGTGTTAAACTCATTCTGTTAGATCCATTGATGTAACGTCAGTATTAATTTCCTCTGGTCCAGGAGTAAGCATACTATGTCTTATAAAGGAAGCCACTACTACTGTTTCTATATATCAAAATTGAGATCTTTCACCAAGCAAATGTAGCTGATATTCCTTCATATGTATCATCATTGAATAAACAAATTAATCGTATATGAATATGGAGGAGTGGAAATGCTAATATACACCTAGTATAAACATAGTTACGGAGCCTTTAATTCTGCCTCAAAATTTAAAAAGTTAATGATTTTCATAGAGATGTTATCATTGAATAACAAATCACGTTTTAAGTTAATGAAAATATTTTAGTATTTCCAAGTGAAAGAGACTAAATCCAAAACACTGTGAAGCCCTATTTCTCATAAAAAGAGCAAACAAAAAAAAATAAGCTGTTACCCTAAGACTTTTTTTAAACACTGACGAAATATGCCATAATAGGCAAACTTATACATCCCAGTTCTCCATGGTATCGACGGGAGAATCCAGGATGGGGTTATTCTAGGCTGCTAGCTCGTTGACTGAATTGAAATTCTGAAGACACGCCTCCTTGCCAACGGTCCCCAGTCTTTCAATTCAGTCTCAGCTCGCAGGACTGGTTTCCTTGAGCTCTCAGCTCAGGTTGGAAGATTGTTGGATTACTATTTAAAAAAACTTTGAATATCAATTTAATTGGAAGGAGGATTGGTTCGCTGCTGTGAGGAACGCTGTAGGCACGGTTTGAAGGCTTACTTAGCCCAATTTAGAGCGATTGCGATTGTATGCGTTGAACGGCAATATTTACCTCACAAGACTTTTAGTAGCTGGACAGAAATCGCGCTACTCAATTTTGCAAGTCGATTGCAAGGCAGCTTTAAGGTTGTAAGGAAACGAAAGTGACAGCTGCCCTGTGCACTTGTATCATTGCCAAATTTTAAAGTGAAAATATCGGCTGAGGTGTTGGAATCGGCTAACCAATTCATCTGTTAGCTGAGCCTTTTTACTGTAGCAGCAGGGGATGGAAAACTGAGGCTTCAATATTATACAAGGCAAGAAGACCTGTCTGACTTCGCCACTAGATTTTCCCGTGAGCTGCTGCAGCAGCCGTTAACGGTCAATTCGAGCCTCAGCTGCAGCGGTGGCCATTTTCTGTGCTATGCTTCATTAGATCTTTCTCAGAGGCTCAATTAAGGCAGTGGCCACTTCTAATTTCCTATAACGGCTATTCCAATGCTCTGTTGGCCATCTAATTGCCTCCAGCTGCTATTACATTGTATTGAAGAAACATCAGTTTAGCTGTGAAATAAAATATGGGGATTTGGCCATTTTACCTACCCTGTTGAATGACTATTGTATTACAGGGATTCAGGCCACTTCAGTCTACCCTGTGTGATATTTACCGTTCTGCTGGCAGCGGCTATTTAGACAGTCTGATCCAGTCAGACACAACTATTGACTAACTTAATTACTGTCATTAGAGTGATGTGCAAGTACTGTCATGGCAGAAAGCAATAATAATTCCACGTCTGGCCAAATTGATTCTTCTCCAGTGCCATCAGAAGGACATTGGTCAAAGGACTTACCAAGCCTCACTCAGCCAGTTTGGCTGCAGCAGCAAAAATTAAAACAAAGGCCAGAGTTCAAAAAAAGGTATCTAGAGCTGAGAAGGCTGCAAATCAGAGTCAAAAAGCCTTAGATAGGGCAATAGCTAAGGCTACTGAACAACATACTAAATCTAAGTCATTAGACACTGCTTCGTTTTCAGTTGGTGTAGACAAACTCGGACCTGTCAGACAATATACAAATTGGTCACCTGAGGTTTCAAGTGAGCAGAGAGATGGATTGGGCCTATGTATGCAGGCATGGCCTTCTATCTCTCATGAGGGGTTTTATGTGGCACAGCCCTATGTCAAGATTACTGAGGTGGGGAACCGCCAAGCGGATGTGGAGGAGCAGGAGATACCTGCCTATTTTAGAAAATGGATGTCTCAGGCAATTAGACAGGAGATGGCTATATTTTAGCAAAGCCAGACTTCACATCCTTACTATACTATACAGAAATTCAGTACCCAGAGGGGGATCCAAGAGATGAACAAGAGCTTTGGGCTGGAACTTTATCACTTAGAGATTCTGCTAGGAGCCCATCTCCCTTATCGGAAGGTGAAAAACCTGGGGAGGGGGAGTTTTCTGAAGGCGAAGGTGAACAGCAAGTTTTGCCTAATTTTAAGGGCCTATTTAATCCATTTCTTTTTAAGTCTGTACTATCCAAGGTGAAGATGACTGCACGTATAGGAAAGGATGCAGTTGCGCAAGAGTCTGGCCAGGGGTCGGTGACAGAGGATGATTTCCTTTTCACAGAGAAGACAACAGTGTCTGATACTATCCCTATTCCTGGGATGTTCATGGATGTAATTAAAAGGCAGTGGACTACTCCGGCCACTCTTCCCAGGCCAAGTAATTCTGAAAATTCTTTGTATGCTGTTGATTCTGATCTTTTGACAGGTGCCCAAGGTAGATGCACCGGTGACCATTTTGATTTCTACTTCAGTGTTGCCACCTGATGCTGAGGATGCCTTGAAGGCGGAGGACAGAAAGGAGGAAATGGCTCTTCAAAGAGCACATCAGGCCGATTCTTGGACTATTAGGGCCACGACCATAGCTTCATTTTTCATCAGACCATCTTTGCATTGGCTTTGACATCTACAGAGTATGATTCCAGCAGAGGACGTACGTGTTTACCAGGACATCACTAAGATCATGGCTGCAGCTGAGTTCACCGCTGATGGGTCGTTGAATGCAGCTATGTTTGCGGCTCGAGCTATGGCAGCTAATGTCATGGCACGTCGTATGATATGGTTGTGTCATTGGTGCATGGACACTAAGCATAAGTGGAAGTTGGCTGCTTCCTTTTTGGGGGGACAACTTTTGGGGGAGTCTTTGTCACCTTTCCCTATTGAAACAAAAGACAAGAGGAAGGTATTACCTACACAGGGTAGAAGATCAGATTTCCGTGGCGGGGACAACAAGCCATGTCACTGGCAAAAGTGATTCAGAAACATCACTGTCGATAGGGGGCTGACTTACATTTTTCTTAGAAAGGTGGAAGGAAATCACAACCGATGTCTGGGTATTGCCCACTGTAACATCAGGGCTTTCTCTGGAATTTCGTTCCCCTCCTCCAAAGTTTTTTCTCCGCTGTCCCATATCAAGAAACCCAGAGAGAAGGGGTCTTATGGAAGCGGAAATCGAACATTTGTTGCAAATTCGAGCCATACAACTGGTTCCTCGGGAACAGTGGAGACAGGGATTCTATTCAATGATGTTTGTAATTCCGAAGGCTTCGGGGGGGATGGAGGGCAATTCTAAACTTGCGGGGTCTCAACAGGCATCTGGTTTACAGAAGGTTCAAGATGCATTCCCTTCAATCTATTCTGGCGGGAATCTGGCACGGGGACCTTTTGACCTCAGTAGATCTGACAGAGGCATACCTCCATATCCCTATACATCCAAATTACAGACAGTATCTGAGATTTTGTTACAACAACAGACATTTCCAATATGCAGCCCTCCCATTCAGACTTGCGTCGGCCCCCAAGGACTTTCACCAAAGTACTAGCAGCACTGGCTGCCTATCTTCGGACATTGCCCATCCGAATACAATGACGATTTATTCATTCAGGCCTTGTCTTACAGTCAGGCTGAAAAGGACCTTCAGACCACCATTCAGGTTCTAAGAGACCATGGATTTTCCATAAATCTGAAGCAATGTCATCTAGTCCCATCTACAACACTGTTACATTTAGGGGCGATATAGACACTCTCACCGGACATGTCTTTCTTTCCCAGGAGCGACAGGACAGCATCAAGGCATTAGCAGACCAGAGTGGTATCATTGGCGCTGCTGTCTCAGCTGCTGGGAAAACTAGTATCTTGCATCTCCCTAGTGTCCTGGGCAAGGTTCCATCGAGACTACAGTGATTCATGCTGCCAAAAAGCACATCGGAGTATGTCTCCAGTGAAAGTGCGGGTGCCACCAAAAGTATTACGATCGCTTCATTGGTGGGGGTCCAGGGCCAAATACAAAGGTTGTGTGTTCAGGGATATGTACAGGTTGATCATTGTGACAGATGTCAGTCTGTTTGGCTGGGGAGTACAGCTGGATCAGGGTCAGTGGACTCCTCAAGAGGTATCTCACAGTATAAACTGACTGGACTTGAGGGCGACATGTTTAGCTCTCAGAGCATTTCATCAGCAGATCTCTGGGGGCCCTGTAATGATTCTAACAGACAATGTGGCCCCAAAGGCTCACATAAATTGACAAGAGGGGACTCAGTCAAAAACTCTTATGAAGGAAGCAGAGACATTATGTCGGTGGGTGGAGACTCACCTGCTGTCCATCAGGGCTGAACATATAGCAGGGGTGAGAAATGTACAAGTGGACTGGTTGAGCAGGACCATGCAGAGTGGTGTTTGCATCCCAGACTCTTCGCAGAAATGTCTCACAGATTCGATCATCCTGTTCTAGATCTATTTGCCTCTCCAGAAAACACTCACCTTCTAAGATTTTTCTCCAGGTTTCCACCCCTGGAAGCGGAAGGAGTGGATGCTCTAAGATGCCCATGGCCTATACGCATTTCCCCCACTGCCTCTGATCTGGCGGTAGTGGGAAGGATGCTATTGGAGAGGGCGGAAGTTCTATTAGTGGCTCCCCATTGGCCAACGCAACCTTGGTTCGCTGATCTAGTCAGCCTATCAGTGGCCAGACCATGGATCATTCCTCCAGAGAAGATTTTTCTCAGCCAGGGACCCATGCAACATCCAGAACCCCAGTAGTTATGCTTGACTGTTTGGCAATTGAGCGGAAGCTGCTAAAATCTGAAAGATTATCTAATAAGGTCATTAATACCATTCAGGCAGCAAGAAAACCTTCTACCATCCGCATTTATAATGCAACATAGAGGGTATTTAGTATCTGGTGTCAGGAGAGAAAAAAATATTCTACATTGGCCTCAGTGGTGGAGGTACTGGAATTTCTGCAGGAGGGTTTGGAGAAAGGACTTCTTCAAACACATTCCGCAGACGAGTAGCAGCATTAACATTGGTGATTACTGTAGAAGGTGTTGGTTTGTTAGGTCACCATTCTAGAGTGAAGACCTTTCTCAAAGGACCTTCTAATTTGAGGCCACCTACGATACACTGTTATCCTACCTGGGATTTGCCCGAAGTATTACAGGCACTTACCACGACACCTTTTGAACCTTTGAGGGAGGCTAGTCTTCACCTCAACTAGCAGGTAAGAATTTATATTATAAAATAGAATTTAAGGGATTTCACACTTACTATATAGTTAAATGAACTGATGTCCATATTCATGCTTGCTCAAAATATACACTAAGGCCACTGTTCCCTCTAAGGTGCGCGGCTGCGCGGCCACGCACATGGCAAGAAACCCCCGCGCAGAGGTTTCTAACTGCCGCACAGATTTCTTTCAAAGTAAACGTAGGGAAGTCCTTTGCGGGCGGCTAGAACTGGCCGCCCGCAAAGGACCTCCCCAAACTTGTTTCAGCGACAGCTCTCAGCCTGGGCGGCAGCGTCATGCAGGCTGTGGAAGGAGGGGGAGGAGGAGGGAACCAAAGAGAGGCTTTTACCGAGTCTGCGCCCCACAGCCAGGACCGTCCTTGCACCTCAAGCCGCGTTTCTTCCTGCAAAGCCCTTCTGGCGTCAAGCGGAACTCTCGGGTTGCCCGAAGGGCTTTGCAGGAAGAAACGCGGCTTGAGGCGCAAGGACGGTCCTGGCTGTGGGGCGCAGACCCGGTAAAAGCCTCTCTTTGGTTCCCTTCTCCTCCTCCTCCTCCTTCTTTCTGGAGCCCCTTCCTCAAAGATTTGGTACCAAAGCAATGGCGGTGAGGAAGTTGTGTCTTTTGGATTTTGCACTGTTGTCTTTTCAATGGTTCTCAGACTGGTTGAACCTTTAGCAGCTGGGGTGATATTCTTTACTGTTAAGGTTACAATTGGATGTGTTGGACGAATCTTAAAAGATGAAACTTTTATTAAAACGTTTGACTTAACTAAAAACGTCTTCCTTTTTCTTCTTCTTCTTAAATATGATTTATTTATTTATTTTTACTTCAGAAGTTTGATGACCGTTGTACAAACTAATCCAACCTAAATGTAGAGGAGGAGAAGAAGGGGGGGATTTAAAAAGAGCAGAGGAAAAAGAAAAGAAAGCATGAAGAAAACATAAAGAAAGGGATGGGAGGGAGGGAAGGAAGGAAGGCACTTTATGTTGAAACAGAAAATATTATATAAGGAAGAAAATGGAAATAACTTAGGAAGGAAGGAAGGAAGGAAGGAAGGAAAGAAGGAAGGAAGGAAGGAAGGAAGGAAGGAATGAATTGCACTTAATATTGAAGGAAAAGAGAATGAAGGAAAAAGTATTGGAAGGATTGAAAGAAGGAAGGAGGAACAAAGAATTACACTTAATATTGAAATGGAAAAGAAAATATAATGAATGAAAGAAGAAGTATAGGAAGGAAGGGAAGGAAGGAAGGAAGGAAGGAAGGAAGGAAGGAAGGAAGGAAGAAACAAAGACTGTTGAAACAGAAAAGATAATATAAGGAAGAAAATGGAAAGACGTATAGGAAGGAAGGAAGGAAAAAAGGAAGACAATGTTGAAATGGAAAAGAATATAAGGAAGAAAATGGAAAAAAGTATAGGAAGAAAGGAAGAAATGTACTTAATATGGAAACAGACAAGGGAATGAAGGAAAAAATATTGGAAGGATTGAAAGAAGGAAGGAAGAATGGAAGGAACAAAGACAATGTTGAAATGGAAAAGAATATAAGGAAAAAAATGGAAAAATGTTAGGAAGGAAGAATTACACTTAATATTGAAACAATTGAATATAATGAAGGAAAAGGAAACAGGAATAAGGGAGGGACGGAGGACTTCAGCTCCCAGAATTTCCCTGGCTGAAGAATTCTGGGAACTGAAGTCCACCCCTCGTAAAGTGACCAAGGCTGGGAAAAGAATCCGCACTAGGGACAATGCAAGCTATGCTTCACCCCGTCAGTCCATCTTAGCGTGCAAGAAAGACATCAGACAACGCCATAGTTGCTATGGTAGCATTTGGCTATGCGCAGCGATGCTCTCCTGGTCTTTATGGGTGGGAGGGGGGCAGTTGAGCTGTGATGCTAATCCCCTCGTGGGAACACAGAGGGTGGGAGAAGAGAACCAAAGAACTTCAAACTCCAAGGTTCTGGAGTGGAGAATAAGGGGATCAACTTTGTCTAAATGACATTGACATATAAAGAACGGTTGTAGGAACTGGGTATGTCTAGTTTGATGAAAAGAAGGACTAGGGGAGACATGATAGCAGTCTTCCAATATCTCAGGGGTTGCTCCAAAGAAGAGGGAGTCAAACTATTCTCCAAGGCACCTGAAGGCTGGACAAGAAGCAATGGATGGAAACTAATCAAGGAGAGAAGCAACCTAGAACTAAGGATAAATTTCCTGACAGTGAGAACAATTAACCAATGGACCAACTTGCCTCCAGAAGTTGGGAATGCTCCAACACTGGAAGTTTTAAAGAAGATTTTGGATAACCGTTTGTCTTAAGTAGTGTAGGGTTTCCTGCCTAGGCAGGGGGTTGGACTAGAAGACCTCCAAGGTCCCTTCTGTCATTCTATTCTACGATTAGGGGACTGGAGGCTAAAACATATGAAGAATGGTTGCAAGAACTGGGTATAATGAAAAGAAGGAATTGGGGAGACATGATAGCAGTCTTCCAATATCTCAGGGGTTGCCACAAAAAAAGAGGGAGTCAAGCTATTCTCCAAAGCACCTGAGGGCAGGACAAGAAGCAATGGGTGGAAACTAATCAAGGAGAGAAGAAACTTAGAACTAAGGAGAAAATTCCTAACAGTTAAAACAATTAACGGAACAGCTTGCCTCCAGAAGTTGTGAATGCCCCAACACTGGAAGTCTTTAAGAAGATGTGGGATAGCCATTTGTCTTAAGTGGTGTAGGGTTTCCTGCCTAAGCAGGGAGTTGGACTAGAAGACCTCCAAGGTCCCTTCCAATTCTATTTCTATTGTATTCTCTATATTCTATTCTTTCTCTATTCTATTCTAATCTCTTCTGAACTAAATGTTTATCTAGAACTCAAATAAATAGCTGCTTTTTGGTTTTATTTTTTTTAATATTTATCAGTCTCTCTTTTATTCCATACTTCTGGTTGAAAGACTATTCTATGTCATGCTAAACAAATGCATATTCTAGTGGCGGCGGGAGCTCGTTGGCATCTTCAGCAGCAGCCCTGCCCCCTGTGAAAAAAACAAAGATGGAGCAGATCCACGCAGATGACGTTGCTGCAACATGACTGGAGGAGGAATTCTGGGAGTTGAAGTCCACAAGGCTTAAAGCTGTCAGGTTTGAAGACCCCTGGGGTTTTTTTCCTAAAGGGTTAGGGGTGCGAGGGTCTTGTAACTTGACAGCTTTAAGACTTGCACGCTTCAATGCCAGAGTTTCTGAGCCAACATTTTGGTTGCTAAGCAGGAGCATTGTTAAGTGATACTGATATTATATAACACTTTTAATTAAGCGGGTACCTTGAATAAACATAACTTTGAGTTTCAAATAATACTGATTTCGTTGTTGTCTTAGGTGACATCTGTGAAAAAAATTCAGGTGCTCAGGCATGAAAATGTGCCGCTCAAACACTATACTTTTCCGCTCACACTGAAAAAAAATTAGAGGGAACATTGACTAAGGCTTGTACACATATTTTGCAATGAACCATATTCTATAGATTTGTTACTATGCATGCATTTCCAGCTTCATTCCTAGCCATTCACACCCTCCAAGATTTTCCATGGTGGTTGTGAGTGAAGGGAATATAGCATTAGCAACAAACATGATAGAAATTTGGGAGTTAAAGCATGGTGAGAGTTTCAATTAGATTAGCTCCATCCCCTTTGATATTCTGAAAGTCCTTCAAGAACTAGTTATGTAATCAGGCTTGGGGCTGCCAGGAAACCAGAGATAAACTCAAATGGGTCCTTTGTTAAGTGCCTATTGTTATAATTTCTATTTTAATCTGGATTTTATATTTTTATATTGCTTATTTTTATATCTGTTATTTGATTGTTTATACACTGCCCAGAGACAGTTTGTAAAAAGGGTGACTATATAAATTGGATCAATAAATACATAAACAAGCATTGCCTGCCAAAAGAAGAGGTTCATAATGCATACCTTTGTATTGCACTTCAATTAAATAGAAATTCTATTTATTATACAAATGTAAAATGATTTATTTCAAATGCTTCTATAGTGGTTTGTGTAATTCTGAGCAGCTTATTTGTAAACAAACTTTTCTGGCTTTGTCATTTTTAATTACAGTGATAAAATGCTAATTCATGTCATAGTCTCTTGTTCCCCTGCAGCCCATTTTCACAGCTTAAACCATGTTATGAGAAATCTTCAACTTGCCGATGGTAGAATTGAACTGTACCTCCTGCTAATCCAAATCAAACATTGCGAAGATGCAAGTTATAGTTCAGCAACAACTAGGGTAATAGATTCTCACAACTGTGAAATAAAAATAAAAATCAATAGAACAAGCAATACACAGGGAGACTGTTTTTATAATATTTTTGAACAAAAGAAATTATAAATGATAGTGGCACACAACATTAACACATGGGAATAATGCTATGTACACTGCATTACATCATTGCCTCAATCTCTGGTGCTGACCTTTTCATATGTATGCAATTATTTTGGCTGTTTTTTCTGTCCTGGCTGAAACAGTAACTATGCTATAGTTAAACAACTAAACAAAGAAATACAGATGCTTAATGCTGTCCTGCTTGATATTTAGAAAGTTACCTGATGTAATTTTCAATCATGAATAAAACTAGGTTATATAGGCAAGTACTGGTATAATATTTTTATAGGACTTTCTCGTGTACATTAAGTTCTACTGTTTGTTTAGAAGAAATCTCATGAGTGTTGATATAAGAACATTAAAAATCCATCACAATAAACATAGATTACAATTATTGATTTCCTAGGTGCATTTGATTGCAATCTGAATTTTCATTAATATTGCATAAGCTGTCATTTTAAACATGAAAAGATGTTTTGTTCAATAATGATTTACCAATGGGAACACCACCACCTATTGGTTTCTTTATGCTCCAATTAGCAGTATGGAAAATCCAAAATGTGAATTCTCATTATAGCCAAATAAGAAACATTAATATTTGAAAATCCATTCATTTTGCAGCATTCATCCTCTTTCTCCTGAATTTAGGACATCAGCTTGAAGGCATATATGGCAATGATTGAATATTTTTAGTCAAAAATATTTATACCCCCAAACTCATTAGAAGTAAGCAGCATTGTTTTGAACATTATGCTTGCACCAACTCTCCATTATTTAAAAAAAAACCAATTTATTTCATAGCTAAAAGATGTGACAATAAGAAATTCTAACATACCATATTTCTGGTGCAAGATGAGAGACCGTTTCTGCCTAAGCTTAGGCAGCTCTAAATCTCCTTTTAGGGAAACAGATTTTTTTCACAGAAATAGATTTACCTTGTCAAAGGTATGTCTCGCTCAAGTCAAGTTCCTCTCCAGGTAATTACAAATCTAAATCCAATCCGTGATATTATCTAGCTATTAATATATTATGTTGATAGCTGTAGAGCTTTGCTGACACTCATAACCTAGCCTACAGCTTTGGGAATTTGAATTAAATCTTTCATCCAAGTACTAACCAGTCTGACTCAATTTTCAAGATAATTCAAGGCTGCGCAGCTGCTACTCTTTGATGATGCCTTGATTTACCATGATCTGAAGATTAATATGGACAGATATTATTATCATGAGGTCATGAGTTCTTGTCATAAGTGCTCTTTCTATAAAAGTTCCTATAGCAATTCATCTGAAATTAGAACTTTTCACCTTGAAAACACTTCTCTTTTCCTTCAAAGACTTTCTTCAAAGCACATTGGAAGGAACTAGAAAATTAACTACCCTAAATTTCACAATGTAATATTTAACAAGCCTTAGTCTGAAATCTGTGAACAATTTAAAACTATGTTGTGGCCAACTCACTTTTGATAACTTCTTTGCTTTGCTTTTGACCTCTTATTTGGAATTCCTAGTTTTGTAAGAGCTGTATTTCCATTTGGAAAAAAATTAAAGACATGTACAATTTAAACTTAATTTAAGCTAAACTTAAGTTTAGCACTGCATCATGTGAAAAGCCATTATGATTTATTCAACCAACACAATTAAAACAAGTCACTTAGTCTGCATGAAATCACAATAGAATGGAACACCATAGCTACTAAATTCAGCTTATTGCACTATGTGCAGCATCAGAAATATATAAAAATGCTTTCCAAAGTTACATGGGCATAATTGAAGGCAAAGGTAAAGCTATAAATCAATTGACTTTCATATTGTATCTAATTACATTATTTAAAAGTCACTCCTAAAAATAGAGCCTTTGTCATCCTAGCTGGATCATAAATTTCATTTTAAAGTACAGATGCAAATAGATAAATGTACATATTTTAAAAATGTGTGCAAATTAATCTAAGTAATAGCATGAAATGTACTAGAAGGGTAAGCATCAAGGCTGACAGTGTTTGATGTATACAAATCTTGCAACCATCCTTGAATTAAAACATTCTAATCAACATAAAAACTTTAAAAATAGCTTTCTTTATATAAGAACTTCTCAGGAATCTGTAGGGACATATCAGATGTCGGTAGCTATGATTATCTTAGGAAATGTGTGAAAAATTGATGGTTTGGAACAAATTTTTTAATATTTCATGCTGCCTGGAAAACTTCACAAAAAAGCAATCTAGAAACCAGTCTAAACCACTTGGGGGGAAATCTAATTTTAAATAATTACATTGCTCAATCGCTAAATGCATTTATACAGAGACAAAGATAGTAGTTTGCTGAATAAACCACAAGATTTAATTGTATATTTTTCCTAAGCAGACAGAATATGTATATGCAAGTTCAGGTTTTACATGCAACAGAGTGGCAGCTGGACTTCACAGGATAACAGCATCAGGTTGATAATGACAGCTGGCAGCCTAGATTTTCCTCATACTTTCTGGTTTCATATTTTTGTTGTTTGCATCAGGTTGGTAGAAACAGTAGGTTAGGAACATATATAATCTTCGACATGATCCTATGATTTTCACATTATCTAAATTGCTTTTTGAAAATCTTTAATGTAAACAGGAAATATGTGGTCACCTTTCTTGCCACCAGATGGATAGCCCCTTCCATAACAAATTACAAGGCATGGTGTACGAGTTCTTATAACGCTAAATGAACTATCAACTATCAATAATCTGCATTTTATCAGTGACCGTTTTTAAACGGCTACTTATAAATCAGCACTAATTTCTTCCGTTTTACTTCCTTGGGCTTCAATCTTTACTCCCCCGTTCGTTGTTCCGGAGTCTAGGCGCACGCAGTCCTTTAGGGTTACTACACTCTCCTCCGTCTGATTTAACTACAACACGTTTATGAGCCTTGAAGGGACCCAAAAATTCTTCATGCAGTTATAGACGGTACCAAGGCCTTCCCTGTAGAAAAAATATGAGTGACACAGGCCCCGTCCCCAACGGCACCATCGCGTCCACTTACAAGACATCACACGTTCACTACGTCATCTCCACCCGGCCTAGTTTACCTTGGCAACTTTAAGACCTGTGGACTTCAACTCCCAGCTTTGCTGGCTGAGGAACTCTGGGAGTTGAAGTCCACAGGTCTTAAAGTTGCCAAGGTTGGAGACCACTGGTTTAAGGGACTCTGGGTTTTTCGGGCGGAGCTTCGGGAGGCCGAAACGTCGCTGGCGACGGCGTGTCGCGTGACTGTCCGTCGAATGACGTAGGAGGAGGAAGAAGAAGACGCCATTAGAAAAGAGGCTGAGCGAGACACCCCGGTGCGGGAGGAGGGTGGCTCGGAGTTCCTCTCTCCTTTCCGCCCCGCTTCCGTCTCTCCTGTGGTTCGCTTCCCCTGGCGGTCTTCCTCCGCGCGGCCTCCTTTCCTCCTCCCCTACCCCCCGCTCCCCTTTTACGGTTCTCTTGGACTCTGCTCGGCGTCCCGTATCAGAGCGGAGCGGGCTTGGGCGGTTTGCCGATGTGAGGCCGCGGGAGCGGCGGCCACTTCGCTGCGGATGGCGACGGCAGCGGCCACTTCGGGCGCGGTAGGCGGCGGCGCTGCTGCCGTTGCTGCCGCTGGCGGGCGAAGTTTCTCCTTCAAGGTGGTCCTGCTCGGGGAAGGCTGCGTGGGGAAGACCTCTCTGGTCCTCCGTTACTGTGAGAACAAGTTCAATGACAAGCATATCACCACTCTGCAGGTAGGCCGGGAGGCTGCAGGAGGCCGCTCGCCAGCTTCGGGCAGGGGTGAAACTCGGCTTCATTAAGATGGGTTCGTTTCTCCTATCGCACTCGGTCCTTTTGAAGAGGGGACGGCAGTAGGTCCCCGAGCTGCTCCCCCCCAGTCCCCTAATCCGAACAGCGAGAGATTGAAGCGCTTCGAAATTTCCAGCCCGGACCACGCACTCTTTCCAGAAAAGTAGCCATTAATGTTTATCAAACCCACCTTTATTGGAGATAAATAAAATTGATTGTGTCAGATAACATGGAAACCCAAAACAGGTAGTAGGAAAAGCTGAAAAAAATAGGTAACATCGGTTCTAGTTTACGAATGCTGCAGTAAACTGACTACCGTTTCTCTGGAATTTGAACATATTGGGTATTTTAATGTATGCATAAACCAAAGCCTGCTCAATGTTCTGATTTTCACCCCTAGTATTGTTTCATAAGTAAGTCCCTATGTATAGGTTTACTACTGTAGAAGCCCAAACTTTAGAAGGACGGTATCATTAAAATAGTTGTTGCATAAAGAGTTTTGCAAACTGATATTTCTGAAACACTGTAATTCTTGAATTAAGATAGAAATGATAGGTATTGAGAATAGAAGTAAATTGAAGTGGCTGTGTGGCCTTCTTGCTGTTTAGAACTACAGTATGCAATGTTAGATCAGCAGGAATTAATAAAACGTAATTGTAGAAATTATTTTATTTTTCAAAATTGCAGAAATCTCTAAAACAGCTTGGTTGTTTATTATTTTTTCTTTCAAGAATTTCACATGATTATCAGATGTTCTGGATAAAAATGATCATACCCTGTAATTATATTTCTCTGACATTAACAAGACTTAAAAAAAACATGTTTATCTATTTACTTTCCACTGACCACTATGCAAACTAGTTAGTAAACATGCTGATTTATATATAGTAAAATCTTAAATGGTTCTGTAATTTGAAACTCTTGTTGATACAGTTCATTTGCTTTGCCCATACTTTTTAGAGAATAGTAATGGAATAGTTTGTCAGATCCAGTGTATAGTCACATGCAGGACTGAAATAGACTCCGAATAATTCAGATTACAGAAGGATATATTTGTAATGATGTCTCTCCAAGGATACAAATAAGACCATCAAAGGAAGCTGAGTTTCCATAAACGTCTATAACTAAACGATTAAGTTTAACTTTCATTATCAGCTGTTAGAGTCCACCTGATTCTTCAAAGTAATAGATTTCTTCCATACCAAAATTCTATGTTCCATCTAAATGTCTGTTTAACATGGCTTTAAGGATAATTATATTGAGTTTATTAATTACAATACAGTACAGCAGTGCTGAGCCTTTTGCTTTCTAAAACAAACATGCAAGAGAATATATTACATCTTTGCAAACAATTATTGCAATTGTTTCTGTCTACAGTACAGAAAAACACTATTCCCATTATATTATGTTCATTAATAAATCACAGGTTTGTTTCTTAGTATATATAGTATACCAGTACTTTTTTTTTAATAAAGAGTTTAAACAAATCTGCTAGACTTGTTAGGTAGATTCTTGGGATTTCCCTTTTATCAATATTAGTTGAGTGAATAGAAACTTTATGCACTTGCATGTTAGAATTGTTCTCTTGTGCTAATGACCACTATAGTGGGAACCTAGCGGTCTGCAGCTAAGAATTAGTTACTGGAAGGCAATCCATGCTGGATATGATACTAGTTAAGGATTTCTTTTAAAATTCACAATTTTAATTGTAACTTCCTCTAAAGATTAAATTTGTTGTTCTTTAACATCCTGCTCTTTCTCAAAGAAACCCCAGGAGATTTACATAATTCTTTGTTTCCATTCCACACCAGTTTTATTGCAACACTCCTACAAAACAAGTTATGTCTTAAAGCAGTCAGTTTTATTTTGTTTTTTTAAAAAACTACTGTAATATAATCTAAAATGCAGTATTCTACAGTTCTATAAATCTATAAACAGATTATTTTACACAGTGATTAATTAACCTGTTATGAAATTGGTTATGAAGGTAGTGCTTGGCTTATAAGAGTTCATTTAGTGACTGTTCAAATTTACAACGACACTTTAAAAAGTGATTTGCGACTGTTTTTCACACTTACAACTATTGCAGTATTCCCATGGTCACAGGATTAAAATTCAGATATTTGGCAACTGGTCCATGTTTATGATGGTTGTGATCACCTTTTGTAACTTTCTGACAAGCAAAGTCAATGGGGAAGCCAGATTCACTTAACAGCACTGTTATTATTTTAACAATTGTAATGATTCACTTAATAACTGTGGCAAGAAAGGATATAAAATGAAGCAAATTCACTTAACTGTCTTACTTAGCAATTTAAATTTGGGTCTCATTTGTAATCATAAGTGAAGGACTACCGGCAATATGCTTAATGTAAATTGATAAGATTCAAAGTACTGGTGATTGAAACAAAGTTAATTTCTTAGATTTAAGACATTTTACATTCCTTTGAAGTGCCATCTAGAATATATTAGATTTCTCAGAATTGCTTTATTATAAACTGAAAAAAGATGTCCATCTTTATTCATTTAAATGCCTCAGACCAATAATGCATTGCAAGCTTTTGCCTTCTGATGTTAAAGAAAGAAGAGAGAACAAGAGGTTGGAGGATCTCATAATTAAAAGTTTTTCAAGCAGTCTGTTATCTGCCATTCATTTTATTGTTGGTTTGACATTGGTGTTGGGATAGGCAGGAGGTTCTCTTGTTGAGGAAATATCTTTACTTATGTCCCTTTTCTAAAATAATATGAACGCTTTGTTCCAAATCAGATTGATAGGCTGTTGTCTGATTAAATTGGGTTTAATCAGGTAGCCAGTTTTTATATCTTACAAAATCTGATTCAGAATGTTAAACTAATGAAACATTTCCCAGTTTTGAAATATCAGTTTATTCAAAGTTTGTTTTATTACTGTATAAACATGAAGTTTGAATACATTAAAGGTGACTCAAGGCAGTATATAGAATCAGTTAAAACACAATGTAACAATAAAAGAATTGAAAATAGTGTGGTATTTACAGTATTTACAGAACTTCAGATATGATCTCCAAAATGTTATTTAGAACAGAAGTAGTGTTCTCTGCAACACCTTAAAGCAACCACATCTTTTTCTGAGAAAGGGAGCTTGAAGGCAATTGTGCAATAATAGAAAAGAGTGAGATGTTTTAAGATGCTGCAAGTAGTGTTTTATTTGCGTTCCTTCATACTTCAAGGCATCTTTTGGAGTTTGAATCCAATATGCAGCACAGTCATATTCACTGGAAGAACGGTTTTATTCAGGAGTCTTTATTTCTTCTCCATTATCCAAAAGAAGAAGTACAAAATAGAGTTTGCAACACCATTATATGCATCACAGATAACAATAGCTCTTTCACTGTGTTGAAATTTCTTGAAGTATTTCTCTGAACTAATCCATAATTTTGCCAAAAACAGAAAATTTAATTGCCCAATTAATATTTTTCACCCCCGATCTTCATTTCCACAATAGACTTTCTTATAAATAACATTGTACAAATTGAAGAAAAGGAATAAAAAGTCATTAGTCAAAACTATAATATTGAAATAAATTAAAGGAATTGATGAAATCTTATTAAATACGAGAAAAATATAGGTAATTCTAACACCATTCAGATCCATTTTTTTTTATTCTTGCAAAGTATCATTTCTTCTACATCTATATATTAGTCATATTTTTATATAAATTAATATGACATGGGGTTGTTTTACTTTTATATTTACAAACCTCATTGAAATATTAGTATGAATTAGCAATCTAGGCATTAATTTTATGAGTGTTTTTCCACTTGCAGGCATCTTTTCTGACCAAGAAGCTAAATATTGGAGGAAAAAGAGTAAACCTTGCAATATGGGTAAGTGCTGTAATCATGTTGTCATATACTGCATTTAAATATCAAACTTTACTTAGGAAAACAATTTACTTTTTGAGTAGATTAAATAAGATCAGTATTTTTGTATCATGCAGGATACAGCTGGACAAGAAAGATTTCATGCACTAGGTCCTATTTACTACAGAGACTCTAATGGAGCTATTTTAGTTTATGATATAACAGATGAAGATTCTTTTCAAAAGGTAACTATACCATTTCCCTGTATCAAATAAGCAACCACAGGAAGTACATTTTTTTTCAAATTAAATTGCACTCATATTTTAGAAATAAGCTGATGGATAAACTTATCTCATTGGTATCTAAGTGGTATCAAGTGGTATCTAAATGGACATGCCCTGGAGGAATAGCATTAACTAGTGAAATAGTGCTCCTGGATTTCACTGCATGATTCTGAATGTATGCTGAAGGTTGTATTGGAGAAAAGGTGCAAAGGAAGTTCCATTTTATAAATAGAGTATCCCTATGTGTCAGTAATAGACTTAAAATCATTTTTAATGTACAATCCAGAAGTAAGTTCCATTAAATTAAATTCAGTAGGATTCACTTCCAATAAAGTGAACCAATACAACCAATTTCATTGTAGTTAAGTACAATGGCAATAAAGATTATACTTATACTTATAAAGCAGTTATAGGATGGCAATTCTTGTGAAGATTGAAAAGAGACTGGTATTTCTGATTGGTAATTTTAAAATAACTTTAAAAATTTAAAAACTGTAATATTGAAATACATTTTCTTGTTACTTTCATAGGTAAAAAACTGGGTAAAGGAATTAAGAAAAATGTTGGGAAATGAAATTTGCCTATGCATAGTTGGTAAGATTACATCTTAGTTTTCATTTTTAGTGGAATGTTGCATTTAAATGATTGTATAAAACCTATAAGTGCTTTTAAAAAACCATTTAATTTTGGTACTCATTGGCTTCAGTAAGAAAAATACTATTTGAGGATTGTAAAAGTAAACAGAAGGAAAAAATGGAAAGCAGAATGGCAGTAGCAAGAATATGAGAAAGTTTTTTGAAAAATTTCTGAATGTTTTTATATCCTTATTAGAGTTCTGACTCCATTTAGTTCTACACTAGATAATCTTTGTGAACAAGTTAATATAAAATTGCTTTAGAAAATAAGATTGAAAGGTTTCCTCCAAACTATACAAATTACTTGCCATTTTGGGAAGTTCTTTGGTATCTCAAATTAAGTTTAGCTGCAACTTATGTGTTTGAAATAACCGAAGCTTCCTGTTTAATTATACAAGCGAAATGTCTTTTAGAGATTAACTAAAGATTTCAGGATGGAGCAGGATTCTATCATGCTATTTAATACTTTCATGGTGAAGAATTACAAAAATGTTTCGGCGTGTTCTTTTGTATTCTTGCTGCTTAAGTTATAGTCTTGATAATGTGAAGTTGAGTTTGACAATTCTGGATACCTGAATGGATACAGATGTAGAAGAGTAAATGCCACTCATGCTAGAAACAATGAATACTAGAAGTCAGTTAGAAACATATTGTTGATATTAAGCAGATTGTATCTTCCTGATTTATTTTGTATATTAATGGAATCTGAATTCTTGATAGGTAACAAGATAGATTTGGAGAAGGAAAGACATGTGTCTATTCAAGAAGCAGAATCGTAAGTTTTTGACTCTTAATTTCAATACTACTTTGACGATGCCATCACATATAGAGCATACAGTAATCCTCATTTAGCAATTATTTAGACAGCAACCAATCACAGTTACAACAGTGATGAAATAGTAACTTTGTGACCAGTGCCCTTGCAGCATCTCTCTCTCACATGTTCATCATCACAATCCGTAACCTGTTGTCCTGTGCCTGACCTGATCCCCCCCCCTCAAAAAAAAAAAAAAAAGGCTGGAGAGATTGCCTAAAGGTGATATTGTCCTGAGTTGCATTTCTCTGCTGCACAGCCTATTCCTAAAAAGGCTTCAGCCACAAGTTAAGAAACCTAGCTTTGTGGTCTTAATTAGTTGATTAGAATGTTGGGTGAGCTTGCAGTTACTGCCTAAAATTGACAAGACCCTAATTAGTTTTACTCTAAAGGATTTAGTTTGCTTCCTAAATAGCATTTTAAGTAAACAATTAGCAGTAGCACATTTCTTTCACTGTGTACTTCCCATTGAGTACCTTATGACTCTCTTATAGTCCCTCCCTCTCCAAAGAATGTAAATACAAAAATAAATTCTGCTAAGTACCCCAACACTGGGGTGACTATTCAAAAGGATATCAGGGTGGGGAAAAGGCTATAAGAAATATCCTTTTGTCCAAGTTCTTCACAAGTTGAATTCTAGAAAGCTTCCCTACTGTTTGGCCTCATCTGGCTGTTTGTGGTTATATCCTTCAGACAATCTCATTTATTTTGGCCATGTCATGTGGGGGAATTCACTTATGTTAGGAAGAGTTAGCAGTAAAAAAGAAATCAGTCCTCCAAAAAACACAGTGGATGGACACCATCAAAGCTGACACCAGCAATTCAAAGAAGTAGTGCAAGATTGGCAGATATAGAGAGAACTGGCTCATAGAATCACCAAGATTCTGACATGACTGAATGGATTACATCATCATCATCATCAACCTTCTCTTTCTGACATTTTAAAGCACAGGAGAGGAAAGTGAAGTAAACTTGCAAAGCCAATCATGGTCATGTGATTTTTCACTTAGTGACTGCTTTGCTTAACAATGAGTTGCCAGTCCCAATTATAATTGATAAATGAGGACTACCTGTATACATATTTAAATAATGAAGTATTAAAACATTCTGTGCAATTAGTGTACTTAAAAACTATCTTTACTGCCTCAATTCTGCTGTTAATGTGATTTTTCTACTTAATTTAAATAGTCTGTATTCAGATCCAAATATATTACGATCAATGACCAGATGCAACTACAATTCAGCCACAATTTACAGGGAGGAAAACTATGGGATATTTTTGCTGTGAATTAGATGTATTAATATTTACACTGTATAATTTACTTACGATATAGAAAATGCATGCAATTGTAATTTTCAGTCACAAGATAAGGCATTTTTTCTTGCAGATATGCAGAATCAGTGGGAGCAAAACACTATCATACATCTGCCAAACAGAACAAAGGAATAGAAGAACTCTTTCTTGATTTGTGTAAACGTAGGTTTGTCTAATGTATGGGTTAATGTTTCTGTTATGAAAGCAAATGCCTCTTGAATGATGAGCTATTGTTTTATATCCAGTTTTATTTGCACTAGATTTAAGCTATGTAAGACAATTTGCATTACAAATTTCTAATTTTTTAAATTAACATTCTTAACATAAACAATTAACAAATCAATATTTAAACTTAAGGAAAAATAATTATAGAAACCAAAACCCAAAGAGAAAAGAAACAACTCCATACAAACTAAGAATGAAAAGAAAAAAATATATTTTATATTTTATACTTAACACGTCACTCATTGTTAATAAATACACTATTGTAAATAAACTACATAACATTATCATAAAATATCATAAACTTTCTGCCATAGTAACGCATATAGCTGCATTCTTTGATTAATAGAAAATATGTTTTCCAAAGGCAATCATACATTCCTCACAACCATTCCTTAACATTTGGAATAATACCACATTTCCAGTTTTTCAATAAGATACTTTTAGCCACTTCCCATTCTTTTTTTTTTAAATAGTCTTTATTGGTTATACATTTTTAATAAAACATACCAATACAGCTTTAAACATACAAACCCTCCCCTCCCTCCCCCCCCAGTTATTCACAGCCCAACGTTTTTTTCTTCCTCATTGTTTAGTCTCTAACCAGCATCTTCTTGTTACAAAATTGCACTTCCCATTCTTGATATAACCATAATTCCTGATCAACAGATTCCAAAGTCTTGATATTTTGTAATTTTATTTAAGCACATTAATGCAGAACCTGTCCACATTAGTATTCCGACATCACAAAGTGGTTATTAACTCTGAATATTTTAAAAGTAGTAATGTCATTGAATGTTAAAATAATGTTACTATTTAAAATTGAACTGCAAGCATTTATAAACTAATCTCAAATATATTTGTTATGTTATGTTCCGTTATATTCCGTTACATTACGTTACATGGGGATAGATAAAATAGTTCCTTGCTTAACTGTTGAGAATATTTGTATCTTCAGCAAAATGCATGTGCATTTTAAAAGATTTTAAAGGTACTGAATATTAATATAATTGGTTATGCCATTTTGACTTACTAAGTATTTCATACAGTATTATAAAAAATGTAGCTAAGGTTTTTTTGACCAGAACAATATATGGTGGGAGCTAATTTGTTTTGCAGCCTGCCATCATTCTGTTTACTATTTCTGTTCCTGTATTTTAAGTCAGGGGAGTGAGTTTGGTGGCTGCTAAGGAGATACTTAGGGGCTTATCTATAGTTGCAGGTATTCCATTGTCTGTTCCTGTTCAAGATTATTTCTATTTATAGGATTAATGATCCCATCTAAATGGCATATTTTTCCTATTTTCGTCTTTGTTTTCTACAGTAGTACAGGGTGAGGATAGTAGATTGAGCGGTAATTGTGAGAAAGACAATTGTAGATCAGGAATGGAACTACTTATTTGATTAAGGCTCATAATTTGTAGCATGAAACCATGCTTCCAGTAGCATGCACTTTGATTACTGGCTGCTATCCATCTTGGAACATGTGTTGGGATACTGTATAGAGAGGCAGAAATCACAGTTCTGCTAAAAAATGGACAAAATATAAGCTTAACCTGCTAAATTGACGCTTGACGTGTGATGTCATTTAAGGTATAGCCTCTTAATTCCATAAGAGAAGATGATGATTCAGTTCTTGCTTATTTCTACTGAAATGTTAATGCCTGATATGTAAACCTAGGACAGAAAAAAATACATATGACAGTAATATAAGGCTTCAAAATACAGTTCTGCAGAAGTTAAATCTAGTTAAATAATAAGCATTTCAAAAGAATGGCAGGGATGAGATACTGGCAATGCTGACATTTAAACTATAATATAGTTTATGGACCATAAATTGTTTTGTGGTGTTGCAGCTGTTCCTTCTTATTTTGCAGTAACCACATAGGAAGATGCACCAGGGAAATTGAAGACTACTGCTTATTACTAATACTGTGCATGCCCATTTATTAGCCGCATCAGAGTTCAGGAATCTCTTGGATACAGAAATATGGTGGTACCCATTAGCTAATGGGTTGCTGTAGAATAATCTGGGATGGTAATCACTGAAATAGAATGGTTATTACCTTGAAAAGTGATAAGCTCTCTGTAACAGTGACATATTCAAATTGATGTTAGATACTTATCTTTGCTATTTGATTCTTTGAAGACCATTTGTCTCTAATTTTAGTTCAGTAATACATGTGGGGTTTCAGATAATATTGGGCATTTAAAATTATGTTCTGTTTATAAATTAACTTATAAGTAATTTGTGTTTAAAGAATCTTTTACAAAATTTGCATATGTTACATTTGTATAAAATATGAGTTGCTTTTATGCTCAATGATTAGAAATTATCTAATGTAACACAATATTTTTGTATTGTAGGAATGATAGAAACTGCGCAAGTTGATGAGAGAGCACGAGGAAATGGTTCTAGTCAATCAGGAGCTGCAAGGCGGGGAGTACAAATAATTGATGATGAGCCAGCAGCTCAGAGTAGTGGAGGTTGCTGCTCCTCTGGATAATTGTACAAGAGACTGGGCTTCTTGCCCTTTAGTGAAGACTGCCACATTCAGAGTCTCATTCTTTCAGCGGAGAATTGGAATTAACAGTATTTAAAATCATTTGTAACAATTCAATACCATTAAGTGCTAAACTAGTGGAGTATGTGACCAGAGAATTGGCATTTTCTACAGTGATTAACAAAGCAAACCAATGGCCTTTTTACATATTTCTTTAATAATGAATAATATTGCATGTGAGAAGGACTTATGGCTTCATTTATATTTTAAATGAGATCATTATTTAATAACTTATACACCTTATTGGAATTAGACATTTTTGCAGCTCTTTGTATTTTGTGGTAGATCAAGCTGTATCTCTTCACAATTGCAAATCCATTTCTTTTTAATTAGCAGATATCTGGATACTATTTTTGCAGGGGTACCACTGATATATAACTGCTTGACTACTTTGATATATTCATCTTGTACTCCATGCTGGTAAAATAAATAATAAATTACACATTAAATATTTTATCTGCTTTTATAAGTGCAGGTGCAGAAATATGTACACAAGTCTTGTCAGTGATTGTGAGGTGAAAAACAGTTGGTGGGAAGATACAAGTTCTATTACTGCTGACTTTCTCTTTGATAGATTATGATAATTAGTTTTCCTTGCTCTAAACTTTACATACGTTTCTAAATATTTTTCTAGCAGCTATTGATCTATAACACTCTCAGTCCAAAAAATCTAGTTGGAATGTTGTGAACTGTTAATGTTTCTTTTTACTAATATAAGTTTGACATGGGTACAATACTCCTTATAACACACAAAAATTATATCTGTGAATAGGCCTTTTTTATTTGATCATCTCTAAGAAAGACCTGCTCATGAAGCTTCACTTGTCTTTATATTCTTGCTTCCTTATATATAGTGTTAAAAATGGAAATTAAAATAACTTGGCTGTGACACATAAAAATCCATTAAAATGGATATGAATTATTGAACTTTGAACAATTATTGAACTTTAAATCCAGTTTTTGAGAGCTTTGTTATTAAGTATGTCTAAGGTATTTTCTGAAAAAAAGAAAGAAATACAGGAATCATACCTGAAAGTATTTTTGTTTCAGAATAACATTGATACTGTTGAGTTCCTGAAGGAAATTCCACGTGGTTATTTGGTAAATGGGAGTATTTTGGCATGGAACATACATGATTTTGCTTCTAGAAATTTACTTGTTTTATTCTCACTTCACTTCACTTCAGATGGCTTGAATTTTCAGTACTATGATGAATATAATGAATATGCAAGCTCAAACAATGAACACTGGGAATTGGATACACATCCCATAAAGGTCACTTTCCAAATACTGACACAGACCCATTAAGAGTGGCATTTTAGAAAACACTGCATGCATTTATAATACTATTAAAGTTTATGTACAAAAATCAGTGGAAGTCAACAGGAAGAAATTAACTGTCACAGATAGCTGGGTAAATATATACATTATACTCTGTACCTTAACCCCTACTGAAACTGTAAATTAAACGATTTGTTAAAATACATATGTTCAAATAGCTTGGTTACTGTGACTTCTACCATGTGCTGCTGTATGCTACCCTATATTCATTAAATATATTTAGTATCTTCTTTTTACAGCTATTTGTCTGAACTGTGTTTGACATAGACAATTTTGAGTATCTGTTCAAAGGCAAAAACAATACTTTTACTTATTTTAGAAATAATGGTTTCATTTTTCATATTCATGACTCTAAAAATAATCCTTGGGTTTCCCCCCCTTCCTTGTTAAATATTGTCTTGGAATGAACCTTGGTGCATTATTGTAAAATAGGTTGTTGGATGATTCAGAGAGCATCCACTTATAAAATTCTTTAGTAAGTGAGCAGGATATTGCTGAAGTTTGAGGGGAGTTCCAGATTAAAATTGGTACCATTATCCTAGACAATAACACAATTTATGTAATGGAAATACTCTGGTTATACTTCTAAGTTGCTTAATTCATATTCCTCCTGATTCAATATGTGATAACCTGTTTTTTCTATAAAAAACACTATAGAAAGCTTTATAGAAAGAGACACAAAAAGTGAAAATAGGCCTTTTGCCAATTAGTCTTTGTAAAGCAGCAGATACTGCTTACCAATAGAAGCAAGCTGCAAGTTTACTTCTAAAAATCTTACTAGAGAATCATCTTTGAAACACAATCTACTTGGCATTCATGACCTAATTGTTTTTTATTTATTCAATTTCTATCTGTTTTATAGTGGCCATTTACGCATGCTTTTGAAGTATACAACTTTTAAGGCTATGATTTCTTTTACCTTTAAATCCACAATCCCTTATTTATGTTTCTGATATATGTGTAAGCTGGAAGACTAATGGAAGAATTTTGTATATTACTAAACAGATTTTACTGATATGTTAACTTTTCAATGGTTTTATAATTTATGTAGTGGATGCTATAGTCTTGAAAAAAGAATACACCCTCTTGTGAGTTCTATGGTTTTAGATATCAGGATATAGTAAAAAACATTTACCTAAAAGTAGGTAAATTCAACTTCAGATGTGCAACAACACATGACTTGTTACACAATGTCATCTATTTTATAAAAAGAAAACCAAAATGAAAAGGGCATGTGTGAAAAACTAAGTACATTTTATGATTCAATAACTTGTAGATCCACTTTTAGCAGCAACAACTTGGAAGTAATCATTTTCTGTACGTCTTTCACATAATTGTGGAGGAGGTTTGGCCCAATCTTCTTTACAACATTGCTTCAGTTCATTGAAGTTTGTGGGCATTTGCTTATGCACAGCTTTCTTGAGGTCCCACCACAGCATTTCAATTGGGTTGAGCTCTGGACTTTGAGCTTTTGCAACACATTGATTCTTTTCTTTTTCAGCCATTTTGTTCTAGATTTGCTGGTGCGCTTGGAATCATTGTTCTGCTGCATGACCCAAGGTCGGTTTAGCTGTCAGGCAGGTGGCCTCACATGTAACTTTAGAATACTTTGGTATACAGAGGAGTTAATGGTCGACTCAATAACTGCAAGATGCCCAGATCCTGTGGCTGCAAAACAAGTCCACCATCCACCATCCACTTTTGCTTGACAGTTGGTATGAGATGTTTGTGCTGATACACTGTGTTTGGTTTTCACCAAACATGGCATTGTACATTATGGCCATACATCTCCATATTGGTCTCATCTGTTCAAAGGACAGTGTTCCAGAAGTCTTGTGATTTGTTCAGATGCAGCTTAGCAAACCTAAGCCCTGCTGTTATGTTCGTTTTAGAAGAGGTTTTCTCCTGGCAACCCTTCCAAACAAATCATACTTGTTTAGTCTTTTTCTAATTGTACTCTCATGAACTTCAACATTTAACATGCTAACTGGTGCCTGTAAAGTCAGCTGTAACACTTGTTGGGTTTTTTTTGCAATTTCTATGAGCATTTTTTGCAATTTCTATGAGCATTGCCCAGTCTGACTGTGAAGTTTTTGGGATATCCACTCCTGGGAAGATTGGCAACTGTCTTCATTGTTTTCCACTTGTGAATAATCTTCGTCACTGTAAAATGATGGACTTTAAATTCTTTGGAAATGATCTTATAACCCTTCCCAGATTGACATGCAGCAACAATTGCTTCTCTAAGATCATTGCTGATGTCTGTCATCTTTGACATTGTGTTAATACACAATGCTGGAGACCAGCAAACTCCTAAAACTTCAGCTTTCATAGAGGTAGTCGCACTTGCTGATGATCAATTGATCAAGGGCACTTGATTAGCAACACCTGGCTATTTAATTTCTTATCTATGGAAGCAGTAAGACTGCACTCAGTTTTTTCACATATGCTTCTCCAGTTTGGCTTTCTTTTTGTAAAATAAATTATGACGGTGTAATATGTTGTACATTGTTGTTCATCTGAGGTTGCATTTCCCCACTTTTAAGAACTGCTAAGGGCCAGATGATTTTTACTATATCCTGCTATATAAAACCACATAACTCCAAGAGGATATACTTTTTCACATGACTCTATTATGGAATGTTTCTGAAGTAAGTTAAATTTTTATTCAAATAAATGCATTTCTAAGAAGCAGAGAGCACTAAGAGTTGCTTTTAGATTTAATTCTTCATGTAAATTATAGGAGGGATTAGTTAAGAGATTAGGGTAGAATGATTTAATCACTGTCCTTTAACAGATTGTGGTTCATGGGTAATACAAAAACTGCCACTTCTACCCTCCAGCATCTGTGGCCAAAGTTGGTCACTTTATTCCATGTAACAAACCTAATATAGGTAGTCCTCAGTTTATGATTGTAATTGAGTCTGGAATTAGCTTTGCAAGTAAATGCCGTTGTTAAACAGGCTACCATTTGACCAGGCCTGATTTTACATTTTTTTGTGGTGACCAGTAAGCAAACCTATATCCAATGAGCCTTTTTGGCTAGAAATCAAAAGTAAAAACTGGAAAATGGCAAAAAAGTACAAAATGATCATATGACTGGGGCGTTGCAAATGGCTGTAAAAGTGAGCCAATTGTCAAGTGCCCAAAGTGCAAACATATGACCATGGGAGAGTATGTAACCATAATAACTTCAAAATCGGATAGTAAGTACTTTTCGTGGGGCCTTTCCTTTCATTGTAAATAAGGACTGCCTGTAAGAATTTGCTTTTAAGATATTGGTCCATAATGCAGAATTGCTAGTTGGTCCAATACAGTTTTAGATGTTCCATTATTGGGAACATTTTACATAATATTGAGCACCTATTTAAAAAGCATTGAAACATTCCATTTAAGATAAGCTTCATTTCATTAGGAATTGTATAGTTGTATTAGATTATAAATATTAATAAAAAAGATAGATATTGTATAGTATATAACATTCTTGCCAGAGCTTCTGCTTACCGAGCAGTTCAAAAGCATGCAAAGACAAGTAGATAAATAGGTACCACTTCACTGGGAAGGTAACAGTGTTCCCTGCATATGCTGGTCCTATGGCCACGGAAGCATCTCCAGACAACGCTGGCTCTCTCAGATAAGAAACACATGACCATTACCTCCTAGAGTCGGACCCGACTGGACAAAATAAACCTTTACCGTTATATTTAATTGCATAGTTAGATCATTATGATTGAGTGTGAGTTTCATTGTGGTTTATTCATTAAGGCACTACATTTATTCAATATACTGAATATATAAATATATCCTTTATTTCCAAAATGGTTTTGGAACGTACAGATATACTTTAAGCAGACTAAAAAGTAGGTGCCACAAGCAGCTTTTGTCTTCTCCCCCCCCCCCCCCCAATCCTCCAATACAGTGGCAGAGAGCATTCTGGGAACTATAACAATAAGTAGGAAATAATCCATAATTAATAGGTGTGCTACACCCCAGGAACTATTTTGTAACATCCATGGAATGTTAATTTTTTAAATACCTACAGATCTGAAAGTTTGATGATCATTGGAGTAAAATATTTTTGGCTGGAATTGAAGATCATGGTAAGCTAAAACCAAACATGGTATATTATGGTATATAGCATGTTCTGTCAATTCAGATGCTGTAATATTCTTTCAGTGAACTTATATGTTTTTATTTATGCACTTCCTAAGTACAGTAACTTAATTCATATCAGAAAAGCTAAAAATTCACATTTTGATTTAACGATAAAATTAAAATTCAAAATTAGTCAATAAAATTATGCAGTGTCTCATATAACTGTAAATAGATGCTTTGTGAATTCATTGTAGAATGAAGATTGTTGGCCTATAGGGTCAAAGATCAGAGTGGTTTCATTTTTTTCTCAGGCTTAAAAAGTATTAAGAGGTATAGTTTTTCATGATCTAGCCTAAACCCTTCATTATTTTAGATTTATTAACATTTTCATCATCTGAATCCACAGAAAAGTATATCTCAAAGTTCCATCAAAATCTCAATAACGACCACCCCACCATCCATAGATTTGATCTATATTCAAAAAGGTTTCCCATAAAACTATTCTATGGATGTATAAGTCTGCTTCAGAAAAATTAGCAGCACAATTGAGACTCTTGAACATCAGATTTCAACCATCTACAATCTGAACAAACAAACAGGAGTATTTGACATACTACTATTACTTGATATGTTTCACATGTAAATTTCATCTGCGTAACCTATTTTTCCCTCCCACCACTTCATCCTAATTTAAGTTCCACATCAGTTTAGCTACTTCATGCATCAATATAAGCTCTACATCAGTGATGGTGAACTTTTTTGGCACTGAGTGCCCAAACTGGAACACACATGCGTGTCAGAGCGCTAGAAACCTGAACACCAACTGGCTGGTGCGCATGTGCATGCTGGAAACCAGAAGAGCAGCTGGTGATGGCGCGCATGCTCACAGAGGACTCTGCATGCCACCTAGACTAACGCTGCGGCCAGCTTGGCTTGGCCAACTCACCATTAACAAGTCACCATTGCCAAGTTGCGACAGGACAACTCCACTTGGCCAACTCAAATTGTCCATGGGACAACTTGCCACAGATGGCTGGAGTAGTGGTGGGTTGTGGGCGGTATGCCCCGGTACAGGTGTACAGGTGCTTGCTGGGAGCTTTGGTGCTTCGGAGGGCCCACCCGCCCGCCTGTGTTCCTGAGCTATATTTGACCCAACCAGGCCATTAGCACACATGCATGCAGTGTACGGCTCTTGTGTGATGCTCCGCTGAGCAGCTGGAACATCATGGGCAGTGGGTGCGCATGCATGCACAGCACACATGCATGTGGTGGACACCCAGCCCTGTCACAATGTACTGGTTGCAACGTGATCTGGAACCCACCACTGGGCTGGAGGTAGAGCCAAGTGGGTGAGTGGGCAGGTGGCAGATCTCAGTATGGTAGCCAGGGGCTTTCCGCCATCATGGCAACCTAGACTAACTTGCTGTACCAGCTCGGCTTGACCAACTCACCATTAAAAAGTCACCATTGCCAAGCCCCCAACCTCTTTGGCCCAGAGTTTGGTTCAGCTGCAGTGGCAGCATTGGGGTGTGTGAAAATGGGTACTTCTCACCACTGCCACCTCCCTGCCACCCACTGCCTCTGCTATTTCTGGTCTCTTCTGCTCAGAACTTGGCATGGCAGCAGGGTTGGCAGCAGTAGGGGGTGTGAAAATGGGAAGCCCCTGGCCACTGCCACTCTACCCATCCACCTGCTCACCCGGCTCTCTAACAGTCCACTGACAAGCAGACTTTGGACAAATGGAGGCAACTCTGTACCACTGTTATCCTGCCAAGAGTGGTTGGCCTATCAAAATCAAACCAAGAGCAAGACATGTAATACTCTGGGAGGTTACCAAAAAAACACACAAAAACCCTGCTTATGCATTGGTATCAGTGTTCAGAGACTGCCATCATAACACTGAAAAGATGTGTATTGTCCCAAAGGTGGCAACTGGACTTTCTGGTTTTTCTTTGAAGATGAAGAAGCTTCTCATCCACGAAGCTTCTTCAGGTTTTGGAGGAGAAGCAAAACATCTTCAAAAAAACCCCAGAAAGTCCGGTTGCTTCTTGAAAAAAAAGCACCTTTGAGACAACCGCGACCTGGACGACTTAGAATCTCCATAGACAATGTTGTACATTGCAGGGTTGCAAGGACAAAGCCAATACTCTCCAAAGAAAACAACAACAACGAAGTACTGCTCATCATCAAGCTGCTCATTTTTAGCTTGTAAAAGAGCACATGGATAAGCCTAGGCTATTGGAAGAATATTCTATGGATGGATCACACCAAAAGAGATTATTTTACTTGAATGAAAAACTTTGGTGGTTGTATCATGGTTTGGGTCAGTTTTGCTGTCCCTGAACCAGGATGATTTGCTATCATTTATGGAACAGCAAATTCTGAATTGTACCAGCAAATTTTACAGGAACATCAGGATGATGTCCATGAACTGAAGTTCAAGAGAATGTGGGTTATGTGGCAAAACACCCAAAAACACATAAGTCGTAACAACCAAGAATGTTTAAAGCAGGAGAAACATAATTTTTTGGAATGGCCAGGTCTAAGTCGTAACCTTAATCAACAGAAATATTATGGAAGCATCTGAAGTGGGCAGTTCATGCAAAGAAGCCCACTAATATTGCTGAGTTGAAGCTGTTTTGTAAGGAGGAATGAGCCAAAATTCTTCCAAATTGATTAGTAAGTCTAATCAACAGTTATTGGAAACATTTAGTTGCACTTATTGCTGCCCAAAAGGGGCATATCAGGAACTGAAAGGTCAACATACTTTTGCCACACACAAAAGTGGATTTGGATCATCTTCAATAAATACATGGGCAAATATTATCTTTTTGACTTATTTAATTGTATCTTCTTATCTAAGTTTAAGACATGTAGAGAACAGATAACCTTTTAGATCATTTATGCAAAAATAGTGAACATTCAAATGGGTTCACAAATTTTAAACACCACTGCATCTGCAATTTGCCTTTAAAAGGTATGACTTACAACATTTCTTGGATGGGGAGGCAATAATAGACATTGACAATTAGACTTTCTATTTATTCCTCAAAATATTTCAAATCACATGCTCTGTACAATATTGCAAATTCTGTCATTTGGAATTCTGAAGAAGAATTGATATTGTTAGCATACATGGCAACTCTTCCCTTTTTATTATATTGTCAGATATGGGAAAAAGGTGACCCATGCATGATGTTGACAACACCAGAGTCTTACAGGCTGCTATGCTTGTGTTCCTTTTGAATATTTTTCAACTGCTGTATTCCAAATAAGGGAGATGTGCTCAGATCTGTTATATTTTTAAATCATATTTCCTCTTGCGCTAAGAGCTCAAGCTCATCTTTATGAATATAAATGCATATATAATAAAAGTGACCTTTCACTTGAAACAAGTATCTTTTTCTCCTACACAATTGTATGCTTTAATATCAGGTACCTTTTTAACCAGTTTTATGCTGGCGGTAAAGTTGCCACTATTTTTCTGCCACCATTGCATGCAATTTATTTAAGCGTTATCAAGAATCCCCAAGCCAGCTTCTGGAGAACAAAATCTGAATATAACTCATCATGATTTGTTTGTTTATGATTTTGCAACTATGAAAGAGACTGATGCCTGTATTTCCTGATATTTAACAAAAAAACCTATTATGAAAAAGGCTACTAAAATATACCAATGAAAAGTAAGATTAAATGATTTAAGAATACACATGTAAACATGGGATCATGCTAGGTGTTTTCTGGAATGTAGATGTGGCACTCTACTCTGAATGGGTGTTCACATAATGAAGGTAAATTTGTCCCATTCTGTTTGTGCATTTAATAGTGGACAAAAGTTTGGAAACGAGTAACTAACCAATGTAAAGGTAGAAAAATCAAAGTGATTTGCTGACTGAAAAAAATATAGGAGGAGGAATATTAAGATATAGCCCCCTTGAAAAACAATGTTGTAAGTTAAAACCCACCCGTCTCCTAGAGAATGTTTTGGGAAATATTAAAAAGGCAGAATATTTCCCCTAAAAAGAGATGTAGAAATTCAAGAGGCAGAAACTCGACTGTCCCCCCACCCATTGTGAATGAGTCATTAAGGCCTGAGCTAGTCCATTCTACATAACAAAGATCTACTCCCTTCAGCTCCAGGGTGATTGGATTAAGGCATATTAAACGGAAAAAGGTTTCCTCCGTGGGTTCGGATTTCCCGGCTGGGAGAGCGTCACCGGCTGAGTGAATGAATTTAGGATCGAAGTAAGCTGCGTTTGAAAGCAAGTTGTCTTTATTATTTCAGGAAAGCAAGACCGACAGTGATGTAGATCAGCGTTCCTGGGTGAGCTGACCCCGACATACAGTAAGTGTACATTTTTTATACCATTTTCCTCTTTGAAGTCCTTTTGTTTTCTTTGTACTATTGTTTTATCACTTTTTGTGTGTGCCTTTGCTAATGGTTCTAATCCTGTCTTGCATTTTGTTATTCCTCTGCCCTAAAGTACTTCCCATGGAGCTGGGATGAGCCCAAGTGTCTTCTACTGTATTTCCTATTTTTACATTTTTTTGCCCTGGAGCTAATCAGTCTTTGTTGCCACTCTGATCTTTTCCTTTTCTTAAGGGGAACTTCTTCCTGCACTTCCTAGGTCTTTTGTATTACTTTCTACTCTGCAGCTATTTCTAATTGTCCTGATATCCTGGTAATTATTCTCAGGTTTCTTTTAGAATGTATGCTGGCTTTGTTATTCTAGTGACTTTTAGTTTGGTTATGGGCTGTACTTGTTTTCCTAATACAACACTGTCTTGGTGAAGTTCCCTTCCCACAGGCATGGGCCTCAGGACATGATAGTATTAGCCCTTTACCTATCTCACCTGGGAAGCACTGTTCCCTCTAAGGTGCACGGCTGCACGGCCGCACACATGGCAAGAAAAACCCGCGCAGCAGTTTCTAACTGCCGCGCAGGGGCCTCAGAAAATCTAGGGTTAGCACGGGCGCGGGGACGGCGGCAGTAGCTTACGCGGCACAGCTGGTCTCCTAGGACCTCCTACGCGCCGGCTGCGCCGCTCATTACCGTCAATCGCCCTGTGTTCAGCAAAGCAAACGCGGGGAAGTCCTTTGCAAGTGGCTAGAACTGGCCGCCCGCAAATTACCTCCCCAGACTTGTTTTGATGAGCACGGAGCCACTGATGGTAGTTTGCGCCGGCCGCGGCCGCTCAAACTAGCATCAGTCGCCCCGTATTCAGCAAAGCAAGCCCAGGGAGGTCCTTTGTGGGCGGCCAATCCTAGCCGCATGCGCCTGGCTCTGCGGCTGAAATGAACCCCCAAAGCCCCTGCCGCCACCAGAATATCTGCTGCCGCCTCCTCCTCCTCCAACAGCACTGCCGAATTTGCCGCCTGACGCTGCGGCTGAGGTGAAGCCGCCAAAGCTCCCGTCAGCACCCCCGCCCGTGGAAGTGGTGCCTCTCCCTCCACGCAGAGCACCTGAGCTGGCCCCCGGGTTATCCCTCCCCCTTCCTCCTCTGCCGTGCTTTTGCGGAGCCATGAGGCCGCGGGAGCTAGTAGGAAGGTGGCGGAGGTGGAGGCAGCGGCAGGGGTAACCCGGAGCCCAGCTGAGGTGCTCTGAGTGGAGGGGGAGGCACCGCCGCTGCTGCCATGGGCGGGGGCGCCAGTGGGAGCTTTGGCGGCTTCACCTCAGCTGCAGCGCTTGGCAGCAAATGTGGTGGTGCTTTTGGAGGAGGAGGCAGCAGCAGTTATTCTAGTGGCGGCGAGGGCTCGTCGGCATCTTCAGCGGCAGCCTTGCCCCCTGTGAAAAAAACCGAAGATGGAGCAGATCCACGCAGATGACTTCGCAACATGACTGGAGGAGGAATTTTGGGAGTTGAAGTCCACAAGTCTTAAAGCTGTTAGGTTTGAAGACCCCTGGGATTTTTTTTCCTAAAGGGTTAGGGGTGCAAGGATCTTGTAACAACAGTTTTAAGACTTGCGTGCTTCAAATGCCAGACTTTCTGAGCCAACATTTTGGTTGCTAAGCAGGAGCGTTGTTAAGTGATACTGATATTATATAACACTTTTAATTAAGCGGGTACTTTGAATAAACATAACTTTGAGTTTCAAATAATACTGATTTTGTTGTTGTCTTAGGTGACATCTGTGAAAAAAATTCAGGTGCTCAGGCATGAAAATATGCCGCTCAAACACTATACTTTTCTGCTCACACTGAAAAAAAATTAGAGGGAACATTGCTGGGAAGATTACATCAGCAGCCAGCAAGTCAAGCAAACCTGGGAGATAGCCTACGGTGTTGCCCCTACATGGCCCCATGGGAGTCTGACAACTAATCAGAATACAAGCTAAAGTTCAAAGCCCAGAGAGGGCATAAAACCAGGGACTTTCAGCATCTCTGCCCTTTTCTGCTCAGGCCACGTGATCCTGTCCACCATTAAAACATCTTTCCAAGCAGCCTCCATGTTTCCAGTGTCTTTTTCTCCACTTGGAACTGAACCCAGAAGGACATTTCTTCCAACAACAAGATTTCTATCAACTTTAGCTGTTGCCTTAGAAATATCATAGTAGTATTCCTGGGAGCTGTGCAAAAACCACACCTACAAGATATAATGCTGCTGCTTCTGACTATAGTTCTATCAATGTCTTTCAGCCGTAGTCACTTTAAGAGATGTGGACTTCAACTCCCAGAAGTCCCCAGCCAAGCATTGGCCACATCTTTTTTTTTTTGCAATCTGTTTTTTTAATTTTTAAACATAAAAATAAAAAAAACATTAAAAAAATGATCTCATCCATTACATACAGCATGTCGTTTGGTTACAAGTGTTTTTGCATCCATATTCTCAATAACATTTACAACCACAGATTTTTCACCTAATATAACTAAATATCTCACTTTCATTGTACAATGTATATTCAATTACAATTCAATAAACCTAATTTCCTTACACTCTTGTCTGTTTAATAACAATATACCTTTATATAATCACAGATCCCGATATGAAAGAGATTTACCAACCATTTATATTTGTATATCAGTTTTCAATTATGTATAATCCCACCAATCAACTATCGACTACCCTTATGTTCATTATTGTCCTTGTACATCATACATTCAAACAAAGATGTTATTCCTTCATTTTTCAACAAGATATGGCATTGGCCACATCTTTTAAAGTGGCTAAAGTTGAGAAATACTGGTATAAATGATCATTCCGCCAAAGTCACGCTCATCATTCTACCCCAATACGTAAACAGACGGAGTACTAGAAACAACGCTCACATGAACGCTCCAAACTTGCAACAAGTTTGCAACGGCAGTCTAAAAACAAACCCCGTCCTTTACTACCCTCGTTGGGTTCTGCCGCTACTTACTGCGCAAACTCTTAATCCTCCTCTTCTCCGTGCGCATGCGTTGATCCCTCGAGACCGGTGAGATTCGGTTGGGTGGGGGTTGTTGTGAAGCGGCTGGGAACACGTGAAGCAACGTCATCATAAACATTAGTAGCCAAGATGGCAGCTCCGGCAGGAGGAAAGGTAAGGAGGGAGAGGAAGGAAACCTTTTGAGTCGCGGCGACACTAATGTTGCCTTGAGAGCAGAGTAAATTTCATTATGATGGTTGGGACGGAAATCCCGGACTGAGCTGGGAGGAGGTCAGGCCGCTGGCTGAACCGGTCTTGCTTCGAGGGGTGTCCTCCAGATGCGTCAGGGCAAGAGCCCCCAGACCTCGGGCGGGGCTGTGGAGGTGGTGTCAACGGAGGCCCGAGGCTGAGGCGTTTTGCCCTCGTTTGAAGAGGACCGCCTCTTGACCTGCCGGAATCAGGAAAGGTGTATGACACGTGAAAGGTTTCCCGCATCTGGGATCAGGTCGCGGGTTCAAAGGAAGGTTTTGCCTTGGTGCTTTGAAAAGGGAAGTCGTGCAAAGGAGTTTTGGGGAAGGGAACATACCCCTCATAGCGTCGCTAGAAGGCTTTCGTGGTACGGTTTTGTGTAACTCTCCTGTTTATATCTACGTTTCTGATGAATTGTCAGATGGAAGCCACCCATCCTTCATTTTTACTGCATTCTGACCTGTTTTGACTGATTCTTTCAAAGCAGCTGTCTGTGACATGGTTAAAATGCAGGAAAAAAACCTGATTTACAAAACTTCCCACACAAATTTGCCATTTTAAAAAAATCCTGATATTTTTTAAAAATGATATCAACCTAATGATTGTTTGGAGGCTGCAACTAAGACATCTGATAAATAGATGGACTACTGAGGTGCTTTGAAACAGTGGATTAAAACAGAAATGGTTTTTAAAAGGGGGTATTTTGTCACCACAACATTGTCATATTTATATGGTTTTGTACATATAAGTAATGTACAGCACTTTTACATTTAGATCATTTTCAGTGGGAGCACGAAGTTCCTCAGATATTTAATTTTTCTCCTAAGCTAGTAATACTTCTCAGTGTAGAATATTTCCAGTAACTAGGAATTAATGTTTATGTTGCTGGATTACAGCTTTCAATCCATTCTGATTCAATAAACAAATACCTGAACTCAAAAATTTTATTTTTATTGCTTAATGGTATAACTACAATATAAAGAGAAAAGAAATGCAAAACAAAGCACATTCCTAAAAACACATTACAAGAAGTATGTAAAAGCAATTCAGTTTTAAACAACACATTAAATCTTAACTGCATAATATATCAATCAATCAATTTTCTCATTAGAGATAGATTGAGAATGAATGGATTTTAAATCTAGGTCATAATTTTTCTGAACACAGCAAAAATATTTTGGCTCCTCTCCAAGGTGACTAAAATTCTTCAGTTGGTGAATTTTCAATATCTAATTTTGTACCAATTCTTTAAACCTTATATAATCTTCCTAAATTCACATTAGCCATTGCATTATTATTAAACTAAAACAGGACAATTATAGGGCATGTGCAAGGGTTCTCAAATTTATTACATTGCTAGCATAAAAAGTTTTATGTACAGTCCTTAAATGTCCACTGAGATGTTCAGCAAACATAAAAATAGTTTAATGAAACTTATGTTCTTGAAAACTATAAAATCTATCTTAATAATACTTTTCATATATCTGTAGAAGTAAACTTGGTGTCTTCCAAAATACTTTTCAATACAAGGAATGCAACATTTTCTTAAGCTGCTTATATATCACATCCAAATTGAGAAATCAATTTTAGGAAATCCAGATTCTTCTTAGAGTACATGTAATGTTTTAAGGAATGTTTCAAAGTTGGCTCAAAATATTAATAGCTTTTTCTATCTAAATATTAGTTGTAAAAGGTTTTGCAGTGATTTTTCAAGTTAAAATTATTCAAAAATGTTATTTATTTCAAGTAAAGAGTTTAAATTTCCACCCACAAATTCCAAAATCATCAAAACGTGGTCATTATAGGAAATACTTGCAAATGGTAAAAAATGTGTATGCTGAGGTTTTCAAACAGTAATCAGAGCTAGGATTCCAGCATGTTTTATCCTTGGCCAAAATATTTCTGTTGCTTTTCGCCAGAAGCTTTCCTCTCTCCTCCAGAAATGGGTTGAGTTACTCCAGCAACTAGGTTAAAAATAATCATGGCAACATTGCCCAAACA
This sequence comes from Thamnophis sirtalis, assembly GCF_051295495.1. Classification (NCBI taxonomy): domain Eukaryota; kingdom Metazoa; phylum Chordata; class Lepidosauria; order Squamata; family Natricidae; genus Thamnophis; species Thamnophis sirtalis. Next base: position 45,562,869 of record NW_028261389.1, on the reverse strand, counting down.
TTGACAAGGAGGCTGAATCTACTTCAGTTTGAGGGAAAGGCAGTGCTAACTCATTCCATACATAATATCCAGACTGACATTTGTTGGTGTCCTGACTTTGCCCTTTAGAGTGCAGTTTCTATACTGTAATTACCAATTACAGTTACTGAGGTGGAAAGAAGAATGTCTGCAGGACTGGTTTTAGCTGGAGTTGGCCACTCTAGGTTGATAATCTATGGGAGATAGATAGGTTACAGAATTTTTATGTTTTTTCTCTTCCCTCCCACCAAATTTTTCTTTGGAGATCATTTCAAAATTACTAGGGTTATGCTGGCTGGTAACTTCAGATATGGTGATATACCATAGTATACTTATAAGATTTGTTTAGGAATGAAAAGAAAGTTCACTTACATTTATTCATTAAGTTATTTATTTATATATATTATTTATTCCTTATTCACTTTAGCATAAGGTTTGAAATTTCCTGTATTAATATGCAAAGAAATAATTCTATTTGTAATAATTCTTTCTGAAAAAAAATAAGGTACTACTGGTACAGTTACTCTAAATACTAAACAGGGGAATCCATTTTTATCAATCATTCCAGAAATTAAATCTGTACAATAGAGAACTTCTGTATTCCATGAAGTTGATTCAGGGTTTTCTACCTGTATTTTCTATCTCTAAAATACCAATTAACAGATATTGCCTGAAGCTTGTCACCCTTTTATAAAACCAGATTGTGCAAGATGAATTTCAGGAGTAATATAGCTTGCAATCTTGGCATTCTTTGTTTTGCCTTTTGTATCAGGTTAGTTCACTGGTTCTCAACCTTTTCACCACAGACCCCTTTAAACACCTTTGTGGCCATGGACCCACAAGACTTAGCCCAATATTTAAATCATAACATTGCTTCAAGCCTTCATGGACCCCCTGTGACAACATCGCAGACCCCCAGAGGTCTGCAGACCACAGGTTGAAAACCACTGGGTTACTTAATTTGTGGGTTATAATTTTTAAAAAAGTTGAATGGCTCTCATCAGGGTGGATTTGATTTAAATCAAGTCAATTTAAATCATAATTTTTAAAGAGCAACTGTCATCTCTGGCCCACAGTGGCTCCTCTGACCCCCCTGTTGATTCACCAACAGTCCCATTCATTTTAATGGGATGACTGGTGATGCGGCAGTGACACAACAAGGTGAGGGACATGATGGGCAGCAGGTAAGTGGATACATGCTAACAAGCGCTGCCATGATGGATCTGAAATGACAGGTTCTTTTTAAATGTAAGGACTCATTCTTGCTGGTAATTAAAATCTTTAATATTATTTGCAAACAAAATGAAGGTTTCCTTTTCAGAGCTTGGATTCATTGAATGAGTTTACCAAAAATGTAAATAATACAGAATAAGCTCCATTTCATGCTGAATAAGCTAAATTAATGTATGTATCTTAAATAGAAAACTATCTTTAAATAAATTTTTATTCCAAAAGCATTTTATTAAAATAAATTTGATAAAAATCATAAAAATCCAATTTAAATGAAAAAAAATCTGATTTAAATAAAAATCTGATTTTTTAAAATTTTGTTTAAAAAGAATCATTGATTTTTATCCACCCTGGGTCTTATGAGCCTAAGCAAACCTAAAAGCCTCCCATCTTTCGTACAGAGAAATATAGTACTTGGTTTGGAGATGGGAAAAAAATCCTCAAATATTTCTTTCACTTGTATTCATTGTTAAAGTTACAGGATTGTCATGACAGAATTGGTAGGAACTTATGTTATCATGCAATGATATGTGGTTTTTTTCATTATGATATTATAAATGCGAAAAAATGAATTGGCTGGTGTGATGTAGGAAAGTTTAATAACTCCATTCACTTTTGCTTGGTTTCTGAAGCAATGATTTATTTTGAGCAGAGGCATATGTGCATATGAGTGTTACATGTGAACCTGAAAATGTTCATGTGTTGCCAGTGCCATGATTTAAAGCTTAGACAACTGGACAAGAGGTTAGATCTAACACTTTCAGATTAATTTTCTAAAATATAAGCAAGTCTAAATTAGTTTCACTTCAATTTAATGAAATAGATTCATAAACATAGAATGTATCTTAAAATATTTAAAGGCATGTCTTTTCCCATTTGTTCCTGTCCTTGAAAGCCTATTCAAAGGGTCCATGCCCTCTGAAGTATGGGGAGTGGCTGATGGAAGTGGTCTTTTTTTAGGGTTACTTATTTCCATATGGAACATTATTTTTTCTGAACTTTTAATTATTTTTCTATTTGACCTTCTGTGTAACATTCTAACTAGCCTTCCTTTTTTATTTCTGATATCTTTATTTAAAAGCTTTAAATTGATAGCCTTTTATTTTAATAGTTCCTTGCTTTGTGACTAACATGCTTTTGGAATCAATAAAAATGGAATAAACTATTTTTGAGCTCTTGATTTTAATATAGCTTGTATTGCAAAACTAGTCTTGTTTATTTTTCCATCCATATCATTATATCCCCCGGCATGTAATGTTCTATTCTAATAGAAACTCTGCCTAATTTGTTACTTGACTGGGCTAGTGAGTATGCAATAGAAGCTTGTCATTTTCTCTGAAAGATCCAAATTGCATTACAGTAATTGGTTTTGTCCCCAGAGCAGGTTCAAAACAGATTGCCAAAAATGCTCTTAATGAAACAACTCTACTAAATTTGTTATTTTTATTTTTTATCTTTTAGCTTATATATGAACAAGAAGGAGTTTTCATTCATTCTTCAAGTGAAAATGATGAAGATCATGATGCTTTACAATCTGGATTATTGCGAGTCATTGAAAAGGTTACACATCATAATGTAGGGTTTTCTCTTTTGAATATAACTATATAACTAAATATATACCGAATATATTCCTGTGAATTTACCTTCCACTGTTTATGAAAGATGACAGATAGTTTGTATAGAATAAATTAATATTTTGTAAATAGAAACATATGATATGACTGACTTACTTTTTTAATAATTGCATCATTTGTGTTTTAGGGTACTGAGGTGATAATAGATTGGAGACCTCTAGATGATTCACTAGACTCTTCTAACATTCTATATGCTAAAAAGGTATGTTGATTATTTGTAGCAATTGTTGTTAAAGCTTTAGAAGTGTACCTTAGAAAACTGAAATAAAAATAAAATGAAGGTTTGAAACAATCAGATTGCCTCCCAAATATTTTGTATTGTAACTCCCAGAAGCCCCAATGAATATTTCTAAGGGTCAGAATTTTGAGATTTCTTTTTTAAAATATCAGAGTAAGCCAGATCAGGAAACAAACAAAGAAGTAGAACTCTACTGTACCAATGCAGGTTATTATAGCAGAATCTTCAGAGTTTTAACATATTCTCTTCGTGTTTTATCAGAGACTCAATTTGGGGCAACTTTAATTGTTTTTCTCACACGTTCTTGCTTTCCCAGGCTTAGCTCATGTTTTCTAATAGTCTCCTCCTCATAGGTCATGCCTCTGATCCTTTACAAGGATGGGTAATATTTTGCTTCTTAATATTTTGCTTCTTAACCTTTTTAGAAAACAGAGGATCACAATTTGTGAGTGCCGATGTAGATGTCATATAAATGTGACTGTTTTTCTGTGATTTTCTTTTTTAATTGCTTAATCTTTATAGTAGGCTAAGTGATAAGAAACAATAATGTAACTTTTGAATTAACGGAATTGTGGAGACTGCAAAAATTGAATGAGGACTAGTTTTTCACTCATGATCTTGAAGATGGCAGGTTGTCTTTCTAAAAGGTTATTTGCACCATCCAATAATAGATTATCTTGGGAGGAGAAGAACTTGAAAAAATATTTCCTTATCTCTGGTGGGTGTAATCACCACAGAAGGCAATAATACATAGCACAATTGCTATGTATGTTTATTGAATCAAAGCTTGAATGCAGTTGACCCTTTAATATATTTTTTATTCTGACATATCTAATTAGAGATACAAATTGTTGGTCAACATGATTTTAATTATAATCAGGTTATTTCATTTAATACTCTGGCAATTCCCAAACAATCAATTCCCAAACTGATTTTCTACTCTTGAAAAGATAATAAGAAATAACAGATAAAAAGCAGCAAATTGTAGGATGTTTTATATTTTATACAGACCTTTATATACTTCACATACTTTTCACAGCATTTATATATATATATATATACATACATACATACATACACACACACACACACACACACACACACACACACACACACACACAATTTCTCTTTATCTTCAATTACAATGGTAATGAACTTTGCAACCAGTGCTTGCATTTATGATCTTTATAAGTCTGTAAAGCAAAGGGAAGTTAAGTAAGATTGTAAGCACAGAAACAGATTCATTTGGTGACTGCTTCACTTAATGACTGACTTGCTGGTGCCAATAGCATCCCTAAACAAGGATTATTTGTAGTGCAATCCTGTGTTACTCTATTGAAAATCAAGCTTCAGTGGGTTTTATATTCAGGTAAGTGTCTTTAGGATGACAGCCTAACACAGCTGTTCTCTACCCAGAATGAATACAATGTAGTTACTTAATGTAATACCAATTTCACTAAATCAAATGAACAAGATATATTTTTAATGACAGTGATCACTGGGCTCCTTGCCAAAATAAAACGGAGATTTACAAAGTCCACAAGTTTATAGCTGATACATCTCTAAAGTAATATATAAACTCCTTTACAGCAGAAATGTAGAACTTGATAATAACATAGGTTGACCTTAATATGGGCTGACCTGCTGTATCTACAGTATATTCTACTTTTCTGAATGGGCTCCAAACCTGTATTTTCTACTGATAGCACTTGCTAACATAAACAGTGTCTTTTATTGTATCAATAGTTTTTACTTCCTTCACAGAAAAAGCAACAAACTTATTTTTTAAACCTGTCTCCTACCTGTCCAGAGTTTCAGTTTACCCGCTCTGCCTAATCTGCACTTCAGAACCATACTATATATGTAAGACAAGAATATTATTTGTCCCCCACACCAGAGGAAGACGCAGTTTATAAAACAGAGCTTCTCTTTATTTTCTACTTTGTAATCTAAATGTGTTGGACTCTTGACAAGCTGCTTTTGATTAATCTGCTGATAGAGTATTGTTACAATTTTAGCAGACAGTTTGGGGAATGATCAGCTGCCCATTGTTCCATTCTCGATCATGGAAATTCATGTCCTCAATTCTTGGTATTTTTATCTGTCATACCTTGGTGTTCTTCTACTGTTTGGTACATCAGTGTTTTAGTTGATCCTGCTATGTTATTGCATTTTTATGCACTTTTGCATTCATATGAATTGTATGGACTTTATTAGCCTGAATATCCATCTTACAGTTCACTAAGCTTTTATAGTTTATAGAATTATATTTCATTATTATCCATCATGATTATTTGCTGGATAAGCCTACAAAATGATTGAAGTATGTTGAAACATGAATTGTGTCCGCTTCAGCTAGTGTTTGGTTCCTGTATATTCTTTAAATGTATTATAAACTTCATAGATTCTCGGCCTGGTCACGAGAGAGAGAAATCTCTCATGTTCTCCTCTGCTACTGGTATAGAAGACAGATATCTTGGTTAACATCCAGCATTTAAAGATTTTTGATTTGATTTAGAGATGCTTCGGAGAGATAGCTCAAGACTGTTAAATGATTTTGTGGACTAAGGCAGAGCCTTGAATAATATTACACATTTGTGTAAGTAGTAATCATTAAAATATTCCAAGATCATAAGACTAGAAAATCAAGGGTCTTTGATTTCTTTAACTATAACATGACAGCTTGCATTAAAGTTTTAAAGGAAATCTGTCACAATTTACTGTTTACATAGTTCACATTTGTTGTTTATTCAACTGTTAGATATATGAACTCTTTTTTTTAATTGTTTGTGGGGGATGGAAAGCAAATGACTTCACTGATAGTTCTACTATGTCATTTGAGAAAGAAGTTGCAAAAGCATAGAGATGGAATGTTGTGACTGATGCCTTAAACAAGCCAAAGATTGAGTAATGCTATATCTGAGCAAGACTATTTTTCTTCTGAAGCTAAAATGCTATCTTTTCCATTCCTTGAGCTGGACTATAAAACAAAGTTTTATTATTTTTTGATTGGCAGTTTTCTTCAAAGTAAATTGTTTTACAACTTGGCTTACTGTACTTTTTAATCTTAAATTTGTATATGACAAAAATGTTGTTCCTTGGAACAAATTTGCTTTATAGTTGTGGACAGAAAAATGGATGCTGGATAAAATTGATGGATAATTTTTTTTTAAATAACTGGTTCACAAGAAAAATGGCTGCTCGTGTTGTTTTGGTATTTTAATTTAGGATTCCAGTTCAGTTGTAGAATGGGTGCAGACTCCTAAGGAGAAGACTTTCAGAGGGGTGGAACATACGAACAGTTATGAAGCAGAATGGGATATGGTCAACACTGTCTCTTTTAAAAAGAAGCCACATTCAAATGGAGGTACTTAAGTAACACTTATTATTAAAATATGAAAGTGACTTTATTGGTTGAGCCCTATGATATATCTTCCTGAGTATAGCCTTTTTACTTCTGGTGCTTGCTTGCTGCTGTGCTTGTGAAGTTTCTTTCAGCTAATAATGCTGATCATCTATTTTTCATAACAAAGGGAATTCTAAGATTCTGAATTCAGGTATGTATACAGAAATAATATTTAAAGAATTCACTAAAAATATTCCATCTGTAGCAAAAGACTCATTTTGGATAGTGAGATGAATGGCATTTAAATTTAATAAATGAAAGTACAAGGCATCTGTATTTGTTAAAGGCATTTTTATTGGAACTAAAGGATGTTCATTTGTTACAAGTCTATATGGACAAATATGTTTGTGCATTATTTGTTAATTTTTACAGTTTGTTTATGTCTCATCCCTAGTGGACCGTGGACTGTTAACATATGTTATAATAAGAAATACATTACCTTAAATCATTAAAACAGAAATAGCTCATCCACCTAAGAAAACACTATGCATAAGAGAAGGAAAAATGTAAGGGCATTTCCCCTCACCAAAAAGTTGTGTTTATCAGTCAACCAAAGCATTATTATAACACCCATCAGCATCATTTTACTAACCAAAAGAGTCTAGAAAGTGTTTTTTTGTGAAAATATTGATTGCTATTGAGGAAGAATTTTACAAATAAATAAATAAAAATGGCAACTCAATACAAAATCTCTAAGACTATGGTTTGCAGTTGCAGACTCCCATTTTGATGCAACTTGGGCAGTAAACAATATTCAAAATTTCATCAGCAGAAAACCTGGAGTCTGAAGATTTGGTTTCTACAAAATATTGCAAAAAGCTTGGGAAGCAAGCAACTATGCATTATTGGTTGATAGGAAATTGAGAGTGATCCTGGACACAAGATCATGAGGGAAAGTGAATGAAGTAGGAAGAATTGGATCAGAGAATGAAGAGCGGTGAGAAGGAAAAAGAGGAAAAGCTGCCAACACCAAAAATAAAATTGTCTGGAATAAGTTCATATTTGGATCATCTGGTTTCATACACTTACTACTACTCAGGATTATTACCTCCATTTATGTTATGTATTACAAAGAAAATAATTATTCAGAAGTAACATGCTTAAAAGACTAAATTGTACATCACAACTTTACTCTTTGATGTGAAACCAATTAGCACATTTGGTTTCTTACAACATTTGCAAAAATTTATAACATAGAATGTTAATAGATAAATATAGTGTAGGTTATTCTTGATAATTACTCTAAGAGTTCTTATGTGATTTACTATAATACTTCCTTTATTGCTGTAAGACGGAATGTGTTTAAAATTGTTCAATAGAAAATAATGCAAATGAAAAAAAATAGAATAACAGAATTGGAAAGGACCTTGGAGGTCATCTAGTCCTTCCTCTGCTCAAGCGGGAGATCTTATATCATTTCAGACAAATGACTGTCCAGTCTCTTCTTGAAAGCATCTACTGATGGAGCAGCCACAACTTCTGAAAGCAAGCCATTCCACTGGTTGATTGTTCTCCTTAGTTCTAGGTTGCTTCTCTCTAAATCTTTAGAAACATTTCCAATTCACATGTTACATTATTAAGAATGTATGCTGATTATTGGTCATTGGTAAAAAGGCAGTTCACTAATTATATAGTAATTATATGTTTTATTTATCTTCTTGAATAACAAAGAACTAGTAACAAATGCTAATGTTACTTATTTATGAAATGTGTGTGCTGTTCGTCTTCCCAAAGGCGACTCTATAAAATATGTTATAGAATCATCTCTATTTTATTAAAGCATTTTAAATATTTCATCAGATTTCATGATTTCAGCATATTGCTTTTCACCTCTTTGCTATCAAGGTTTTTTAAAAAGAGAATTCAGTAACAACATGATATTTAATCTGTTCTAATTAGAAGTACAGTGTTTCTGAGAGAGGTAAAATTGAAGTTGAAGAAATATTAATTCAGTTTTGGGTTGGCGGAGTGCTCTGTGTGGTACCTGTGAGCATTTTTGGAGCATTTTTCATTAACTGAAATTAGTGTGTTACTTGAAATCTCTTTTGATAATATCTTATCACAAACATGAGACGGTCCAGATTGCATGTTGCTTCATCTTTCATAGAAAGAGAACTTTGGTACCAAAATGATCTGCTTTCTTCTATAACTTTCATACTTTCTTCTCAATACATGGATGCTAAATCCTTATTCATTTGTGAGTAAATGAACAAATATTATTCCTTCTTCATATTAAAGTGATATGATAAAATGATAAGAAATGATAATTAAAAACTAAAATATGTGAAAATGGGACAAGTATTTGCTTTTTTTTATAATTATCCACATCTAGCCAGAAAGTATTTAAACGCCAAGTATTTATTTTAGAAGAAATTTTTTCAGTTGCAAGGAAATCATAATTGTGGTAAAATAATGCAGTTGTGAAAATGCTCTTTATCTTTTTTATTCTTTCAGATGTTTCAGTTCGTACAACTGGCGAGAACAAGTGGTCCTTCCTTTTCAGTTTAACAGATTTAAAGTCAATTAAACAAAACAAAGAAGGAATGGGATGGTCCTATTTGGTATTCTGCTTAAAGGATGATGTTGTCCTTCCAGCTCTTCATTTTCATCATGGTGATAGCAATTTATTCATCCAAACACTTAGAAAATATGTGGTGCTTTGTGAGTAAGTATTCTTAGGATTAAACACAACAAAAGATGTACTTACAATGACATTTAAAAGTTTGTGAATTCTTTTGAATTCTCATATTTCTGCATAAATATGTTCTAAAATGTTATCTGTTGTCCACACAAGTTCTAAAATTAGGTAAGAAGTACTCAATTAAACAAGTGAATTGCATGGGAACCAGCAAATTATTCTATATTCTAACTTTCACAAAGCTCAGAATTGCATTCTTTAAAGCTGGATTTAACATTCCTCCCTCTGCATTTCTTCAAGGCAGATACAGTAAAATCCTTGTAGCTGAGCATATTTGCTCATATGGTGATGAGGATTTAAAACTATTCATTACATGTGGAGTAGCTAAATTTTGTGTTGCTGTGATAAAAGCAAGATATAATTGGGTAAAGGTAAAGGTTCCCCTCGCACATATGTGCTAGTCGTTCTGACTCTAGGTGGCAGTGCTCATTTCTGTTTCAAAGCCAAAGAGCCAATGATGACTAAAGACGTCTCTGTGGTCATGTGGCCAGCATGACTAAATACCAAAAGAGCACAGAATGCTGTTACCTTCCACCAAAGGTGGTTCCTATTTTTCTACTTGCATTTTTGCATGCTTTCAAATTGCTAGATTAGCAGAAGCTGGGACAAGTAATGGGAGCTCCCTCCGTTATGTGGCGCTAGAGATCAAACTGCCGAACTGCTGATCTTTCTGATTGACAAGCTCAGCATCTTAGCCACCGAGTCACCACGTTCCTTGGTTAAAGATATATTTATCTTCGTTTTAAATGTTATTTTTGTTGTGGTACATCTCAACTAATAAATTGTAGATGTATAATTTTTGTTTTTTATTTTATACATTAATGCTCTATATCTGTGATGATAAACCTATGGCATGCATGCCCAAAAATGGCATGCAAAGCCATGTCGCCCTGCACACACAGCCTGTTTGTCTTTCGGGTTTTTGGCATGCACAATGAACAGCTGTCCTGTGTGCAGCAGTGCTGAAAACAGGTCTGCACATATGTGTCGGCCAGCTGATCTTTGGGAGGAAGTTCAGCTTTTCTGGAGCATGGCTCCGACGAGCATGCGTGTGTGAAATGTTTTTGCGCTATCACTGCTCTAGATTTATCTCCTAGGTAGCAGTTATATTAACAATTGTTAATAGAGGGTGAATGTTATATTTTGTGATTTATTCTCCTAGTTGTTATTGTATTTATTTGCTTCACTTTGGTTTTATTATTTTAATTTTTTGCTACCGTGTTTCTCCAAAAATAAGACAGGGTCTTATTTTCTTTTGAAATCCCCCTCCCCCGAAATAAGCACTTGGCCGTATTTTCAGGGAGGTCTTATCATTTTTGAGGTGCAGGAGGCGGCGAGCGTGATCACCTCATGACTGCTACTGTGTTGCAATATTTTCAGGGAGGGTTTATTTTCAGGGGAGGGCAGTAACGTGCGGTGAGGTTTATGGCTGGTGAGGCACTGACATCATCACAATCTTTTTATTAAAATGCCTTTGTAATGCAGGGGTTTTTAATAAAAGGATCCACGCCATTTTTTCCCATTCTTGCGCATTTCTAGGGGATGGCGGGCAAGAGCGTATCCCTGAGGACCATATGCAGTGACCACCAGTGGCCAACAACAACAAAAAAAGCCATAGGTCTGAGAAAGTTTCTTTTCTTTTCTTTTCTTTCTTTCTTACTTTTTTTCTTTCTTTCTTTTCTCTTCCTTTCTTTCCCCCTGATTTGTTTCCCTCTTTTTTCTCTTTCTCTCATTCTCTTCCTTCAGCTCTCTTTCATTTCTTTCCCCCTCTCCCCCTTCTCTCTATAATTTGTTTCCCTCTCTTTTCCCTCTCTCCCATTCTCTCCTTCCAGCTCTCTCTCTCTCTCTTTTCTTTTCGTCTCTTCCTTACGCATGCAAGCAAAATACTTTTCTGGGCTGGGATCACGGCGGCGGGGACAGCGACTCCTTCCGCTGCCGCCATAGAGAAGTGAATACCTGGCTGCCCTGCAGAGAAGAGCCACGCTGTGCAGGAGACTCCTTAGCACTAGACTCAGGTCAGCGCGAGCCATGGTCCCATTCCCCTCCTTCCTGAGCCAACATGAAAGGGACCGCGGCTTGTGCTGACCTGAGTCTCCTGCACAGCGTGGCTTTTCTCTGCAGTGCAGCGGAAGGAGTTGCTGTCCCCGCCACTGTGATCCTGGGGTATTTTGCTTGCACGCACAAGAAAGAGATGAAAGAGAAAAGGGGGAAAAGAGAGAGAGATAGAGAGAAATGAAAGAGCTGGAAGGAGAGAATGGGAGAGAGGGAAAAGAGAGGGAAACAAATTAGAGAGATAAGGGGGAGAGGGAGAGAGAAATGAAAAAGCTGAAGGGAGAGAATGAGAGAAAAAAGAGAGGGAAACAAATCAGCGCTAAAAGCCACACCCGTCTTCCCTCCCTTCCTCTCCACAACCTTTCCCCGAAAGCTTTTTCCCAAATAATACCAGCAGCCATTTCATCTCCACCAAAGTAGATACATACACACACCCATGCGTGACACACACACACACAACACACATGCACACCAAACAATAAAATAAAATAAAAAATGGCAGAAATGGAGAAAGAAGTGAGACCTCAAAGAAAATAAAAGAAGCAGGAAGCTGGCTCATCCTGTAAAAAGAGAAATCAATGAAAAGATGAAGGTACATCTCTGCGCTCCCCTTTATTGTCACTGTATTGCAAGCGAGAAGGGAAGAAAAAGGGAAGAGGGGTAGCGTTGAATCACAGGAAGAATGAGCGCCCTCTACTATGAGGCAGGAGAACTGTGTGCCTCACCTACCTTGGGACTTTTTAGGCTTTTAAGCCTTACTTAACTCTGCTTGAACGATCATAAAACGCCTAAAAAGGTTTAAGGTTTTAATGGATTTGTATGCCGCCCAATCCCGAAGGACTCCGGGCGGCTTACATAAAAACAATGTAAAAATATTAAAAAGAATTTAAAATACAAGATAAAACGAATTAAAAAAACACAGCATGCACTCAGTCTTGGTGGGGCTGAAGTTCAATCAAAGATCAGCAGCCCCAGGCTTGCCGGAAGAGCCAGGTCTTAATAGACTTACGGAAGGCCGAGAGAGTGGGGAGGATCCGGATCTCAGGGGGTAGATCGTTCCATAGGGCTGGAGCAGCTACAGAGAAGGCTCTCCCCCGAGGAGCCGCCAGACGACATTGTGTGGTCGACGGCACCCGGAGAAGGCCCACCCTGTGAGATCTTATTGGACTCTGGGAGGTATATGGCAGGAGGCGGTCACAGAGATATCCAGGTCCTAAGCCATGTAGGGCTTTAAAGGTGATAACCAGCACCTTGAAGCGTGTTCGGAGACCAATAGGGAGCCAGTGCAGCTCACGGAGGATAGGTGTAACATGGGTGTATCTAGGTGCACCCAGTATTGCTTGCGCAGCTGCATTCTGGACCAATTGTAGTCTCCGAACACTTTTCAAGGGCAGCCCCATGTAGACCGCATTACAGTAGTCGAGTCTTGAGGTGACGAGGGCATGAGTGAGCATTTGGAGTGCCTCCCGGTCCAGGTAGAGCCGCAACTGGTGCACCAGGCGAACCTGGGCAAAAGCTCCCCTGGTCACAGCTGACAAATGATGTTCTAGTGTCAGCTGCGGATCCAGGAGAACACCCAAGTTGCGGGCCCTCTCTGAGGTGTGTAAGATTTCACCCCCAGGGTTTAAAGGTGGAATATCTGGACTGTCTTTGGGGGGCAACATCCATAGCCACTCGGTCTTGTCAGGGTTGAGTGCAAGCTTGTTCATTCCCATCCAGACCCTGACAGCTTCCAGGCACTGGCACATTACTTCCACCGCTTCACTGAGTTGGCACGGGGCGGACAGATACAACTGGGTATCGTCCGCGTACTGGTGGTATTTAATCCCATACTGGCAAATGATCTCACCCAACGGCTTCATGTAGATGTTAAATAGGGGGGACAGGATCGAGCCCTGCGAAACCCCGTATTTAAGGTGCCTAGGGGTCGACCTCTGTCCTCCGACCAACACCGACTGCGACCTGCCAGAGAGGTAAGAGGAGAACCACCGTAAAACGGTGCCCCCCACTCCCACCTCTTCCATCCGTCACAGAAGGATACCATGGTCGATGGTATCGAAGGCCGCTGAGAGGTCAAGAAGCACCAGGATAGAGGAATGTCCTCTATCCCTGGCTCGCCAGAGATCCTTGGTCAGTGCGACCAAAGTGGCTTCGGTGCAGTAACCAGGCCTGAAACCATACTGAAAGGGGTCTAGATAATCCGCTTCATCCAAGGTCCGCTGGAGTTGGGAGGCCACCACCTTCTCAACAACCTTCCCTAAAAATGGGAGGTTGGAGACTGGACAGTAATTTTTAAGGGCAGCTGGGTCCAGAGAAGGCTTCTTAAGGAAGGGTCTCACCACTGCCTCCTTCAAAGGTTGTGGGAAAGACCCCTCCTGAAGAGAGGTGTTTACAATCCTCTGGATCCAGCCTCGTGTCACCTCCCTGCTGGTCGAAACCAACCAGGAGGGACACGGGTCCAGTAGACAGGTGGCAGCACTCATTGCTCCTAGATGTGGCATGCAGTTCTCCTGCCTCATAGTAGAGGGTGCTTTTTAAGAGGCTTTTTTAAACAGTTAGGCAGTCGTTGACGGTGAGGCAGCATCTAGCTAGCCTCACCTCAGCACTCGACTTTTCCCTTTTACATTTTTTTCTTTTCATGATGAGAGCGGTGAGGCTGTGCCTCACCTGCCTCACCTGACTGCAAGTCACTGGGGGAGAGCTTATTTTAGTGCATGCGATCAAAAGCCGCATGGGCTGATTATCCGGGAAATCTTATGTTCGGGGAAACAGAGTAGTCCAAATAACTATTATTATTGAGTGAGTCAAAAACTTTATACTTGTTCATTGATTTATTGAGTGAAAAGATCCAAAGCTACATCTTTTTTTCCTACAGACAAATGTTTGCAACTCATTTGTTTAATTAATAAATGTATTGATTTTTAAGACTTGTATAGAGTACAAATAACAGTTTAGATCATATTGATGCAGAAATATTGAAAACTACAAAAATACCCATGCTCCACTATGAAACTATATGATCGGGCTTGATTAATTGACACTTGAAAATTAATGAGTAGTTACCATCGGCCTCTCCCCTCCCCTTCTCTCCTTCAGGCTTGCCCCACAGAATCCTCTCCATTCTGTCTCCTTCTCTCCTTCAGGCTTGCCCCACAGAATCCTCTCCATTCTGTCTCCTTCTCTCCCTCAGCCTTGCACCATAGAAACCTCCTCCTATCCTATCCTATCCTATCCTATCCTATCCTATCCTATCCTATCCTATCCCCTTCTCTCCCTCCGCCTTGCCTCACAGAAACCTCCCCTCTTCTATCCCCTTCTCTCCCTCAGCCTTGCCTCACAGAAACTTCCCCTATCTTATCCCCTTCTCTCCCTCAGGCTGGCCTCACAGAAACCTATCCTATCTTATCCCATTCTCTCCCTCAGGCTTACCCCAAAGAATCCTCTCCTACCTTATCCTTTTCTCTCCCTCAGGCTTGCCCCACAGAATCCTATCCTATCCCCTTCTCTTCCTCAGCCTTGTTCCACAGAAACCTTCCCTATCCTATCCCCTTCTCTCCCTCAGTTTGCCCCACAGGATCCTTTCCTATCCTATCCCCTTCTCTCCCTCAGCCTTGCCCCACAGAAACCTCTCCTATCTTATCAACTTCTCTCCCTCAGGCTGGCCCCATAGAATCCTATCCTATCCCCTTCAACCTTGCCCCAAAGAATCCTCCCCGTCCTATCCCCTTCTCCTCCTCAGTCTTGCCCCACAGAAGCCCCTCCTAGCTTATCACCTTCTCTCCCTCAGGCTCCACTCCAAATGCCCAGCCAGCAGGCCAGATGAGTCAGTGCTGGCCTCGCCCACACCCAAGTTTTCAGGTTGGGGGGAGGAGGAGTAGAATGTCTAACTTCTTAGAATCAGAGCATGTTAGTAATAATATAAGAAATACTCATGCTCTGATGGTCATTTCAAAAAATCCTTTGTTACCGAGCACCTAGAAGCCAAGAGGAACATAGGTGCCAAATTTCAAATTTGTAGGCTTTACGGTTCTGGATATTTCGTGATTCCTGTGTGAGTCTTTTCCATTTATATATAGATTTAAAATGGTTCACAAACTTTTAACCACTTGTGTAGATTGTGGAAACAGAATAAATACAAGAAGTGACTTTTAATGCATAATGTACAATGAAACTTTTGGTAATTTTTTTGAAGATCAGTAATATAGAGCACTGGTTCTTAAATTGTTTACCCAATTATGCCTTTTCCCAATTTTGAATAAGTCATTACCTCCACAAAAATAGATGCACTGTTGTTTCAGTAATATCAGTCCCAAACTTGATTCTTACCTCACAAGCAAGCAATTACAAATTGCTTCATTAGCCCCAGGATATTCCCAAATTACCAAATTATCTAAAATGCAATTTGCAAAAATAATAATAAATTAAAATAGACTTTTAAGCAGTCTTCTGTACGTCTCCCAAGAGACTTTCCACCTTAGTTATTTCCTTGCTCCAGGGCAAAATAAAAAAAAATTGTATGTATGGTATAATATGAACAGCTTCATATGCTAAAGGATTTAATTGTAGAAAACCTCTGGACTAGTTGATTTGGTATTATTCAGGTAAATGACAAGACATTCCAGAGTTCCTTGGAATAGTCTGTTTGCAAAGATGAAATGTTTGCATGTCTATTGAACTCCTCATGGAAAAATTGAACTTGAAAATAAAAGTGATTTTGCTCACAGTGATAGAATTAAAGGAAGCATTGAAGAGACAAAATAATAATAAAATACCGGCCCCAGACCAGTGGTGGGATTCAGCCATTTTGCACCACTTCGGGAGAACCGGTTGTTAACTTTCTGAGCAGTTTGGTGAACTGGTTGTTGGAAGAAACCTTTAGGGCAGAGAACCAGTTGTTAAATTATTTGATTCCCACCACTGTCCCAGACAGTATACCTGTAGAATTGTATAAAGCCATGCAAAAGCAGACAGAAACAGTGATTTTAGACTTATTTAATGAAGCACTTATAGAAGCAAAGTTACCAAAATCATGGAGGGAAGCATATATAACATTGATACCCAAAGAGGATTCGGACCATCAACAAATAAAAAATTACAGACCAATTTCTTTAGTAAACACAGATTATAAAATCTTTATATCAATAATGGCAGAGCGAATTAAAAAAATATTAAGTGGAATTATCCACACAGATCAAAATGGCTTTTTACCAAAACGTCAATTAAAAAACAATATGAGGATAATTATAAATACACTAGAATATTATGAAGAGAACAAGTTGCACTGGTCTTTTTAGATGCCCAGAAGGTCTTTGATAACTTGAATTGGCATTTCATTATCACACAATTAAAAATGATGAGATTTGGAGAAAAATTTATAAAAATGATAGAATCAATTTATTCAGCCCAGACAGCAAAAATAATAATAAATAGTGACACTACAGAAGAAATTAAAATATGGAAAGGAGTGCGACAGGGTTGTCCATTATCACCTTTATTATTTATACTATCATTGGAAGTTCTACTAACAGAAATTAGAAACAATCAAGAAATAAAGGGATTAAAAATTAAAAAAGTAATATAAAACACAGGCATTTGTGGACAATATGGTATTCATATTAGAGGATCTATTAAAACCAGAAATTAAATTAATCCAAAAAATAGAGGAATTCGGTAAGGTAACGGGACTTAAAATGAATAAGAACAAAACAAAGATCATTACGAAGAATTTTACTCAAAAACAATGGCAAGAATTAGAGGAAAACATGGGAATGCAAATAGCAAAAAAAAAAAAAAAAAAGTACCTAGGAATTTGGCTGACAGGAAAATGCTCAACAATTAAAGAAGATAATTATGTTAAACGATTCAGAAAATTAAGAAAGATCTGAAAAATTGGAGGAAACTACAAATATCCTTAATGGGAAGAATTGCCTTCATTAAAATGAATATACTACCATTTTTTTTTTTAATTTCAAGTGGTGCCGATTAGCCTAGTGAAATTTTTTTCATAAATTTAAACAATTGCACAGTTTATTTGGTCAGGGAAAAAAACAATTAAATTAAAATTGTTACAAGACAGTAGAGAAAGAGGAGGATTTGGACTTCCCGATTGGGAGCTATATTACCAAGCAGCAGCTCTCACCTGGATAAAGGACTGGATCAATTTAAAAAACAGAAGATTATTAACAATAGAAGGTTATAATTTGGAATTGGGTTGGCACACCTTTATCTGGGATGGGAAAGACAAGATTCATAGCTATTTCAAAAAACATTTAATTAGAAAAGCTCTACTATAAACATGGTTAAAAATCAAAACAAAACATTATAATAAAATCCCAAACTGGCTATCCACCATGGAAGCTCTGATATACCCAAACATATTGGACATAAGATATAAGATATAAAGACATATTAGACAACCAAGAAAGGCTTAAAACAAGGCAAGAACTGAAAGACGAGGGAGAAGATATTAGCTGGTGGCCCAATTTACAAATACAGGCAAGGTATAAAAGAGACAGGGAAAGGGACAGATTCTATAAGGAGCCGCAAGAGCTGGATAAAATTTTACAGGGAACCGAAGAAAAATTGATTAAAACAATATCATTACTTATTAAAATTTAAAATGGAAGAAGAAACCGTGAAAGAAACAATAACATGGGCGATAAACTTTGGGTATAGAATTGACGGAATGGGAAAAAATTTGGGAAATAAACTACAAATTAATGATGGCAACAGCTTATAGAGAGAACATGTACAAGATGTTCTACAGATGGCACTTTCCACCAGCGAGAATTGCAAAAATGTTCCCAGAGTGTTCACCTATCTGCTGGAAGTGCAACAAACGACATGGAACATACTACCATACGTGGTAGACGTGAACAGCTGCGAAAAAATATTGGAAAAAAATAAAAGATTGGCTACAGGAGATTACTAGACATCAAATTGCACTAAAACCTGAATTATTTTTTTAGGGATTATAAAAGGAAATTATGAAAAAAATACTAGTTACTTAATTTTACACATCGTTACGGCAGCAAGAATTATATTCACATAAAACTGGAAAAATAATTATATACCAACAGAAGAAAATGTAATTAAAAAAATATTGGAATGTGCAGAGATGGATAGGCTCACGAAAGAACTAAAAGAGAAGTACAAATCTGAATACTACTCCGTATGGGATTTATTGTACAATTGGCTAGAGGAAAGGAGGGGAAAAGCAGGAAAGCAAAAAATAAAGGAAGAAAGATCAACAAAACAATAGACAATTACAAAACAGGAAAAGGATTAAAAGATTAAAATATGAGATAGACTATAGCAAATAAATATTACACAAAATGATGTAAATGTAGTAAAAACTGTTACACATAGAATATATAGAATATTACATATAGAATGAAAAAAATGTATGAAATAATGTAAATGCACAAATATATAAAGTCATAGTTATAAAAGATTTAATATATTATATAGTATACAAAATGACATAAATGTAGTAAAAACTGCTATACATAGAACATATAGAATATTATATATAGAATGAAAAAATGTATGAAATGTAAATGCACAAATATATAAAGTCATAGTTATAAAAGATTTAATATATAGTATACAAAATGACATAAATGTAAAAACTGCTATACATAGAACATATAAAATATTATATATAGAATGAAAAAATGTATGAAATAATGTAAATGCACAAATATATAAAGTCATAGTTATAAAAGATTTAATATATTATATAGTATACAAAATGACATAAATGTAGTAAAAACTGCTATACATAGAACATATAGAATATTATATATAAAATGAAATAATGTATGAAATAATGTAAATGCACAAATATATGAAGTCATAGTTATGAAAGATTTATTGGTATAGATAAAACAGACAAAACAGATAGGTAAAAAAATGTGGGTAGTTTTTTTTGACACTGAGAAATCTTCAGTGTGAAGCTTTCTAAAGCATGACATTAGACTACAGCAAGAGGAGTAGTGGAGTGTTGGTTGTTGGATGGAGTGAGCTTTGAATCCATATCTGATTCTGCAGAAGCTTAAAATCAGCCACTGACCATCCATAATTGAATATTTATGTTCTCTCCTGCACTTACGATGAGAATGATTCATTTTCAAAGAAAAACCAGAAAAGCTAAATAATGTTCTTTCTTTAATTTATCCCTATAAAGCTTTGAATATGATGTATTACTCTTATTGACCAACTCAACAACTTTATTAATCATTGGTTCCAAATTAAAAAATTAAATTGATGAGAAAAAATAAATAAATATTGGGGATAGGGGGTTAAGTTAATGATGCTGGAGCAGTCCATATGTCCATAGTAGCAGTAATGTAAATAATGCTCTGAGCAAGTTAAGTAGTTATCATTTATGGTAAATCTAGGTAAAGCCACGTTTATTTAAAATGCATCTTAAGGGGTTTTCAGTTTGATAGTTAGGGTTAGGCATGACTCAGTACAACTTTTGTTTCCTGTGCCATATTAGCAAATCACAGTTTTTGTTTATTAACATCCCATTTTCAGAAGGCCAAGATATAATCTTCTGTTGAATTTCATATCCTCTGTCACAGATGCATCCACTCACGTTAGTATTGAAGAGTGATAAGATTTATTAAAAGGCTTTAATAACAGAACAGGTGATAGTCCCCCCTCCCCCCCGGATATTAAAAATACTAGTATTTTGTTTCAGAAACTGGCAGTAGTGAATTTAAGTTTAAAAGTAACAATCAAGTATTTTCAACTTCATCACTAGTAATGTAATGTATGCGTAGAAAACACATGCATATCTACTTAAAGTATTATATGATCGGTTTGTAATCTGTAACTGCTGTTTTTTTTCAAATGCAAGTTTTATAGTTATCCTTAGCTTATCCCAAAGTAGGAAATAGAATTATAGAAGGAAATGTAGAAAAATATGCTTTTTTTCCCTTCTCAGATCTGAACAGGATAAAAGGGTTCTTGTGAACTATCAGAGTATTTCACAATCCTTTGAAAATCTCCTTGATGAACCAACTTGTGGCTTAATTCAGGTTAGTATAGTGTAAAAATTAAATGTAAGATTTAAGATATTAAAATAGCTGGTGTTTTTTTGAAAAAAACAAAAACCCAGGAGTGGGTGGTGGGATGGGAGAGGCCAAAAGCAGTAAGGAAAAGCTTCCAACTTGATTAAGTTTTATAAAAAGCCTAATATGGATACAGTCATATACAAAAGAACCCCTGAAATCTGGAAAGAATGAATTAACTAACATATATTAATAAGCTTGGTGTATAAAGCAAGGAAGCCAAGCAGTAGCTAGAGTGAGGAGAAAAGAGTTTACATACTACAAAATATTTGTATACAGTTGCTGTTCTCCTGAAGATGGAAACATATCTGTAGAGTATATACCCATTGCTGACAAGAAGAGTAGTACAAGGCAAAGACATCATCTGAAGACCAAATGGTTTCAGATCCTTCACTGGAAGTTTCTGAGACTAAAGGTGAAAGCAAAGTCAACTGAGCAGAGCCATGGGCAAATGTTGTAAAAAGTATGTTGCATCACTAACAGATTAAATAGTATTGCCCTGTTGTGTTGGCATCACAGCTTATGCAACGTACCTTTATACACCAGTTAAACAGCTATCTGATACCTTATATAGAAGATCTTCCAGATAGACTAAGTAATGTCCAGCATCTCTCTACCATTGTCTTCACACTGGGATATTGACAAGAAAGAACCATTAAAGAAGTCAAGGGTAAACCTCCCCCAAACCTCTCTATAATATGGCAGGTTGTCTGCTTTTAATTCCATTTAATGACAGAGTGACATACTCACAGCACTCCTCTAGGGAAGGAAATCTAACAGCTGTCCTTTCCTAATCTGGGAATTGGGATGGGAAAGAGAAGGGGGAGCACTCCAAAGAGAGGCTAATACTGCAGTGATAGCCAGCTTTCATATGTATGGTTCTTCAGGGTGGAACCTTACATAAAAAGGAATGCTTTCTGTATTTTATGGATTGTGTAGATCTGTAATGGAGAAGTTGATCTATTAGGTAACTTAAATCCCGTGGCACGACAAAACCGCGCTCGTCAAAATAGCGGTGATAAAACCGCATCGCTAAAGCCGCGACGTCATCACTGTGCGTTATTACCGCCGTGACAACAGCGCGGCGACGGAAGGGAGCTTTAAAACAGCGCGGCGGCAGAAAGCCGATTTAAATTAAGGTAAGGGTTAGGATTAGGTTTAGGGGTTAGGTTTAGGGTTAGGTTTAGGGTTAGGTTTAGGGTTAGGTTTAGGGTTAGGGTTAGGGTTAGGTTTAGGGTTAGGTTTAGGGTTAGGTTTAGGGTTAGGTTTAGGGTGCTGAGTGCTTCGAACGGCGCGGATTTGCCCTCCGCGATTATGTCATCGCGGTAGGGTCGCGTTTTTCCTCAGCGCTTCGAACGGCGCGGATTTGCCCTCCGCACTTATGTCGGCGCGGATAAGGGCTTCGCGGTTTTGTGGTGGAACCCTTAAATCCAGATTGTTCTAAATTTTATGTGTCAGTAGTAAGATATTGTAACTGGCTATATAGCTAATTGGCAGCCAGCATTATTGTGTATAGCCGATGATACACAGCATCCTGTCTGCAAAATTCTGCATCAGTTGCAAATTCTACATGAAGTATTCAAGTTAGGCTTCTTAATTCAGCTTCATAAACCCACACACACAGACATACAGACACACAGACACACCATATTTTAATGTAATATTGTGTTGAATCTTGTCTTCATCATAGTACCTCCCCAATTCTTCATATATTCATGCATCAATCCAAATAAACTTTACCTTTGTTTTTCTTAGAAATTGAAAAAGGATCCTTACATAACAACAATGGGAGGATTTTCCAAAGTGACAAACTATATTTTTGATAGCTTACGAGGAAATGAGTCAGTAAATCAGCAGCGACCTCCATCAGAAATGGCAGATTTCATTAGTGATGCAATTCCAGGACTAAAAATAAATCAACAGGAAGAACCAGGATTCGAAGTCATTACACGTGTGAGTTTTAAATTGTTGGGAATTTAGATGGTAACAGGACATTCATCTGATGGTTTTAAAATTAATGTCTGGGCAATAATGTAACATATTTGTAATGCATCTTAGATTGATTTAGGAAAACGACCCGAAGCTCATAGAAAGCAACCAGTATCAATTGAAGAGTGGACTAAGAATATGGATTCTGAAGGAAGAATATTGAATGTAGACGCTATGAAACAAATGATATTCAGAGGGGTAATATCTTAAAAAGTTATCTCTTTTTTATTAATTTTTTATTGTTTTTAAAATAGTGACACAAAAGAAACAGAAAAAATTGCAAAGATGAAAGTGCATATATTGTCAAAGAAAAGTAAAACACATGAAGTGCTTTTAAAGAAAATTAAAAAAATACAACAAAGGAAATTAAAAAGGAATAACAGTACATTTCATTTTAACAGTAAATTTCAATTCTACATATAGTTGTCTAATGCAATACTATTACATCTGTGTCAAAAACATCAAAATGCTTCTATGGTGAAAAGATTTGACGGTGACATCACTGTTGCCTAGAGGGATGCCCAGTTCAGGGCTCCTTTTGTTTCCCAATTAAATTGCCCACCAAAGTGGCACTTTTTTTAATCTACTCATGGTTTCTCGCTTTCAAACTGCTGTGTCAGCAGGAGTTGGATTGTGTGATGGGAGCTCACCCTGCCCCGTGGCAACAATTTAAATGCAACCGGATTGGGGTTTGGAAGTTGCATTTCCCCCCTTGCTGGAAAAGCGTTTAGATTCCTCCCTCCCCAAAATGTGACAGGTCAACACAAGGGCCACAGTAAAGTTAAACACAACAAGGTTGGGGTGTGGAGGTGTAGAGCTATTGGGGAAGATAATGATAATTAATTGAATCAAAGTAACGGAGCCAAAAAGCCTCCTGTCTTTTCAATGTTGTTTTGTCCTGCCACATTTTGGGGAGGGGAGAATCCAAATGGTTTTCAAGCAATTGGGGGGGGGGATCGAAAGGCTTTTCAGGCAAGTGGGAGTGGGGAATCTAAAGGGTTTTTCAGTGTGGGGGGGATGCAACCTCCACACACCAACCCAGTTGTGTTTAACTTTCCTGTGGCCCTTGTGTTGTCCTGTCACATTTTGGGGGGAGAAGGGGGATGCAAACGGTTTTCTAGCTTAGACCGAGGCGACTTGGTGGAGAAACAAACCCCAGAGAGGAAACTCGATATGCTCTGATATATAGAGATGAAATATTAGTAAAAGATGTGAAGTAAACAATTGACCACATCTACTGGTCTATCTCCATATCACTTGAACAGCTGCCTAAATCTTTCAAAGCAAAGACAAAACTTCCTTTGTTACTGTACTTCATAATTATTTTAAAATAAATTTTAAATCACTGAAATGCAATGGTTTGATAACTATCAACTGTAGGAAGTAATATTACTTCTAGAGGATTCTCGGTGTAAAAACTGATGATATAAGCTAAGGGAAACAGGGAGGTTACTGAGAGAGATAATATGGAAACCAAGTGTTGGAAGGACAGATTATTAATTTTTTATTCGTAAATAGTGCTGTAAAATTAAGTCTGGGAAACCAAAATGAGCATTAAAAAGATAGAAAATTAGCCTTCTTGCAAGTTTCACCTTGACTACCTTACAAGAAATGAAACAAAGAACTTTGAGCAAAGAACCCAGAGAAATTGTAAGTAGTAGTTAAGGATTGTAGTGCTACCCTTACCGAATGACTTGGTTTCTTTGTTCCTGGTCTTCATGTTTTATTTATAAAGGGTCTAGTTTTACCTTTATCCCTTTTTTTTTGTCCAAGGGGCTTTGTCATGCTTTGAGGAAGGAAGTATGGAAATTCCTCTTGGGTTACTATTCATGGAATAGTACAAGGGAGGAGAGGACAAGTATGCAGAAAAGGAAAACGTAAGCATGATATATTAAAATAGTGACACGGTAGTGGCACGTTTAAGCAGAAAGCGGCAAAATTGTGGTGGCTGGATGTCATACCTTTCTGCGGGATTGGAGAAGATGGCTTCTGTTAGTTGGCTAATGACATCAGGAGTGGTTATACTGAGATTTGGGCATGTGGAGTTGTTTCTTTTTGGGTATGTTAAATCTAAGATTTGCACACTGATTTTATTTTGCCAATTATCACGGCAATAATAATAGTTTGCTGGTTTGCTAGCAAAGTTCTGTTATATTTTTTATGATATCTTAGCCCACCCTAAAAGAGAAGTGGACCCATTGTCCATTCCTTCACTAAATATGTGCAACCAGGCTTTAGAATCAGGATATCTGTCATATGTTTGGAGGACAGTATTAAATATTATCACCCTAGATTCTGAAGTTATAATTTGTGTTCTTAAAGAATTATATAATTTAAAGACTAAGCAAAAGTCATAAAAGTATAAATGTTATTCCCACGCAAAGTAGTAACTATCAACTAGTTACTTGCAACTGAAAAAATGTGAACTATCTTTTTTTTCTTTTTAATGCTTCATATTTCAAATTACACAATATCTTTAGATGCTTTCTGATTTTTGTAATTCTTCAGAGATGAGTATTTCAGGATGAAGCTTCAGTGGAAATCTGTCAGCGAAGAACAAGAAAAAAGAAACTGTAGACTGAGGGATTACAGAAGTCTTATTGGTAATTTTTAGAAGCATAACTTGTCATACAATCCAAATATTAAAGATAAATGTTTTTCCTATTAGATGAAAATATATTGTATATTTTTAAAAAATTATTTCAGATCCTCAAAGTTGCTCGATTCGTTTCCCTTCCTTGTTATCTTTCCATGTAAACAGATAACTTCCTAAGGAGATGCACAATATAAACTAACAATATACAGGTGAAACTCAAAAAATTAGAATATCGTGCAAAAGTTCATTTATTTCAGTAATGCAACTTAAAAGGTGAAACTAATATATGAGATAAGACTCATTACATGCAAAGCAAGATAGTTCAAGCCGTGATTTGTCATAATTGTGATGGTTATGGCGTACAGCTCATGAAAACCCCAAATCCACCATCTCAGAAAATTAGATTATTACATGCAATCAATAAAACAAGGATTGTACATAGAACAATATCGGACCTCTGAAAAGTATAAACATGCATATGTACTCAGTACTTGGTTTGGGCCCCTTTTGCAGCAATTACTGCCTCAATGTGGCGTTTTAAGTTGCATTACTGAAATAAATGAACTTTTGCACGATATTCTAATTTTTTGAGTTTCACCTGTAATGACCTCAGTCCATTCATGCATTTTTTGTTATAGTTATTTCAGTATGCTAAATTAAACTCTTTTTTTTAGTCTGGAATACAAAGCAATATCATTTTAAAAGCTCTATAAGAGGCTCTTCTGCTTGCTTGTTTATTTAATTAATCTATACAGATGCCCATTTGCCATGTAACAAATAATGAAAAATAACAATAATAAACCAACAATTATAAATATATTGCACTGAAGACAAATGTTTACATTCAAGCACTTGAAATTCACAAAACCTCCTGATTCAGTATCTAGGGGAAGAGCCAGGTCTTTAAAGCCTTTCAGAAAAGGCAAGTAGGGTCAGAGTCATCTGGATCTCGGGGGAAATTTTGTTCCAAAAGACAGGCATTGAGACAGAGAAGGCATGTCTCCTGGGTCCTGCAAGATGACACTGCTTGAGTGATGGGACCTGGATTATGCCAACCCTCTGAAATCTTATTTCAAGTGGAACCACCGCTATACAAGCATTGGCATAAAGACAACACATTACTTTGCAGTAGGTTTCAATGAAAATCAGATTGTCATGGTGTGAATCATATGGCATATTCAGTGGCAGAAAAGCATCTAAACATTCAGCATAGCAATAATTAAGTTACATGATATGATAAAGTTCCCCATTGATGTCATTTGATGTCAGAACAAGAGTCACTTTGGTGTAATGGTTAAGTCATAGGCTAGAAACCACGAGACCATGAATCCTGCCTTAGGCATAAAGCCAGCTAGGTGACCTTGGCCAGTAAATTTTCCTCACCCCTAAGAAGGAAGCAGTGGCAAATGACTTCTGAAAAACTTAAGCCAAGAAAACTGCAGGGACTTGTTCAGTCAGTCTCTGAGAATTGGATATTATTGAAAGGAAGAAAAATAATAATCTGAACATCCAATTGGAACCCCAACAAAATTTAAACTTGATTGCATATAATTTTATTACCATTAAATATAAAGCCACACCATATACCCAGAGTTTGAGTCACATTTCACATATTTAAAGTAGATCCAAATAAGATTTGTTTCATTGATTTTTTTTTGTTTTAATCACAACTTTCTATAAAATGTAACATTTAGAAAGTGTTTGGAAATTTGTTTACTGGTAATCCACACTGGTTACTTAGCAATTGTTTAAAATTATGATGGTTCCCCCAACTATCAACCTCTAACCATCAACTACGCATCAAATTTTGAAGTTTCAGTATCGCCCTGCCCCATGGTCACATGACTGCATTTTGGGCAGTCAGCAGCCGTCCTGCGTTTATGGCCACTTGCAGTGCCCTGTAATCATGTGCCTATGATTTACAACAGATTTGATGAAAATGAGTGTTTACTTCCAGTTTCCAATAAAAACTGCCCCATGGTGAATTGTGGGTTCACTTAATGATTGTGTTGTTTGCTTAACATTGTGAAAAAGGGTCAGTTCACATCATGGTCACTCATCTTGTGACTGTCACAACTTAAAAGTATAATTCCCAGGCTCAATTTTAACTCAAGAACTATCTTTATTAGAAATAATTTTGAGACAATATTTTTTCTTTCAAATTACTAAATTTTTAACAGTTGTTTTAATGCCTTTATTTTGCTAGCTATTTCAAGCTCAGCAGTTTTAAAAATGGAAATTCAACGATATACTGTATTTTTTGGAGTGTAAGATACACCTTTTTCCCTCAAAAAAAGAGGCTGAAAATCTGGGTGCGTCTTATACATCGAATACAGAATTTTTTGCCTCTCAAAGCCCCGCTCCCTTCACAAAAATGGCCGTGCATACACTTATGGAGGCTTTCAGACAGTTCCTGGGGGCTGGAGAAGGCAGAAATGAGCAAAAAAGGGGCCGTTTTTTGCCTCCTAGCCCCCAGCAGCACTCTATAAGCCTCCATAAGGCTATGCATGCAATTTTATTTGACAAAAAATGTGCCCATTTTCGTGAAAAATGGCCCGGTGTTTGCTTGTTTTTGCCCCCCCCCATCCGCGCAAGGCTGCAAGTCCCCCCCCCCCCCAAGGCTTTTCATGCCTTTAAAAAAAGTTTTTGGGAGGTTTGCAGAGTGCAAAAATTTTGTTTTTCCTTTTGGAAAGCCCTTTAACTGATTTATGAGAATTACATTGAGCAGGTGCTGTGCCAACAGAAACAAAGTCTTAGGTGCTGCAGATTGTCAGCGATTTCTTTCTTCAGCACATGGATAAATACACCTGGAAACATCTACCTACCTACCTACCTACCTACTTTCTCCCTCTCTCTCCCTATCAATCAACTGTATTTCTCTCTTCCCCCTCTATCTACCAACCTATCTACTCTCTCTCCCTCCCTATCTACTGTATTTGTCTCTCTCTCTCTCTTTCTATTTCTCTCTCTCTATCCCTCTACCTACCTACTGTATTTATCTCTCTAGCTCTCTCTATTTCTTTTTCTCTCTAACTCTCTCTCTCTCCCCCCCTTTATCTACCTACCTACCTAACTACTCTCTCTCCCTATCTACCTACTGTATTTCTCTCTCTTTCTCTCCCTCTCTATCCCTCTATCTACCTACCTATATTTTTTTTAAATGGCCTCTTCAAAACCTTGGTGCATCTTATACTCCGCTGCATCTTATACTCTGAAAAATACGGTAGACTTCAAGCTGTTTTGAATTAAATCTAGGTTTTTTTTCCTAGAAAAGGATGTAAACAGAACTGATAGAACAAATAAATTTTATGAGGGTCAAGATAATCCTGGATTGATACTGCTTCATGACATTTTGATGACATATTGTATGTATGACTTTGATCTGGGTAAGTAAAGCTTTATCTTTTATTGACCTTTTGAATTATTATTTCTTGAAATTATTCAAAGACAGTCTCATGTATTCAATTTTAAAATTTTAATTAAGAGGCGTAAGAAAAAGAGTAAATTATATTAGGTAACATGTTAAAATGCAGACTATATTTATAGCATATTTATAGTGTACCCTGTTATGAAGGAGGTCCAGTACTATTAGGCATACTTACTTTTAATACTTTATAAAGTACTTATTAAAATGTATTATAAGTTTTTAAATTGTATTTAGTTCTATATCTTGTGTGTGTGTGTGTAGAAGGATATCTATTCTAAGTGTTCTTAATTCCAGAATTAGTCACCTGAGAAAAGAGAAATGTTCAACAATTCATTTTTTTCTTTTCTTTTTTCTTTTCTTTTAAGGATATGTTCAAGGAATGAGTGACTTACTTTCACCTATTTTATATGTGATGGAGAATGAAGTGGATGCTTTCTGGTGCTTCACATTGTACATGGATCAAATGGTAAATAGTTTCACCTTCTATATTATTATTCTATTAAGTTAAGACTGAAAAATATTATTTCCTTATGTCACCTGCTCTGATTCTTCATATTATATTTCTTACTTAGTAGTATATTCAGAAATAAAGTGTTAAAATTGCTACATGAAGTCAGAAGCAGATTAAATATTCTGAATTATATCTATATAGTCAAAGTGCAAAAATGGATTTTTAAAAGGAATCGATACATATAATTTATGACTCTTCAATTAGTTACTTGAATCTTACATTGTAGTTGATCATTATTATATTTGTATTTAAGTCTAAGAACTATTGCCTAATTTTTTCTTCTTCCCTCCTGAGCTGTTTTCCTATGTCCCATTTAGATTATAAACTAGTAGATGGCAACTCTTGGATTTTGCCAAACATTTGTAAGCTGTTCTGGCTCTCTGTGGCTGAATAATAGAGTAAAATGCTTAGAATATCTGAAATCAGACATAGTGATGTGTTTAATGCTTGTTTACAAGGATTTTGACCTAAGATGCAGTATTAGTATAACTGTAGCTTTATTAATGCTAAATCATAACAAGAAGAAAGGGTACAATACTATTTTGAGAATTGTTATTGTTGTTCTTTCTGCTGAAAAGAATGAAACCCTTACAAGGTTTGTTCATTCATAAATGTAAATGAACTTTCATCTATGTATAGGTATAGCTATATACCTCTGTGTGTGTGTGTGTGTGTGTGTGTGCGTGTGCGTGTGCGTGTGAGAGGGAGGGAGGGGGGGGAGAGAGAATGTACATACATCATTTACATTTTTATTTAAAGCCAGCAATTCAGCATACACAATGGAATTCTGTGTTCATTATAATGCAGATAATTATTTATAAATTATTATCATGTAATAATACTAACATCTGTAATCTGTTAATGTTATTTATCCCAATTATTTTCAGAATACAGTTGTCATACATTTTGTGTACATGTGTATAACTTCAGTGGATTCACATATATGGAGAGTCATATGCAAATACATCTGGACAGGGTTTATGACAACTCACCACAGCCAACTTGCTTCAGCCAACAATTACTAGTTTAAATAATTAAATTGAAGTGTTGAATTGTCTTGCAATGAGTTGTCCCACAGCAAGTTGGCTGTGATGAGTTGACTGTGGCTAGTTGTCCCATTCTGCCTGGCACATATAGTGCAATCTGTTTAGAAACAGATGGAGGTAGCTACACTTATCATAGTTTCATTTATGTTGCTATTGAATTAAATTATCATATAAATTGTGATATTAACTTCATCCTTGACATCCTTCTGATGCTTTCTCTCAAAACATGGTTGTGTCAGCAGACCTGGGAATCTCAAGGAAACAGCAATTTGATGAGATTGTTGCATTGTTTTTAACATCAGTTATCTCCACTATCTTGTTACTAATAACGTTGATGCCTTTTAATTAGTTTTTAACATTAGGATTTTATTATTGTTTTTATGTAAGGAGAGTTGCTTTATTATGAGATGTGGCTGTATAAATGTAATAGATAAACAACAAGACCAGAATTAGATTTAAACTTAAATACGTTTAAGATTCTGAGTATTCACATAAAATATTCTTTGTCATCAAGCATCAAAATTTCGAAGAGCAAATGCAAGGCATGAAGACACAGTTAATTCAACTGAGCACTTTACTTCGCTTATTAGATAGTGGATTCTGCAACTATTTGGGTATGTTTCCTTTTTTTTGAAAAAAAAAAGGGTGGGTTATTCTAGATAATTCTTTACACCATTTTCTTGCATCAATTATTTTCTTAGTTTTCAAGAGTCTTTGGTTTTAGATAGCAACCTTCTTTGTGCATAATTTTGACCCAAGGTTTTTTAACCATGGTTTATAGAGTGAATTGAATTGAATTGAATTTATTGCACTTATATGCAGCCCTTTTCCCCGGAGGGGACTCAGGGCGGCTCACAATCCAAGTCAGGGAAGGGGATACAGATAAGGGATAAAAAAACAAACAAAACAATACACAATTTAAAAGCACACAACAACCATACCATTCGAGGGGGGGGGGGGCAAAAGCTCTTTAGCCCCAGGCCTGTCGGAACAGCCAGGTTTTAAGGGCTTTGCGGAAGGCCTGGAAGGTGGTGAGGGTTCGAATCTCCACGGGGAGCTCGTTCCAGAGGGTCGGAGCAGCCACAGAGAAGGCTCTCCTCTGGGTAGTCGCCAGCCGGCATTAGCCGGCGGATGGAATTCGGAGGAGGCCTAATCTGTGGGATCTAATCGGTCTATTGGAGGTAATTGGCAGCAGGCGGTCTCTCAAGTATGAGACCGTGGTTTGTAGAGCAAGCTATCCTGGTTCACACATCTCTAACCCTAAAAAGCAGTCTTTATGCCCTTAGGCATAAAGACTGCTTTTTAGGGTTAGAGATGTGTGAACCAGAACAGCTTGCTCTATGTGATTCAGATGACTGTTTCAGCCTATTTGTTTTATTCTATTTGTATTTATAGTTAAAATAACTTTAGGTATAACTTTGGATATTACTGTTTTGTCCTGAACTATAAATGAAACAGTTATGGCAATATTATATAAATTACCATATTTTTTGTTCCATAAGACGCACCCCCCCCCCCAGTGGGTGCAAACGGTACTGGTCCTTTGGTGAATAGCAGCTGGGCCATGGTGGCGGGGTCCTTTTACAATACAGAACCCAGCCTCTTCTGTCTCTTTTCTGCAGTGCAGGAGTCAATAGACAGAGCTGGCACATGAGAGGACACCTATCAGGCTCCACCTGATATTTTTTTGTCTTGTTTTCCTTCTCTAAATCTAGGTACATCTAATGCCCCGGAGCATCTTATGGTCTGGTGTGTCTTATGAGGCGAAAAATAGAGTACTGTGTTTGTTCATAGCTTAATTATTTCACCCAAGATTTTCTTTCTAGTTGTCTTTTATTGTGAAGTTAAAATAACCTTCTAAGAAGACTTATGGATGTATTTCCTCCCATTTCTTTAGAATCTCAAGATTCAGGCTATCTTTATTTTTGTTTCCGATGGCTTCTAATAAGATTTAAAAGAGAATTTAGTTTTCAAGATATTCTTCGCTTATGGGAGGTAAGATGTATTTTATGGCAACAATTTACTTTTGATGCTCAACGAGAATGTTCAAGTTTTTAAAAACATACTGAATATTTCTTAACATTATCCTTTACTACATATAATCAAACAGCAAAAATAAATGAACTGAAAAAGCCAAAATCTTTGATATGGAAGACATAAAAACATGCTGCCATGCTATTTATTTATTTTTTTGTATTCCTGGTGCCAGCGGGTAATAATCCTGTTAGAAGGGTTTGCCTTTATTTTTTCTCAAAATGGTGACCTAGACCTTTTTTTATATGAAAAATAATTTTATCATTAAAAATGAATAAACTAAAACATACTTAGTATAGAAAAATTAGATAGAGGATACTCAAGATACAGATAGTGTTAATTTCTGAAAAGAAGAAATAAATTTTATGCGTACATTGAGATCAATACAATTTTCAAAGCCAACATTATATAATCCTGCAGAATCAAATTTTTAGTTTTTTTAATCACATAAAATGGAAATCATACCATTGTTACCTAATTGAAGGACAGAATCTGGAAAGAATCGTGTTTTCTGGAACAACCTAAGTCACATATATATAGGTGGCTATAGCCATTTATCCTTGGAACTGATATCTGGTATTCAAGCTATCACACATCAAATCTAGGTCATGCCCATGTTCTTTCATTGCCTTCTTTTGAATCATACTGCTGAGTACTAGATGTAGAATTTTAGATGAGATCTAATGTAGAAATACGCCTTTTGAAAACTGTAGTTATGTTAACATACTCTTAAAATATTATTACTGTCCAGAGCCCCTCTATAAGATGGAAAGATAAGACGTTTGATAAATAAATAAAGTTATCTTTTTCAGCTTATCGAATAGTTCACATCTGAAATTTTTAGTATCTATCAAAATGAACAAGGTAAAGGTAGTTTTCCCTGTCTAGTCATGTCCGGCTCTAGGGCACAGTACTTATCTCTGGTACTTGACTGAGGGAGCCAGCATTGTCCGAAGACATTTTCCGTGGTCATGTGACCAGCATGGATATATGTCAAAGATGCACACAATGCTGTTACCTTCCCACTGAAGTGGTAGTTATTAATCTGCTCACATTTTTGCATGCTTTTGAACTGCTAGGTGGGCAAGAGTAGGGGTAGGAATGGGAGCTCACCCCATTGTGTGGCACTCAGGCCACAAACCTGTTTTTTAACACTCCATTATTACCAGCATAAGGAGAACCTGCCTACCTTACTGGTTGTAAACCAATAATATTACTGTTTATTAGATTTTTTAATTCAACATATTTATTACAAGCGGCGTGGTGGCCTAGTAGCGAAGACACTTGCCTCCCACTTGGAATGTTGAGAGCTCAATCCTAGGTAGTGCAGATGTCTCTCTCTTAGGGCCCAAAGGAAAAAAAATATCTGCTACAAATTCCATATGGCATCAGGAAGGGCATCCTGCTAGTAGGCACTCAGAATTCTTGTTTGTTTTTTTCTTCTACTATATATATATATATATATATATATATATATATATATATATATATATATATATATATATATATATATATATATATATATATATATATATATATATATATATATATATATATATTCATTCTTAGTCATGCTGAAATAGTTTTGTTTCCTAACTGTCTACAGTATGTTACTTACCCTATTATGCCAATTTTTGTTTTTGTTCCCTGACTTTCTATAACCCATATAATAATTTTTAAGTCTCATTAGAGATATCTAATGTTAGTTGTAGATGGCTGATGCTAGCAGCATATTGATTGCTCTGCCTTTTTTCTTGTCAGGACCTTCAGAAAAAGCTGTAATAAGAAATGAGCTATATAGACAAAATTGCTCATAAATTATATAGATAAGGGTTTCATTAGAACTACCAACACTAAAATAGTCACAGACCTTAATGAAATCAATAATTAAAAGTTAGCCAACTATTTTTCTCCTGATGTGATTATCTCCCCAGAAAAAATAATAATTTAGTGACTGGATATTATAGATCTAATCAGTCTTAACTGACATGTAAACTGAATGACGATTCAGCTGAAATATCAAATACAGGCACACACAGCTTAAAGAAAATGTAAGAGATAAACTAATGCAGTGAGTTTTATTTAAAATAAATTGCATTTAATTTTATTTAAAAGATTTGTATGCTTGCCCTTCTTAACATAGGGATTTAGTCTTAGTGGAGGATTTTAGAAATAGTAATTGAAAGGCCAGTATGTGGTTATGTATTAAATTTTGGTATATTTTATGATGGACGCTTAAACAATTATAGTCAAATGAAAATGGAGATATGATGATGGTAACATGTTTAAATATTTGAATTCAAAAGCTTGAGTTAATATGGATTATGTTTGTTGACTGTGGAAGAGATGCACAAAAATCTTTTTGTAACCAACTGATATACTTTCTATAGCATGTAAAAAAGGATTGTGTTTATTTTAGATTAAAAATAAAAAATATTAAAAAATATCAACATGATAGCCATGTCCAAAGCCCTGTACCCTGTTAAATGCCTTGCACATGCTCTGTAGCCTTGCTAAAAAGCTACTCACATTCTTAGATCTGAGAAACTCAGTGGGGGATGTTCCCTCTCATTAAAATGTCCTTAGAATGAAATCAATGAATGGCTAAGTGGTTTTACTTTTGCTTTCCAACTGGCAGTTTGCAGGCACCTGGGATGGGAATGTCATGTGAGTATCTGAGATACTGGACCATGGAGAAGAAATGTTGATCCAATCCAAAGGATTGGATATTGGATATTTGTCCCAGGAAATATTATCTCTTAAGCTTTATGTTAGGTGTAACAACACATTGTTAATTTATTTTTGCCTATATGACTCCCTTTTAAAATTGTTTTTATCTTGGCTTTATTACACAGCTTGGATGGATATCAGTATAAATAAAAAGAGAAGATGGTAATTTTATCTCCCCACTTATAAAGAAATACTTTCGTATTTAATCTTGAAACCAGTAGAATTTCTTATCCAAGCAGTGTTTGCATAGAGCAGGAGTGTCAAACTTGCATTGTCACTGTGGCGTCATGTGACGTATGGCAACTTTTTCACTCTTCACTAAACGACGTGGGCTTGGACAGCATGTGATGCATCTGGTCTGCAGGCTGCAAGTTTGACACACCTGGCATAGAGGATCACTGAAAGCCTGTAAAAGGCTGGCTTGAACTTTTAAGAAAAACCAGGACAGTTGTGAACAAACAAATGGATTTACAAATAATTCTGTTGCCCAAGAAGTGAGAGTGGTGATAATGGGGGGAACTAGCTTTAGTTATTTTATTTCATCATGGCTTGTTGCAATTGTACCACCAGCTCCACCATGTTATGTTTGTTTTAAATTAATAATAATAAAAAAATTATTTAAAAAAATAATCTTTTATTAAAATGGCCAGAGTCCTGTCTTTTATTTATCAGCAACTTGAATGTTTTACCAGGTGATGTGGACAGATTTGCCTTGTCAGAATTTCCACCTTCTTATATGCTGTGCTATTCTGGAATCTGAAAAACAACAAATAATGGAGAAACATTATGGCTTTAATGAAATACTTAAGGTACCTGTTAAATTGAATTAAATTGAGACTATTTTTCTATCCTTTCTATTTTGGATTTGCAAAATTAATAGCATTTCATTTTAGAATAAGTACTGAGAAAGGGTTAATGAATGTTAGTAGTCAGCCATAGTTTTTCTATGATGAAATATGTTCAATGCTGAATTATTTATAAAGAGATTTTATAAATCAGATTATTCATATACAGAATCATAATTATTTGATTTATAAAGCATGTAAGAGAGCTTCTTTCTTGTTCTGAAGCAACTACAAAGCTTCTTATGTGCATTGCTCTAGGATAGAGGCATCAAGGTGAAATAGGAAATTCTTGGTTGAATGAAGCTAAGCTATGGAATAATAAAGTTACCCATGGTTATAATACAAGCAAAACACTCAAGTCTATTCCCGTGTATTAGTTCACAGAAAAATGGCAATCCATATGTTGTCCAATCTCATTATGCAGCTTTTTGGCTGTGGCCTAGCAAAAAGAACTGGCCAGATTAAAACAACTGTATCAAGAATTCTAAATACTAAGAGTGTGTAATTTATGTACCATACTTTATCCAAAATATATTTCTAAATTTAGAATAATTGTATATTTCCAGTGAAAAGAAAGATTGGATAAATAATGTCACATTGTTACCATATTATCAATGTATCTAAAATTATCCTTCAATCCTTCAATAGATTTAAAGCTAGGTTTTTTTTTTCAGATAGAACTATTGAGAACTAAATTTTAATTCTAGTGGTGAAAATGTATTAAGCAAGAAAGCAATAACTTAATAAAAGATGCTAAAGAAGGTATCAACATTCTGAAACTTAGATATAAATTAAAAATAACACACTTCAGCTTTTTTGAGGCTGACCTTTTTTGCTTTTTTATATCAGCATATCAATGAATTGTCTATGAAAATGGACGTGGATGATGTACTTTGCAAAGCAGAAGCTGTTTCTATGCAGATGATGAATTGCAAGGTAAATAGTGAAATACATTTTATAAACATTCTATGAAGAAATCATTGGTTGTTCTAACTGATCCTTTAAAAGATAGACAACAGTATTTGGAAATATAGAACGAATACACAGAATGATTTCCTATCTTGCTGCTGCTTTTCCTATGGCAACTCCCTCTGCCTTTAAAAAAAATTATATATCATTTTTATATTGTAACATTTTATTATGCACTGTCCAGAGTCCCTCTAAGGGAAAGATAAGCGGTTTAAAATGTGAAAAATAAAATTAAACAAACAAATAAATCTTACTTTCAGATTTTGCATTTCCTCTATTAGGAAAACATAATAGGTTGTGGAATTCCTTGAGACTGAACCTTTTTCCCTCCTTTTTTTGTTAACTTCAAGGTTGTGTGCACACATGAGACAAGATTAAAGAAAAGCAGCGAGCCATATTAGTTTCCCCATCCTAGGAAAGTAATATGCAGTATTGTGACTCCCGGCTATTGTATTTTGTTGCTTTTTTAGGGCTACTTGCTACTGACTTTTTCTTATCAAACACTAAGTTGATACTTCATATTCCTACATGTATAAGTCATATTCTGCATTAGGAAATCTGTTATTTTTGGCTGGAATATTGTTTCAAATCAGGGTATAATTCGAGAGGAATAACATCCCAGCAATCAAAAAGAACTTTTTTTTCTTTTCTTCAAAGGAATTACCTCAAGCAATTTGTGAAATTTTGGGATTAGAAAATAGTGCTATGACAACACCAGATTCAGATGCTGGAGAAGATGAAGCTGTTGATGGGATGAGTTGCCTTGCATCAGCATATCCAAATGTTTCTTTGCCTGTTGCTGCTACCAACAAAAGAAATGAAAGAATTCAACAAGTGATACACACAGACTCCACAAACTAATGATTGTGTATTTGGTTGTATTGTTCAACAGGCAGTTTATTACAGCTGTTTTGTTTCAGGCACTTGGGTTGATATTTTGAGTTTGTGTTGATTAAGCTTTAATGAATTGGGAAAGAAATCATGTACTGTAACACTTCTGCATCAAAGCTTTACATGACATTATTTTTATAGTTTCTTCTACCAAAATAGCCTTCCGTTTTTCCAGTAACATTCCTTAATACATTTGTATAAAAGTGCATTTTTTTGTCTTCAGTGAAATGAGAATCAGGCAGCATGAATGGCATGAAATAAGGGATATATTCCTTGTACTTTGAAAATACCTGGGTATGGATAGTTTTGGATATCATTAAAGTGTTACAATTCTTCTATACTATTTCCTAAGTTAAAGATGGCAACTTCCACAACACAGCTTTGTAAATGAAAGGATTGTGTCCTTTTTCTAATGTTTACAAAAATACTAGTATTTGTGCGGACTGAATGTAGATTTGGAATGAAAATTTCCATTTGTGAAGTCCCTGATCCTGAATTTTGCATAATCTAGGATGGCATTTTTACATTTCACACCTTTCTTATGCATACATATTATGGATTCAGATGTATGAATATTAAAGGATAACTCTATTTTTGACTAAAACAACTTTGGTTGATAATTCAGATAATTTTGTCCAGATTTTAATATACAGTTCAAGCCTAACTATTTTTGAAAATCATTTTTATAAATAAGGATAAATGTCTGAATATATTTAGGTTCTCAACTTAATATTCTTAGCAAGATTTTGCTCATTTAACTAATAATGTTTATCTTTGCTGAATAGTAGTATAACTGTTTAATAATAACCAATCTAAATTGCCTTTATATTAGACTAAACTTTTTGAAAACATATAAAAATAAAGTTGAAATTTTAATTTCCTTCCTTTGGTTCTGCCTAAGCTCCCTTTGGTGATACAACAAAATCTGGAGTTTCCTAGGGTGGACCGTTACATGCATATGAGAAAAATATAAAATTATTCTATGCGATTATTTGATGTTTTACAGTAATGTGAAATATAATTTCATGTATTTGTTTCTATTTGAAGAGTATTGTACATATTATGAAATAAAATGCAAAGTTTACTTAAAGATTTTTAATTAAGACATATTTAGTGGAAAACCAAAAAAGAATTCCTAAATTTCCAGTGTTTCATGAGAGGCATTCAGTTCTTTTACGGCCTAATACTTTAGTTATAAAATAAACAGGCTAGTGATGGTGTTGTATTCATAAATAAGGAGTTGAATTTTGGTTTTCTGCAGATAAGCTTGAAAACAAATGTGATCCTCATGACATTTGTCAGGATCTAGAAATCCCTTTTTTCATAATGATATCCTAATCCATGTTCTGGCAATAGAAAATCAGGCTTGTTTTTTCCAATATGATTAAAGTAGCGCTAAGAAAAAGGGAAGGAAATATTAAGTCATTCCCAATTATCAAATGCAGTCTTTCTCCAAAAGATTCGATTTCTTCTATATACATTCTGAAAAAGAATTTACTGAGAGTGAAGAAATATGCCCGTGATTTTAGTTGCTGAAAAGATAAATGAAATTGTGGCATTAATGTGAGAGCTGATGAAATGGTAAGTTATTAACACAGATATCAGAAGGTGAGATCTCTGTAGTCCTTGGCTTTAATTTGTTTGGGATTCTTATCTTTTATCAGTTAATAACAAAATACTCCATTTGGCAAATGGCAAGAAACCTAACATCTCTAGGCTTTCATTTCCTGCTTACAGGAAATAATTTTTGGATTATCTTGCCCTTTTTGTTCTCTCACAGAACTTTGGCTTTTACATTATCATGTTAATACAACTGCTGGATATATTTTTTTTCTACTGCTGTCTGTTGGCATGATTCCAAAATGAACACAAAGCTGACATGCAATCTCTCCCTCCCTCCTTCCCTCCTTCTCTCCTTCCCTCCCTCCCTCCCTCTCTTTCTCACACAAACACACAAAATTTCCTTAATACTTGCAACATTCAACGTGGAAAGAAATATGGAAAGCATAATTAGGATATTTGTGCACATAGTAGGAATTCTGATTTTTCCCCATTATATTTACCTTACATGACAACCTCATTATCAAAACCATGTTGCATATGTCTTCATAAAAATAGTCAAATTGATTTGGTATTGGAAATAACTGAATCATTGTAACACAATAGCCCCAGTGATAATACTTATTTAAATATATCTGACCTGCATAAAGACTGTCTACCTTAAGTCAGCCAGATGGAATAAGAGGAGGCTCTTAAGGAAGGTAGTCCCACCATTTACAGTAGATTCAACCACAGGAATCCTCATGCAACCAAATGAGCTCTTCAATAGATATGGGAGTGGGACTTTATAAGAAACGAAGTAATGAGCTTTATTGTACCTGTCCTATGATGAATTGTTAAGAGTTCTAGAAACCTACATCTAAATCATGTGCCAAAGTTCTTGGGAATTTAGCCTCACCTGTATTTGGTTAAAGAACACATCTATGAATCTAAGCAGAATTGTCTAATTGGATTCTTA
Source organism: Thamnophis sirtalis (assembly GCF_051295495.1). Taxonomy (NCBI): domain Eukaryota; kingdom Metazoa; phylum Chordata; class Lepidosauria; order Squamata; family Natricidae; genus Thamnophis; species Thamnophis sirtalis. The sequence goes on along the minus strand of NW_028261389.1, from coordinate 45,522,957 downwards.
TTTCATGGGATTGGATAATACAACTATATAATATTTAAATATTTGCACAATCTCTATACTTTAGAATTTATGCACTAAGTAAAACTTATTTATATATGATACTTCACCAATAAGTAATAGAAGGATTCCTTTGGTCGAATGTCAGTTGCTAATCTCAATCTTTCACACAGTTGCCTCATTTATATATACAAAATAAGTAAAGGAATTGTCAATCAATAAAACATCTTTATAATACTTTTAATCCTGTAATCATACTCATTGGATTATAGTGTGAAGGCTTCTGACAATATTAAAACACTCCTGGGAAAAGTATCAAGTCCTCTTCATTCTTTTAAAAAATGTAATGTTTTTTCAGTGACATGAAAAGTGCATTTCTTGTTAACGGAAACATCAAGCTGCCCATCTTGCTTTGAGTATCAATCTTCGGTAATGGAATGCCATGCAAATGTTTAAACGGCTCTTTGTAAAGAAAGTGCTCAACTGTTTCTGAAGTCCATTGATAAAAGTATAGTACTTTTAAAAAATAGTAACAAGTCAGAGGAATAAAACAGAAATTGCAACAGAAGAGGAGTCGAGAAAAAAGTGAGCTTCATGTGACTCCTCATCAGTCTTTCATCAGTTCTTCACGAGGCATATAAAAACCCTTGCTGGGGGAGGTGAGAGGTGCTTGGAGTGTTTGTTGTTCAGCATCAGAGTGCTGAACTGCTGGACAGCTCCCTGCAGGCAGCATTGCAAGCCTGTTTCCTGCTCTGAACAGGGAAAACAGTAGGGCTCCCACCATGCAGCCAGCAATGATGATGTTCTCCAGCAAATACTGGGCACGACGGGGCCTTTCTCTGGACTCAGCTATGCCTCAAGAGTACCCATTATCCAGGAATGTAACTGTAAGTATCAAGCGTTTAAAGATACCAAACCATTATCTTGTCAGATTGTTTTAGAAATGTTCAAATACTTCCAGATGAGTGTTCTTTGGGGCCTTTTAACTGAACAGATTTATTTGTTTGCTTGTTCAGAAAAAAGCTTAGGAATCACTCCTTACTCTCTGCAATACAACTGTTTCATTACAAATTATCAAAACATTTTTTATAAAATACATTTTTTGAGACAAAACTTGAATTCAATTGATTGTAGCCTTCACTTTTGTGATGGATGTTCCTAATGGTGGAAGTTAATCCAGTCTTTGTTGAAGACTTACTTTCTCTGCCTTGATTATTTTTTTAGGTGCACATTTTTTAGTCACTTACAGCAGCTTATATATATAAGCACATTTGGTTTAGTAAGATTTTCTTCCAGGGAAAGTGGTTGAATTTACATGTAATTTTTTAAAAAAAAGATTGAATACATTGCTGCAATCATAAAACACAGGGATGGCAGTCATTGTGGCTGTCATTTAAAACCAAACCAGAAGGGTATAATATTTCAAACTATGTGAATACTATTACTACAACAAATAATATTAATAATTGATATAAACAATATTATGATCTGGACCTCTATTAAAAAAGATAATAACTTTTACTGAAAATTCAATCATACCTCTTTGGGCTTAATTTTACACCTAAAAGTAGACATACAGAAGAAACAAAAAAAATACCTTACTGTTATACACAGCCTTTGTTATAACATTAAAATGCTTAACCTAAATAAATATTGAAATTCTACACATTTTACAATGTTTCCTCAAATAATTTAAGATTAAGAAGCTGGTTCTTGCTCTCTGATGATGTTATTGTCACAAAGTTATTTCTCTCTGTGTGTTTATACTTACATCCATCTCTCTATATATCCATTTCTATCTGTCTCTAGGATGGTGATGATGATGATGTTTCCTAGAACAGCCCTATTGGTGGTGTTTTCAATTTAGCAATCCACAACTATATTGTGATTCTGATTATGTTTCCTTCTTAAATTGGTTGGCTATATTGTAACATAATGGACTTATACTTCTGTATATAAAGCCTCATATTGTATACAACTATATGTGTCTTATCACATTCATATCATATTCTTTGATTACAATTTACTTGAGATATTGACAGATTAGCTTCTTCCAGAAAGTACTTAATTTTCATAAAAACTAAAAGTGCTACATCATTTTTTATTTGGATTAAGCTAGGCAAATGTTTGAGAGGCCATTAGATTTTTTTTAAAGATCACTAGAATTTTAAAGATCACTATAAATATATATTTATAGCATTTTAATATGATTTTTAAAAGATCTTATAGCTGTATAATCTCTCAGTTGTGATGAGTTCTTTTTTTGCCATTAATTCAACTGATAATTTAACAGCAGTTACTTTGTATAAAAGTAAATTTATCTAAGAATATAGGTTGTTGTGAACAAACACCATATCTAAGTAACATGTTTTACTAGGTTAGAACTGTACTGCTAATTTCTGTGGTTTTCTTGATCTTCATAGTTTTAGGTGATCAAAAGGAAATCAGAATTCTAAATGTTTGAAATATGATAAGAAAACAATTAAATATGAATTATATTTAGGAATAATCACAATACGAACAGAAATATTTTGGGGAAGTTATCAATGTAGATTATTTTCCTCCTGAAGCACAATAAGGTACTTGAATTTTTTTTTATTTAATCGTAGCACAAATGAGTAGACTTGAGTAAACTGATGGAAGTTGGTGTGTTCAGTTAGGAATCCTTCAAATTACATGAATAATTATTTTCTGTTTGTAGGATTACAGGCAAGCCATATAACAATTGAAACATTTCTGTTTAGTTTCATGCACAGTATAGCATCTGTTTGGAAAGTATAATTGGATACAGTTTCTCAACTCGTATACCTTTTATTCATGTAAAAAAACAACAGAAAAATACATGACAATGTATTGTTGTCATGACAATTTGCAAATCTTGCAGGTTAAGTGCACCAAACAAATACCATATATTTGGGGGGATTTTTTTTCAGGGAATAGATTTTTTAAAGTTATAGTTAAAGACCTGAAAATCTCAATAAAAGAATTTTTGTATTGTTTCTATTATTTAAATAAAGATTAAATAGTTGTAAAATGCTAAAACTAAGATAAATGAGTTCAGTTTTTAAACTATATATGCAGTAAAAGAAATATTTTGCAAGACTGACAGAGATTATATCATTTTGATCAAATTACAGTAAATACCAAAGGTAAACTCAATCTGAATGGCCATAACAACTGCAATCTATTCAAGGTATTTGCCATGGCTTATGTTCTGAATATCTAAATTATATATTCTATTTATCCATGTCATTGGAGGTAAACAGTATTGCTTTTTATTAGATTTGTTTATTTGTTAGGCAAATAAAAAAAAAGATTGAAACCTTTCTATGTTGGAAATATTCAGAGGCTGTTCAATTTTTGCAGTCACGAATAATGACTGATATGAGAGATTGAAACAGGATAAGAATTGGTTCACAATCAAAGATCCAGTTACTAAATGCATAATATTAATGTTTTGTAAGTTTTATTGATTCTCCATTTGGCTCAAAATTAAAATAAAGATACTTGTGCATGTCTTTAATAGCTTTGTAGATAATGATTCTGTTATGCAGAAGAGAGTAGCCATGTTTGTTCATTCGTTTGTTTGTTCGTTCATTCATACATCATTCAACATCATAACATTGTTAGCTTCTGTGTTATAGCCTGTACATTTAATTTCCTTTAGAGTATCTACTGAATAGGTAATTATAAATATAATAAACAATATCTCCTCTTATAATCAGTTTCATAATAAGTGAGACTAAATTTTCTCTTCCTTCATCTCCATCAAATAATTTTAGTTCTTTGATTATAGTTAGGTAAAAACTTTAAAAATATAAGAACTGTAAAACAAGAGGAATAGTAAACATTTTCATAGTATGTTATGAAATATATAAATATATAAAGTATGAACATTTTGAATAAAAAACTATTAAAAGCACATTTCTTTAAAAAGAAATCTTATACGTATATTTTGGCCATTTAAGTAAGCATCATATACCAACCTTATTTCAATTCTTTTTTTCCAGGTAATAAATTTTGAATAAATTGCTATGATATCATTTAACTGTTATTTATATCTAAGTATTCTAAATTCCTGCTACAGATGGGCATTGCTGAAAGCAAACTAATCCATTCAACCATGTGATCAAAGATTTCCTTAATGAAAACAAAGTTAATTGTGTTTTACTTAAAGTAGTGTAAGGGCATTCAATGTTGATGAAAATTATGAACAACAATTTTTCATCACTTTGATGTAGGGGGATGTGTTGATTTTTCCAAGGAATTATATTTCTATGAGAAATTTCACTTTGAAGAATGTCTGTGGAGATTTTCAGTCATCCAGATCATAGGTGAATCAAAGATGTTTTTTCAAAAGTGCAAATGGGGTGTGGAATCTTCTTGGAACTGCTTCAAGGGCTGTGTTGTAAACTGGAGTTGTTGTATCCCTCCACCTCTGTTGAGAGAGGGCTGTTCAATTTTAACATTAATGGCCTCTCTCTTAACAGAGACTATGTTAACATTGGGCAGCCCTCTCTCAATAGATAAACCCCCAAGTGGTCTTGAGCTCTCAGGGGGAGTGTTAATGACAGATGACTGCTTAAAAAAAAAAGGAACCTCCACCCCCGCTACCCATTCTGTCAGAACTAATCCTTCCATCATCCCCATCATCCTTCCAGAACTGCTGAAGCTTCTTGGATGAGAAGCAAATCTTCCTTAGGGGGGAAAAATCAGTTCAGTTGCCTTTTGAAAAAGCACCGTTGAGTTCACTTTGCAGAGTTGTTCTTCCATGTTTTCATCCTATATAGAAACATGTTCAAGCCTGTTTTGCACTGAGCCTGTAAGTATGAATTGATATTTTTAAAATATGTTCAGGTAATCCTTGAGTTACAATTGTAATGGAGCTTCCTCATTATGATTCTAAGCTGTAATGGGTTTGTCAAGTGATTGATCCAACTTTACTTTTTTGGTGGCAGTCAATATCCAAATCTTCCTTTCCTTTTTTTTAAATCAAAGCTTAGGAAGCTTTCTCTGTTCTTTCCCACAACCAATAAAATTAAATTGTTACTCAGTAAAACCAGGGGTGGGTTCTGGCTGCCACTACTGCCAGTTTGCTCAGGGATGCTCCTGCATGCCCAGTGCAACAAAAATTGCTCTGCGCATGCACAGAAGGCAAAAACAAGATGGCGCTGCCTATGGCACCGCCAAGAGAACCAGTTCAGGGGTGTGGCAGGCCTGGGTTGCTGCTGGTTCCAGTGACCTAGGCCACCAAGTTACAACCGGTTCAGCCGGTAGGAACCCACCTCTGAATAAACCATGCATTTCAGCCTTCCCCCAGCCCTATTGTAGACCCACTGAAATGAGAAATTCAGATGCAAGCAAAAATGAATAAATCTTTCCAAGACAATAAAGAAAGTGCAAGTTATTTTTTCTATCAACTGCTTCTTTTATAATTTAAAAATTGTGCTCTTTGACTTTTTCCCTGGTATTCAAAGGCACCTGTGATGGGAAAGGGATGTAAAGTTCTGCACATCATTCATGTTTGAATTTATAATGTGGATCCCAGAATCCATAATTGTTTTCCAAAAACTTTGGAAGTTTTTATTTTCAATTGGGAGCAAAATGTTAGTTTTAAAAATAAAGAAAAAATGAGATTATAACAGCTTTCATTCTACAATGCTCTTTTTAAATTTCATTTAGAATAATCGTTCATTTATATTTGCAACCTATAATTGCTAACAACCTGTAATGGCCCTGAATGTGCTTTTTAAGAAAGAGGAAAAAACTAAGCAAAACTTCACTTTCGAAAGAGCTATATAAATTCTAAGATCAAATAAAGGAAAGGTTAATTATTGTTGAGGGGTACGTGGAAATGCTTGTGATCTGTATTTTCTTTCAGCTAAACAAAACAAATTCTGGTAGAAGTGATGATAAAAAGGCTAATAAAGGTACAAGCAAGAATGAGTCAACATCTGAAGGTGGTAAAACTGCTGTCGTGTTTTCTTTAAAAAATGAAGTTGGTGGCTTGGTAAAAGCTCTCAGACTTTTCCAGGTAAATATTATTTTACTATTTATTTTCATAATAATATATTGGTTGAAAAATGTGCATCATGTTTGTATGAAAGATAATGTGCATAATATGTCTTAAATCACAAGACACTAGATTCACTTACCACACCAATCCATTGATTAGTGAGTAACTCAACTGAGTTAACACATTGTGCTTGGTCATTCTATGATTTATTATCCAAAATGGCTTGGTTTGCACAATATGAACAATTAAAGTCAATCAAACCACATTACAGCATAAAGTGAAGTTAATCATTTTATGGTATATTAACTGCAAATCAGAATCTTGCTTCTGACATGCTAGAATAAACAATTAAGTTGGCTTAGCCTGTACTTTCGGTTTTCTAAAATAATATATTTCAATCTTCAATAATAGTTTTGGAATTATTAATATCCTTTGATACCAAGATTGATAGCAATATCTAGAAATGTTTTCTGTTAGCACCAGCTCCAGCTAACATACTCATCTAAAACATCCAGTCTTCCTCCATTCTTGCTTTAGTTACTTATTTCAGCTACTGCAATCTGCTTTGTATCGCATGGAGATAAATTTCAGAAGTTGGAATATTTTAACTGAGATTCATAGATTAGCTCTTATGATATTTAACTTTATTGCCTAATTATTTATTTCTGCATTCAGTTTTAAATACTAGTTGAACCATTTAAAACAATCATTAGTACCCTGAAGTCTAAATCAAATGCCATATCTAAATTTAAATTTCTCTGGAATAAGTTCACAGAATTCACAATTGCAATTTAGGGTTGCCAGTTCTGTTATTTTATTTGCAAGGGCTGTTTTAAAAAACATTAGATCTTGACTAAGTTATACATCTAGCCAATGTTATGCATCTGAGCTATTCAGCTATATATTGTAATGTTTTACTAAAGTAAAACGTAGTATTTCAGTACTTGGATAATGAACAGTAGTAAGTCTTGGGTTAATAGGGATTTCTATGCTGTGGAATTTTTATCATGCATTTGGCCTTCTCTTTGGGAAAGTTATAGATGACAGAACAATGCTACTGTATTACCAAATAATTTCATTTTTTCTATTTTGTTTGTCATGAATTTGGCATGAAATTAGTAGTATTTCTAGTACATATGAATGATGATTTTATATGAAATTGCCATGGTAAATCAATTTTAAATTTAAATTATCCTAAGGTATTTATAGTTTTTCCATGGAGGTTTATAATGCAACAAAGGAGTGAATGCAATAATAATTTTATAGTAGTTTATTTCTGGCTGATGCACAAATATTTAATTTTGTTTAATAGAAATATCTGGATATCTATTCTAAACTACCACCTGTTAAGACCTAAGCATTTAATTCCTGCTTTTCCTGGGTTAACTCTTTTTTCATCTGTTTTCAGGAGAAGCATGTGAGCATGGTTCATATTGAATCCAGAAAATCCAAGCGAAGGAATTCAGAGGTAGAAATTTTTGTGGATTGTGACTGTACCAAGAAAGAATTCAACGAACTCATTCAGCTGTTAAAGTATGAAACAAACATTGTGACTCTGAATCCTCCAGAAAACATCTGGACTGATGAGGAAGGCAAGACTATTGTTTCTTTTCTTCATCTGTCCCCCCCCCCCCACATTTTATTATGAAATCTGCCCATTTGTATGAAGACGCAGGGAAAAATGTTTGATTCCCTTCCATCTCTTTGTTTTTTCCAGAGCTGGACTGTGTGCCTTGGTTTCCCCGAAAGATTGTTGAATTAGATAAATGTTCCCAGAGAGTTCTCATGTATGGCTCCGAACTGGATGCAGATCATCCTGTAAGTGTTTAGAGAAGATCCAGAAAGGCTGACCAAATAATCTACTACTAATGTAGCAAATGAGTGAAATGAATGAGTGCAATACATTATCTATCTTAAGCAGTTTTGGTTCAATCTGTTTAAGTACAGACCTCACATTTTGATTTGTCTTCAGATGTATTTCTATCTTTCTGGAACATTCATATGTCAGATTTAGATGGGTTTGTAGATTGCAGCTTCTGTTTCAGAAGTACACTAGAGAACTTTGAGAGGCAATTTTCATTTCTCTTCATTGCAAACAATGCAAGAGTTATAGTTCTAAATCATAGTGATATTCATGCACACTGCTGTATGAGCTTTTAAAAATATAGATATTAAATTAACATTCCAGGGAGTGTGGGAGGCATATGGAAATCTGGTAACACTCCAGGAGATAATTATAAAGTAGAAATCATAGCATTCTTGAGCAGGAATGCAGCTGGCACACAGGATCTTTGTGTTTTTCCCTCCCTTATTTTTAACACTTTGGCCCCATTTCAGCTCATGTTTCACTGTCTGCAGGCTCATATATTGCCTGAAAACATTGCATCCAAAACTTGAGGAAATTAACCTATAGATATGGTTTGTCTTCCTTTCATTATTGCCTCTGTGCACTCCTCATGGAGTGAAGTCAGCTTTTATTAAATCTTGTAACTCCTAAATCATCCAATAGTAGAGATACAATACGGTGTATTATGTAAAGCACACAGGAACTTACTCTGCAACTATCACTACCCCTACCCTCATTCCCTGTTCTTCATAGGATTATGTTAGAGGGGAGAGTAGGGCTTTCATCCAATACTGGGTATTTTGCACATAGACATTTAGTAATATTTTGGAAATTTGAGGAAGGTGTGTCATATTTTCTCTTGGAAATTCTCCTGCTATCTCAATCATCCAAGTCATGGTTGTCCAAAGGTGCTTTTCCAAATGGCAACTGGACTTTCTTGTTTTTTTACCCTTGAAAATGTTTCACTTCTCATCCAAGAAGCTTCTTCAGTTCTTACTTCTTAGAACTGAAGAAGCTTCTTAGATGAGAAGTGAAATGTTTCAAGGAAAAAAAATCAAGAAAGTCCTGTTGCCTTTTTGGGAAAAAAATCATGGGAGTTTGTGCCCAGAATTGATCAGTTCCTTCAGGGAATGTTGGGGAGTTCTGTGCAGTGTGGCTGTACGATACTTAGGATTCATTTATCCCAAATGTATTTTTTCAGAAGGTTTCTTGAAGCCCAATTAAAAAAAAATTGCATATTTAATGCTTTGGAACCCAAGCTCAATGGTTTATACACCTCAGCATTGTTTTCTGAGAATAATACCTCTAAGGTCTGGCCTTTATTTTAATGTAATAAAGTCAAATGCAAGGTTCTTCAAGATTGCTTTATGATCCAAAGAAAGTTAAAATCTACTTGATTATTTCCAGTCAATAAATAAATGAAAGACATCAGATTTTGTTTGAGAAGTAAAAAATGTTTTACTTCTCATCCAAGAAGCTTTTTCATTTCTTACCTTTTAGAGCTAAAATGTTTTCAAGGAAAAAAAACTAAGAAATCAAGTTGCCTTTTGTAAAAGCATGTTTGGGACATCTTTACCCAAGATCCATGGGACACAGAGTAGGCAAAGATATAATGGCAGACCTCCCCACCACCGCCCCATTCCATCTGCCACACAATCATATTTTAGTATTTGTGAAAAGGTCTGAGGCTGGTAGAGGAAAGATACCTCCAATAAAAGCCCTATTAGTTACTTATTAATGTTGCTTATTCTGGTTTTGTTAATTTACTCAGTAGTGATTCTAAGAGGCCTTGATAAAATTTGAAGCTTGAAAGGCAAGTTAATCATAACAACAAGTAAATAATACAATGAGAAAAAAGCTCTACTTAACAGATACTTGAAATTGTAGATATAGAAAAGATGGAGCAGATTTTGGAAGCTAAATCTTAAACATGCTTGGGTAACTACTAAAAGGCAAGGTTGGGTGGGTTCTGAAGGTGGTATGAATGAGAATGTTCATAACTATTTAAAACTTGGATGATTTATTTAATCCTCTTTTCTATCACTTATCTGCCTCTTTGGTATAAATTATTTTTATTTGCTTCAGGGATTTAAGGACAATGTTTACCGACAGAGAAGAAAATATTTTGTAGATGTTGCCATGAGTTATAAATAGTGAGTACTCAATATTTTTCAAACTTTCAATTTTAAAGTCTTTATCCTCAAATACAAGAAAAATATGCAGCCCTCTTTTTCTTGAATATAAAATTTGCAATAGGCAGATGGTGATCATTAAGCTGTAACTATTTATATTACCAAATTGGCATGAGGAACACAAAAGTTGACTTTATTTGGATTGAATTTTGGAACATATCAGTATTGGTTCATCCAACTTTGTTTTCCTTCTGTAAATTGGCCATCTTTTCTAGCCCAAGCAGGATTGAAATTAGGATTTCTACATGCAAAATGTAAGTACTGTCTGTGTTCTGGAACTACAGTTCTTTTCCATTGTGCTTCTGGCCATGACAGCATGCATTTACGGCAATGGCTCAAGAAACTAGACAGCTGGGTTGGATTGAATTGAAATAGTTACTCATGATATGGGTAACAGTAGACCAATTGACTTGATCATTGTATCTAAGGCTTAAAAGGGATAGAGGTATCTTGAGCAAATGCAGCTTTCATTAGAATGATGATGCAGGTAGTCCTTGATTAGTGATTGTCTTATTCAGTAACCATTCACAATCACAATGAAAATGGCCAATGTCTGCATTTACAACTTTTGTAGGTAGGTATAACCTTTGTAAAGCAAATGAAATCTGATGTAAAATCAGAAGTATAGACACTATTTCACTTAGCAACAGCTTTGCTTAATGACCAAGTTGCCAGACAATTGTCACTAAATGAGGACTACCTAAACATGTGTTATGATGTCATAATGCATAACCATAAGATTTATCACAAGGAGCCAAATTTGTATTATGATACTTTATTGTGATACATGCTCTGCCACTTTCCCTCTGTGACCCTTCAGAGATGTCTACAAAAGGATACTGCTGCTTTGTTCAACATTCTCCAGGGAAAATTTAGCTACATGTGAAAGTTCATGTCTGCTAATCATCCCTTTTCTGCACTGAGCAGAGCACTAGGTATTGAGAGAGGGCGGACTGCGTCTATCTTTTCCTTATATGAGTAGGCCATTTATTTATTTTTCTCTTTGATATAGCTGCCCATTTCACACATGTGATTCATTTGCTTGATGGTGAGGGATGTTTCCCCTCTTTTGGATGCTTGAGTCCCAAGACAAATAGCTATAATTCTGCCTTTCCCAGTGCGGATGTCCTGCAGATCTATAGACATTAACTATCAAAGTTCTCCGACTACTCTGGCAATTACAGTAAACAGTTCTGTGTCAGAAAACATTCTGGAAATTGAAGCATAATCTTGAAAAGGGGTTTGGATTGGGGCGACTGGCTATATGTTTTGAAAAGACAGATCTTGTCAAGCACTTCTTTACATTTATGGTCTCCAAAGGCTTTTTCTTCATGCCATATGCTCTGCCATCAGATTGATGGGCTCCTAGAAATGGATTTAGATGTGCTTGCTTGCTTCCTTATTTATTTACATATATTTCCTAGAATAATTTCCCCACTAGCAATGTACTGCACTTTCTAGAGTCATCCAACCTTTACTTGTGCCAAAACAGCAGTATGAAGACAGGCACTATATCATATCAATAATGGGTAGGCGAATGGTGTGAAAATACTATAAGTCATCAGTGAGGAAATAGTATGCATGTCAGCCTCTGCTTTGCTACTGCTTCAGCTGCCATTGAAACGGGGAGGGGGGCATGGTATTTGGGTGGGTAATCATTGTTGTGCTGGAGGAAGTTTTGAGACGCTGAACTGACCACCTTACTGCGCATGTGGAGCAAGAGTGTTTCCCGCCAAGGCCAATGGTCCAGCATTCCATCCTGGTGATGCCTTTCGAAGTTATCTCACACCTGACATTTGGGAGAATTATGATTGGACTGTGCACGGTGATGCCAAGTGGAGGGGGATGAATTATACATTATATTATTCGCTTTCACGCCTAATTAACCAGACTTAGCTTAGCTTTGCAACTGTTCATTTATGATTAGTAAAAGTACACTTGATTTCAATACAAATGGAGTCCAGTGGTTTTCTTTCCTGATTACTGAATGAAGTGCTGCTGACAATAAGCTAAGTCTCATTTTTCACCCAACCCGGAGCTAAAACCTACTGAGGGGGGTGCCCTCACAAGAAGAAAAGAAATGTCTTTGTATGTGAGTGACCAAGAGGAAGAAGAGGGGGCAACGGCAGGACCATCTTTAACCAAAAGTCTGGCTGGACTAAGAGTGGAAGAGCCTGCTGTTCGTCCCAGATAGACTTTGAATGTGGGACAAAAAGAGGAGTCTGAGGAATTGGATGCTGGAGTCACGAGAAGGAGACCAAAGAAAAAGTCAGCGGATTGGGGTGACTCTGGGGAAGAGGATTACAAGCTTTCCGACACCATGAGACTCCTCGAAGAAGCTTGGACTGAACGCAGAAGCCGGGAGAGAGAGGTGGAAAGGGAGCTGGCTGAAGATCTTGAGCAAAGGTACTTGGTGCATAGTTTAAGGGAGGGTGAAGAAGCCGAGGGGGTTGGGCGCAAGAAAACCCAGAACCAGCCTCCCCCCCTCCAGCTAGGGCTGCTCAAAGACCAGGGGGGGGGGCCAGGCGACGCCGAATGGCAAAAGTCCCTCCCTTAACTGTAAAATACGATGGAGACCCTAAAAGTTTAGGACTTTTTATAATTCAGGTCTGGAATTATATGGAAATCTATGGATCTGATTTAGAGACAGATGAAACAAAAGTGCGGATGGTGTTGATGTCCTTAGAGAAGGCGGCAGCCGAATGGATGGTTGGCCTACACAAATGCAATTCCCCTCTCCTGAGGAATTTTAATGACTTTATAGCAGCCATGAAGAGGAGGTTTGATGTCCCATTGACCGAGAGACGTGGGCGCCTGAGGTTTATGGCCCTGAAGCAGGGAAATAAATTGGTGCCAGATTATGTCCAGGAATTTCAACAGTTGTCAGCCGATATGAGGAGGTGGTCGGAAGACGCTTTGCTGGATCAGTTCGCTGAGGGATTGAATGAAAAAATATACCAACAGTGCATAAACAGACGCATTCCCTGCCATGTAACTGCTTGGTATGAACACGCGGCAGACGTTGAGTTGGATTTAGCCAGGCTTCAATGCATGAAGGAGGGAGAGGCGGAGAAATCCCCCCCAGCAGCTCCAAAAGCCCCCCTCCGCCCCAGGAGTGAGGGAAAAGGGGGTTTCACAGGCAAAACCAAGCCTTTCACGTGCTTCTGTTATGGAAAGGAAGGCCATCGTGCTGTGAATTGCCGTGTAAAATTGGCTCAAACCGCTCCACCCCCTCCCCGCAAAGAGGGAAGAGCAATACAGGCTGACAAAGCAGAGGCTGACAATGCATTTATATACATTGCCTAGTAGCAATAAATGACTAAAAAATCCAAAAGCAAAAAATAATATTAAATATAATATTAAAACAGAATGCTCATAAAACTCTAAATGACAGCATGGAATTGCAGGAAAGAGAGAAAAATAAAACACAGAAAACATAAACCCTGGGAATGCTTCCAGGGAATTTATCTAATCCTGTGGATATGTTGTGATTGGTTGCATAGTTATCAGATAGATATTCCACCTATCACAATGCTATGAGTGGAACAGGAGAAATTGGGAGCACTGTTTTAATTGGTATATTTTAACATGTGTCATATGCAAATTCAACTGTCATAAAGTGTCACCGATAGCTATAATGAAATGGAGGATTGAGACCAGGAATTGCTAAACTTTTGATTTTCTTTTAAAGACACCCTCATATCTCATTATCCAAATGTCTGTTAAACCACTTGCCATTATGGGTATGCTTTATGCTAGATTTCTTTGCAATGATTTAGTAGTGATATTTCTAACGCCCCACCCAGTTTTGATCTTCCTGCCATATACTTATTACTGTTCTACATGTGTTCATAGCACCTTCCTTCCCTCTTTCCTGTTACTCGATTTCTTGATCTTTCTACCACTTATCTGTCAACTTTTAAAACATTTTTCTATCTCTCATCAGACTGCCAAGCCATCACCTATGTTTACAATCTATTTATGTAATATATTGATTAAAATATATCATGCACACAAGCACACATATTTTGGAAGCCTGGTTTTATTTATATTATAGTTTTAGTTTTATTTATATTATAAATATAGTTTCCAATACTAAATCTATATTAAATAAGCAGACTCACCTAAGGTCTGAGTTGACACAGTGGTCTTACCCCAGGCTCCATTTTCAACACATACTGAACTTCATCTCCAATTATATTTAGAGAAAAAAATTCAGGGCAAATTTTAAAGATTTTCAATAAAATTAAACTCAGTATATATTATACAGTTGCAGTGTAATGTATGTAAATTTACTCCCAGGCCAATCCATCTGAGTTCAATTGGGCTTTCTCTCACCAAAGAAAGAATAGTAAGCTTCTCAACTTACCGTAATTTATATGCAATAATATCAATTCCTTAATATCTTTAATACACATGGAGCTTTTTCTCATAAATATGTGCAATTTGTATGTGTCATTTATTCATTCATTCTTTTGTTCATGGCAGACCAGGCCCACAGATTGAATTCATTATTATTCCCAGGAGTTGGTAAATTTCCAGCACAACCGACAAATACCTGCTGTTTTGCAATTTTCTTGTCACATAAGTTTCAAAGCCAACCTAATTCCAATTGGGTTCTCATTTTACTTGTAATGGGCGAAACTTCACACTTCAAAGCAGGCACACTCTAATTCTACAGGTGAAACTCAAAAAATTAGAATATTGTGCAAAAGTTCATTTATTTCAGTAATGCAACTTAAAAGGTGAAACTAATATATGAGATAGACTCATTACATGCAAAGCAAGATAGTTCAAGCCATGATTTGTCAGAATTGTGATGATTATGGCTTACAGCTCATGAAAACCCCAAATCCACAATCTCAGAAAATTAGAATATTACATGTAATCAATAAAACAAGGATTGTACATAGAACAATATCAACCTCTGAAAATTATAAGCATGCATATGTACTCAGTACTTGGTTTGGGCCCCTTTTGCAGCAATTACTGCCTCAATGCAGCGTGGCATGGAAGCTATCAGCCTGTGGCACTGCTGAAGTGTTATGGAAGACC
Source organism: Thamnophis sirtalis (assembly GCF_051295495.1). Classification (NCBI taxonomy): domain Eukaryota; kingdom Metazoa; phylum Chordata; class Lepidosauria; order Squamata; family Natricidae; genus Thamnophis; species Thamnophis sirtalis. The sequence goes on along the minus strand of NW_028261389.1, from coordinate 45,507,851 downwards.
AGGATGCTTCAATAGTGGCCTTCAGCTCTTCTGCATTGTTCGGTCTCATGTCTTTCATCTTTCTCTTGACAATGTCCCATAGATTCTCTATGGGGTTCAGGTCAGGTGATATTGCTGGCCAATCAAGCACAGTAATCCCACGGTCATTGAACCAGGTTTTGGTGCTTTTGGCAGTGTGGGCAGGTGCCAGGTCCTGCTGGAAAATGAAGTCAGCATCCCCATAAAGCTCCTCTGCAGAAGGAAGCAAGAAGAACTCCAAAATCTCCTGGTGCCTCTCCATTTTTCCTCCATACTCTGGGTCCTTGGTTTCCAAATGATATGCAAAAGTTGCTCTCATCAGAAAAGAGAACTTTGGACCACTGAGCAACAGACCAGGTCTGTTTTTCTTTAGCCCAGGTAAGATGCTTCTGACGTTGTTTGTTGTTCAGGAGCAGCTTGACAAGAGGAATAGGACATTTGATGCCAATGTCCAGGATCTGTCTGTGTGTGGTGGCTCTTGATGCACTGACTCCAGCCTCTGTCTACTCCTTGTGAAAGTCCCCAACACTTTTGAATGGCCTTTTCCTGACAATCCTCTCCAGGCTATGGTCATCCCTGCTGCTTATGCACCTTTTTATTCCACACTTTCCCCTTCCACATAACTTTCTATTAATGTTCTTTGATGCAGCACTTTGGGAACATCCAACTTCTTTTGCAATTACCTTTTGAGGTTTTCTCTCCTTGTGGAAGGTGTCAATGATGGTTTTCTGCACAACTGTCAGATCAGCAGTCTTTCCCATGATTGTGATTCTTGCTGAACCAGACTGAGAGACCATTTAAAGGCTCAGGAACCCTTTGCAGGTGTTATGGCTTAATTAGCTGATTAGAATGGGACACTTTGAGCCTAGAATATTGCACCTTTTCACAATATTCTAATTTTCTGAGATTGTGGATTTGGGGTTTTCATGAGCTGTAAGCCATAATCATCACAATTATGACAAATCACAGCTTGAACTCTCTTGCATTGCATGTAATGAGTCTATCTCATATATTAGTTTCACCTTTTAAGTTGCATTACTGAAATAAATGAACTTTTGCATGATATTCTAATTTTTTGAGTTTCACCCGTATGTACTCTTCAATTTGATGGTTCCTTTTTCAATGATGAATCCTTTCTTTCCTTCTCCTCCAACTCCTTTGTGGATTCCCACCATTCCTGAATATTATAAGCAAAGAAATGGAAAGGGGGGAAATATTTCCTTTTGTTGCAGACAGGAAAATAACATGTCTAAAAGCTCATAAAAACATTTATTTTATGGACATATATATGAAATGAAGAAAGACTAAACAAAAGAAGAGGGAAGAAATTTGTATTTTACAAACAGAGCTGTTCTTCCCTCTGCATGAACTACCACTGCCTTATTAGGATTTAATAAGGATCTCCTAAATACAGTGCTTTAGTGCAGTGTTTTTCAACCTTTTTTGTGCAAAGGCACACTTTTTTCATGAAAAAAATCACGAGGCACACCACCATTAGAAAATGTTAAAAAATTTTAACTCTGTGCCTATATTGACTATATATAAAGTAATTCTCCCACGGCACACCTTACACTATGTCACGGCACACTAGTGTGCCACGGCACAGTGGTTGAAAAACACTGCTTTAGTGCATAAACTCCTGGATTTGGTTTAGAAACACTTAACTAGTTTCAGGTTGGGCTGACCTATTCCCCCCCCCCCTTGATTACCTGCTGTGCCAGTTCTTTCTACATTTAATGTAAGAAAATAGAAAATGTTGAAATGTGTGTACAATTTGGCTTAATTAACACATGCTAATGAGTAGTGAGTCCCTCTATCCTTGGATAGATGATTAGCATGGTTTTTCAAAGCTTGCTTTAACTCTTTCCACCAGGGCAGTATTTTCTTCTGAATGATTGCTCTTATAGCACTCTACATTGCTTTGATATGCTGCAAGGTTTTCTTTTTCATTGTTCTGTTGTCCCTGTGTTATCTCCTCTACCCATTACCCTGTGTGTAGTTTGATGTGCAGCTAAACCCTTCTATTATTTTATAAGCTAGACCATGAACATAAATCTTGATTCTTTATTAAAAAACAGAATAAGGTGAAACAGTGATGCTGAGTACCGGCTACAGATTTTGTCTTCAGAAGAATACGTGTCACAGAATAAGGTGGATTCTTCTGAATGTTTCTGTTACCTATTATAAAATGGAGTCTGGCTTCTCAGAATGTAAGGGTACTCCTACCCAAAACAAAGTTCTAAACAGTGAAAGGTTTGGTCCCAGCCACTAGATGGAGCTCAATACATGCCAGATAACAACAACAGTATATGCTGGAGGTATGACACCCTACAACTGTGATATGTTGTGCAGCATTTGTTTTCATGAAGAATACATATGCACCTTAAAATTAAATGCACAGTTAGTTAACATTCTGAAAGAACTAAAATGGAATGCGACTAAGCATATATGGGAAATTATTGGTAAATATAGTTGAATATATCCCTGGGAGCTAAAAATTAATTTTAATAATCTCAGAGGAATGATCAATATCATTCCATAAAATGAGAAGCTAATGAGAAGAAGGCAGGATTACATAATGTAATTGTAAACAATTCCAAGGAAGAAGAAAAATGTCAGCAGAAGAAGCCAATATGGCTGCATAAAAAGCTTAGTGAATATCTAAAACCCAAAGAAAATAGACAGAGAGGCAAGTACTTCACCGAGGAGGAGTTCAAACATGAATCAGGAAAGCTCATAATTAGATGGTGAAGCAAATGAAGAAATAGGACTTCTTTAGCTATGCTCAAATGGCAAAATGACAACAAAGAAAAGACAGAGCTATTCATCACTTATTGTGGCTTAGTATCCTCCAATGCAGATTATTCAATCAGTTTATTGGGGTGAGAAGGATGAAGGGGCAGACTGAAGGTTGAGATTGATAGAAAGATGGCCAAGCGCAGAGCCAAATGAATGGCGTCTTGGGGAATGAAGGAAATTGCCAGGGTGGCTGAATTGCCTTCAATTGGAAAAACCAGGAAAAGCTGGCAAAGTACTAGATGATTGCCAAATGTTGTTTCTACATTTTCTGTGTTGGATTCTACTATACTTTTTTCTCTTATTCATGACCCAGCAAATCTCTTTTCCAGAGACAAAGCTGTTAAATTATTGCAATGAACTAATTATCATATTCTTTTGAAAGAGTCAAAATTATTTGTTTATCTTTTAAACTCTTATTGTGCTGATTGTATATTAATATTTTTCTATAAGTTTTAACATGTTCAATCAATGGAGCTCTCTTTTTACTATGTGTACTATAATGTGTACATTTTATATGTTGTGTTGATTATATTTTAATACTTCTTTTGCAACTTTAATAAGAGCCAAATAGCTAAATTTCTATACAAGATTCCCTCCCCCCACATGTAGCACAGGATCCAAATTATCATGTAAAAGCAAAATTCAAACACAAAATATGAACAATGTCATTGATTCCAAATTGCTCACCAAAATGCAAACCCTCACCTTTTAAAAATTCCCAGCTAACCATGGACATTACAAAATAACGAATCATTAGATTTGTTTAGCAGACAATATTTATCAACATCACAACAGTGTTATATATATTATGGCTCTCTTTCTGCTAATCAAATTCTGGAGGTGATCTAGAGAAGATAGAAGCAGGATAATCACAATTAGAATATTTTTGCTAGTTAGTTTTCCACCCAGGCTTTCTATCTACTAGTCGTGATTCTCTTATGATATGTTACCAACATTCCCTTTCCCCTTCCCAGCAATACTTTGCTAAGGATATTATGTTGTTTAGCAAAAGAAAAATATGAAAGGCTGGGTGGGATACTGGTGAGAAATAGAAAGCTACTTGTTATTTCCATAATTTGCATACTTTTGTGGAACAGGAAGAAGTCAATGAATAGGTATGTGAAAATTGAATATTAAATTGAATGAAAAGAATGGATTGGACTGATAAATGCGAACTCATTTTGAAATAGATATTTGGGGGATTGATAGGGATATTAACAGGTTAGAAAATGTAATTGGACAAACTAGTGTTTTCTCAGTGTTTATTTGTTCTTGATTTTTTGTTTTAGTGGCCAACCAATTCCTAGAGTAGACTATACACCTGAAGAAATAAAAACTTGGGGCGTGGTGTTCAGGGAGCTTTCAAAACTCTATCCTACTCATGCTTGTCGAGAATACTTGAAAAATTTCCCATTACTGACAAAGTACTGTGGCTATAGAGATGATAATGTCCCACAATTGGAGGATGTCTCTATGTTTCTCAAAGGTAAGCATCAAGCTTGGTTTCCTGGTAAGGAAAGTACTATAAAAGCAGTTACATAAAGCATGTTAAAATCTAATATATTTCTCTCTCCTGATATGTCTGTTTGGTAATTTAGTCTTAGAACACTTCCATTGCATCCTTCCAATACTTATACCCCTCCAAATCTCTTACAAATAGTTTGAAACAGATTTTTATTAGATTCCTCTTTGCTGCTCAAAACATTCTATGTGCATTGTCTTATCTATGTTTAGATAAAGAACACAATGAACCAACCTGTCTTCCTACTTTGTGTGTATCAGATTACTTGTACATACTTACCCATATACATAAGAGATTGTTAAGAGTGGAAGATACCTGGGAAAGGTATAATATAAAAATATATTATATTATAAACATTACTGTAAAATATAAACCTATTTTCTTGAATTCTTTCTGCAAAAGTTCCACTCATTGGAAGACCAGCTAACTTTTGCATTTGAAGTCCCCTATGACTTGCGAAGCTGAAATGACCTCCATGCCAAAGATATTGTAAGCAGTAATTTTAACCAATAGCTATGACCATAGTGGCATGCATTGAACTTAAGGACTGGTAAAGTAAAGAAGATATGTTGTAAGTCATCTCTTAAAAAAAAAAAAAGCAGGAATGGAAAAAAAAGCAACTGTAGTGGTCTGGGGAAGAGAAGTTCATTGTTTTGTTGTGGCCTGGAGGAAGTGATGGACTGTGGGATCTGGAGGGCAGAGACTACAGGACTGTTCTGGAAGTATTTTTGACTGATGCTTCATGTGCTGCAGTCAGCAAGAGTTGATGAAAACTAGGCCCAGATAAAGCAAATGACAAGCTTTTTACTTTCCTCTTACAGTTCTGGTCACTTTGACAGCTCATGAACACTTTATTGCCCCATGGCTTTAATTACTTTGTTTTTTTTTCTTTCTAAAGAGAATAAAGTTATTTGTGGTCCCTTTTGCAGTGATCCTGAGAGCTGGTATTTTTGATGACATATAAAATGTAATGATGGGTTTAGGTGGGAAATGAACTCTCTGGTGATATTAAAAATATAGGAAAACTACAGCACAGTACTCTGATAATAAAAAAATCAGAAGAACACTATTTCAACTGAAAATAAATATATATAGTATTTAGTTTGAAAAGATAACTCTGCTTCCTTTCTTTATTGTACCTTTATAGCTGTAAATCTTTAACGTTAACTGGTTGGCTGTCCTTTGAGTCTTGAGAGGCATACTGTATCTTTCAATGGTGCCTTTTGTCTAATTCTTTGTGTCCCTAAGAGATTCCTCCCCCCCCCCATTTGCTCAAACTATAAAAGCATTGGAAGGCTCCATAGCATTCACTTAGCCAAAGACATCAGTGAAAATTGCAGGGGAGATTGGGTGGGTGGGGGGAAAAAAGCCAGATGTCTTTTTTAAAAAGAATGTATTAATGAAATAACAAAATAGATGAAAAGGTATTCTTCAAAGCTTGAAATCACAGTAAGTTTAGAGTGACCCAAGAAAGAGAACTTTCCTAAAGAAAACAGCAGTTTGAAGAGGGGAAATGAGATTTTATATTTGATGCACTTGGAAAGAAAAAGGTTACTTAGAACTTTCTGGTGAGAAGAAAACAACCAACAGGACCATCAATATCTAAGGGTAAGACAGTAGTCACTTCAGACAGTATATGTTAGGAAGCAGTAGCAATTTATTGCAATAGACAATGTGTTACATGGTTTTTTTCTTTTCATCCACTAGACTTTCCAGCTGCCTTCAGAGATGGTGGAGCTTACTGGCAATTTTCTTCTGAAAAAAATATTCAGCCCAATCGGTTCATGAAATAGGAAGAAATAAGATTGTTTTTTTTTTGTTTCAGGCAGCAAAACATCATAGCCATTCCAGATAACTACATTTTAGCTTAAATATAGTTTTTGGATGGTCAATCACAGTTGTAAAAGATTGTACGCAGCCTATTATATCTCAGTAAAGATTTTTTAAAAATTATTTCAAAGGAAAATCTAATAATGGCTGTTCCACATCTAGAGGATTTTACTTATATTTGTATTTTGCATGCAGGTAGTGTATATGATGGAAATAGAAAAAAATAAAATCTTCTAAATTGTGGAAGATTTCATAATATGTACAAAAAGATGCACTTTCTTGAAATAAAAAGAAGATTTAACTCCTGCCTCTTTAAAAAGTGTATTCAGAACAGATTCATATTGTATGCCTCTTATAAGGCAAATTGCATCTGCAAGATTCCAGGTAATAGAGAGAACTCAGTCTGGGAACTGAGTATACATTGCTTAAAATGAACAGTTCTAGATAGATTTGAAGAATTACATAATTATTGACTTAGAAAGACTATTCAGCTAATGAAATGTATAACCCTGCTCAAGATAGGAATTCAAATTAAGATGTCTACAAAAGATGGTTTCCAATTTCTACTTGAACAAATCCAGTGAAGGGAAGCCTATTGCTCTTCTTGGTAACTGATTTCATTGTCAAATCTCTCTTACTGTTAGGAAAGTTTTCTACCATTCAATGGTAATCTACCAAATGAAATCCATTATTCTATGTCCCACACAATGACCTATATGACAATCTTATAATTCGTAAGCCATCCAGAGTTACCTTTTAGGGGTAATAGGCAGCATAGAAATTTAATAAACAAACAAACAAACAATATATCTTACAAATTGCTGAGGTATCCCATTGACCTCTCTCTTCTGGTCCCAATTTCTTTAATCTTAATTAGTTGATCGTTCCTGATCATCTTTATTGGTCTTCTGTTCCAACTCATCTTAAAATATATATTCTAAAACTGGACACAATTCTTAAAATGTGGTCAGCAATACAGATTAAGGTGGAATAATGATTTCCCATATTTGGAAATACTATTTCTGTAGATACACCTTAAAATTGAATTTGACTTTTCCCCCAGACTTATCACATTGCTGAATCATATTCAGTTTGTAATTAACTACTATTCCAAGATCTTTTTCACAAGTATTATTATCATCCTCTATTGTGCATTGGATTTCTGCTTCCTAAATGAAAACCTTTTATTTCTGTCTTCTAAATTTCACTTTATTGCTTTGAAACCATTTTTATCTCCTATCAAGATAATCTCTTAGAGTATTAAACATCCAATCAAATTTTGACATCTGCACATTTGATAAGCTTCACTAAATGCTTGCTAATTACCATGTCATGGGGTGCTTTTTCAAATGCTTTGCAGAAATCATTCTCATAATCAATTAAAGAAGTTACCTAGTCAAAAGAATAAGATAAGGTTATGGCAAGGTTTGTTCTTGACAAACTCATACTGACTCCTACTAATTGTTTTCAAGGTGTTTTAATTGTCTTTAAGGTATTTAGAGATTGATTTCTTTATGAACTGCCTTGGAATTTTCCCAGCATTAGTGTCAGGCTGATTGATCTGTAATTTGCTGAATCTTTCCTTTTCCTTCTTTTGAATATATGGAAAAGCATTAATTTTTTATACAATTTTATACAGCAACCTGAAATGTTATGTAAATGATGAATGTGAATAATGTGAATAATAATAATGTTTTGAGAAATTTCTTCTTTATGTACCTGTATGGAATGTCATGATGCAAGTACAAAATGAGCAGAATTTGTACCACAAATATTAAAACACCATTCATCATTTCATACTACTTACTGTTGTCCAGGATTTCACAATGATGATACACAAGACTTTCAGCAAATTCCTATGATGCAATTCATCAGGACTGGGTTATCTAGACTCTAAGTGATAAAGTGGTATTAACTTTACATGTTTCTATTAGTTTTGGAAAGATATTGGACTAGAAGATCTCAAAAGTCCCTCCAACCTATGAGTCTATAATTCAACTTTCAATCCTGCTCATTCTTTTTAATTTCTTTTTTTTTTTTGCTGGAAAAGCTAGAACTAAAATTGGATTTGAGTGGTTTGCTATTTCTTTCTTACTTATTTTTAGACCAGTTTGCCATATTATTGAATAGTTGGTATACTAATTTATTTTTGTTTTGAGCATAACTAAAGAAAGTATGTTGTTTTTGTTAATATTCCTCAGTGATCTCAGTTATTCTAAACCTTCATTTTCACCAACATTTTTGTATAGCAATATTGGCTTCTGCTATCTTTCATTTCCTAATTGGAATTGCTGGCAGTTATGCTTCTAATATCTCCTCCCTTATGAATTCCATCTTGAACTCATTAGTTTGTCCTCCCATGGAATTCTACTTATCATTCCTTTGAGTTTATTAAATCCTCACGTTTGAAGCCCAAGTTTTGATTAACTCAGTTTTAGTCTTCCTATCGATCAAAGCATAGCTATTCCTTTTATGCCTTTCTTTACTCTCCACCTGATAAGGACACAGCTGGCAGCATGGCAAAACAGGAATTCTTAAAAGACCTAGGCTTATAAAATTTGCCACCCAATAAATGTTGGAATAATTAAAGTTTCTTAAACTTCATGTATCTTTGAAAAATCTGCAGTTTTATTTTGGAAGGTATTATCACATTATCTCCTTAGTTGGGAGGGTAATAGTAGATATTAACAACATGTTTATTTTTATTTCTTCGTTCGCTTGCTTTAATTCAGATGATTTCTAGCATTCAAAAATTCATTCACCTGGAAATCTGAGCAGAGGTGGATATGTTTAACATACTTTCCTTTTCTTGCCTGTCTTTCTTTGGAACAAATAGTATCACAAATGGCATTGCTATCTTCTCATCCTGGGAGTCTCCTGCCTCTTGTCTGTGTGACAGCATATTTGCTCTTCTGTGCTAAGTTTAAGTTCATTTTGTTTCTTTCCTTTACTTTGTGGCAGTAACCCTCATGGTTTCTCTACCTACTAAATGAGCTCCATGAGTTAAATAAGCTCAGTTTGTAAACTCTGCAGTCTTATTCTTTACTGCTCAAAGATAAATCCCATCTTTCTATTGGATAGCAGCCTATGTAATATATTATGATGCTAATAATGAACAATTATTTTAAAAGAAATCTGACAATAGTTACTTGTATCAATCATACATAATGAATATACATACACAATGAAATACAGTAATGTTGATTTGTCTTCCATTTCAGAAAGGTCTGGTTTCACAGTCAGACCAGTGGCTGGATATTTGTCCCCTCGTGATTTCTTAGCTGGTCTGGCCTATCGAGTTTTCCACTGTACCCAGTACATACGGCATGGTTCGGATCCCCTTTATACTCCAGAACCGTGAGTATCATTTGTGATAAGGCAATTACTGCAATTAGGGCTTACCTTTCCTTATACGACCTGAGGTGGCACACAGGGCCACAACATCTCTAGCTTCATAATAATATGGAAAAAGTAGGTTCAATACTCTGACTTAGTTTTTCCAGAGTCATTGAAAGTTGGGTGCCATAGTAATAATAATTTTAATTATGATAATAGCTGATGATATGATAATTGGTCATAATTACAATTATGCTTATAGTTAGTTATGATTTGATAATTACAATTACTAGGATAATTAAGATAATGGCATAAACCAGCAGTGGTAGTCCCAGTGATTGATACACTGAATGCTGTACCAAAAAATCTTGGAACACTTAGAAAATCTGCACAATATTTGCCAGTGTGTTAGTGTGAGACTGAAGAGACCCAAGTTAAAGTCACCATTCAGCTATAGAATTCAATGAGTCATTTGAGGGAATTACTATTTTTCAGTTCAAAGTAGTTTATGAGATTAAAACTGAGGAAAGACATCCTGTCCAGTGCCTTGGCTCTTTTGAGAAAAGGCAGAATAAAAATTCAATTGCAAACTCAATCAGTAATAAACTTTAGGGAGAATAAAGCAACTCCAATGACTGAGTATTCTTAACATCACTCAGAAAATAGTCATAACAATAACATCTTTTATCAGTAGTTTGCATTTTGAGTCATGGGATGTTTAAATGTTCTTTTTAGTGATTTTTCTTGTATGAAACAAGAAAGTGGAAGATTCCACTTGAATTAGGAGAAGAAATTCCAGCTTCTCCACCATATGTTGCCTCAGGAGATGAGTTTCTGCTCATATGAAATAGTTATTTCTACCAGGGCTAATTTCACTTTACTTTGTATTTATTCTTAGAACCTTTTTCCCTTTATATACTTCAGTAAATCCAGGGGGGGGCAAACAGCATCTGTCAGACCCTTCCCATCATTTTGGGGATTTAAAAAATTAAATTGGTTCTTGTAGTTTCGTCTCTGTTTTAGGGAGGTTGGAGGAGCAACCTCCAACCTCCCTAAAACAGCCTCTACATTTCATCCCTAAAACCCTGGAAACCTGATCCTCCATTTAAAGCTCACTTTTGCAATATAAGCCTTAACATGCCATGCAAAATAGGAAGCAATCAGATACCACTGAATATTCTTTGTTTTCTTATTATTCTTTATTGAAAGACAATCCAAAATATGGGTCATTGATACTCTTTGAGCTTGATTGATTTGCTAGCACTGATAATGTTACCTAGTTGAGTAGTGAAACAACTACAAACATTTTTTTTCAGAAAAAATATTGACCTGCAATCTGCAACTCTTACACTGCAAAAACATATGGTCTTCACAACTCGACCAGGGTAAAGCAGTAGATGCAATTTATATAGAGTTCTGTGAAGCTTTTGATTCAGTGGTACACAACAAACTACTTCTAAAACTAAAATCTTATGGCAACTCTGGTTCCCTGCATAAGTGGATAGTTGCATTCCTATCAAACAGGCAACAAGTAGTCAAAATAGGAAACACCCTATCAAACCCTGCTATCTAATTCATACTTGACAAAATAACAAACAAACAAACAAACAAACAAGCAAGCAAGCAAGCAAGCAAGCAAGCAAGCAAGCAAGCAAGCAAGCAAGCTCAGAGAGCACCAAAGACCCCATAGTTCACTCCTCTGTTACAAATATTCTCTTCTCTTGGTAATAATCTAAATGGTGCTGCAATTCTAATACTTTTCCCCATGAGATTAAGTCCCATTGGTTCAATGAAACTGCTTCGGAGTAAACATTGCACTGGATTGCATTGGAAATGTATTTCTTACTTTATTATATCTTTCAGCTCTTGCTAGGATATATCATCTAAATGCTTTGTCATCCAAAGCAATTATCCTTTGTTGGTACTTATACAATAAAGTTTTTTTAATGAATTCATAAGAACATGAAACATCCAATTTGTCATGTACCATAACAGAATGGCAAAAAAATGACTAAGCACTAAATGGCTGCATTGGTGTCTCTTGAACTGCTTTGCTGCTATAGAGAGGCCATATCAATTTTTAAAAAAATATATTTTATAGAAAGTTCTAACAGTAAGAAGAACTGTTACAAACTCAAATAGAACCAAAAGGAGAGACAAAGGGAGAAGAAAAAAGAGAAAATGCTAAAAGTGCAGATCTAAAAAGTAAAAGGAAAAAAATATCCTCCTTTTTTCCCTTCCAGATCAATTTTTTTTCAGCAATAGATTTAGTTTAGTTTTTAGCCTTTAGGATTATTATGCTTCAGTAGTGCTGATTTGCGTATAGACCTTTGATAGTTTCCTGTTCTGACCCCCCTCGTCCTACACCAAAGCACGCCAAGACAAAGATACTGCAAGGATTTATTAACACGTAGACAGGACCTTGCCAGCAATCCAGCACAGACTAACCTTGGCAGCAATCCAGCCTGCCAAGCTAGCCACCAAAGTTCTCCAGCTTTAGGGAATACGTTGACTCCTGCAAAAGAGCGTGTGCACAATCATTCTTTTTATAGTCTTGAGAGGAGCCTAATTACCACCAGCTGAGTGCAATTATCTCCTGTAACTACGCAACTATTCCTTACGCCTATTAGCTCTTCATTGCCGGGCATCCAGGAACAACTCCCTTGGCTCCTCCCCACTGCTCCAATGCACGACGTCTGGATCACACTCCCTTGTCTCCTCCTCACTGGTCCAAGGCTCAGGCGCCTCCTGGTGGCCAACCAGCTTCTCTGCGCCCTGCTTGGAGTCGGAACCCTGTCCAGAGTCCTCCACATCCTCCAGAGCCGACTCATAGGGCCCCTCGCTGTCGGAGTCTGGTGGCAGCTCCAACGGCTCCTGCTGGGCCACAACAGTTTCCCATGGCAGTATTTATAGTGAGATAAATGATATAGAATTGAACTGCATGGCAAAGTTCTGGATTCTACAGCCAAATGATTTTTCAAAGAGAGACAATTGGGGACAATGACAAAGAAGACCATGATATAAATACCATACATATTTGACAAGATACACCAAGTCTAATTCTTGTAGCACAGGCCTATGTAGTGAATATTGAATTAAAGATACTGTTGCTTTTAAATTATAATAAAACTATGCTAATTCTGAAACAGATGTTATAGTACAGGATTATAGAGATATATATTTTTTCTCATGACAATGTCTTGATTTATGTGCACTTAAAATATGGTATTCCATATACTCAAAAGAATCTCTGTCTGCTCTTGGGTGACTAAAATGAAATAGCTGCTGGGGAATTAGTAAGCAGACACTTTCTGCTTATTAAGGAGTTAGTTGCATTAATTCATTTCTGAGTAATCTGGAAACAGACTAGACCAGGGGTAATCAACCTTGTTATACCTACCGCCCACTTTTGTATCTCTGTTAGTAGTAAAATTTTCTAACCGCCCACCAGTTCCACAGTAATGGTGATTTATAAAGTAGGGAAGTAACTTTACTTTATAAAATTTATAAATCAGAGTTACAGCAACCCCCTACTGCCCACCATGAAAGCTGGAATGCCCACTAGTGGGCGGTAGGGACCAGGTTGACTACCACTGGACTAGACCATCAACAATGATGGATCTGGCCACATCCAGAAATAAGTTGCATCGTTAGAAATGAGAGATGGGATCACATTCAGAAATAACAGGACCAAAATGCATTTAACAGAGCAAGCAAATAAAACTCTCACACTCAAACATAGTTTAATAGTAACTATGAAACCAGTGATGAAATGTTGCACTGAACAGTTGTAATTTAGGGCATTCTACTTCATTTCACTCTTATATACCTCAGGTTTCTGGACTTCCTGCTTAAAGTCATTTTAGCTTGGCTTTTTTACAGATGGCATTTCATTTTCAGGAGTAGGGTTTTGTTGTTGCTCTTTTACTTGGCAATGCGAGAACTGAAGCACTGCAAAACTCGTGAGGGTCCTGACTTCTGCAGCTCAGATCAATATTCTTCTCCTGAAAAGAAAACTTATCAGGAGGTCAAGTCTTGAAATCAATGAAGGCAATTCCATTTCTATTCAAGAGTGTTCATTCACACACTTTCTTTAGGAAAGGTGTGGTCCCAATATGTTGAACATGCTGACTGGGAATCCTAATTATAAGATACCCAGAGTCATGTATTCAATATAGGTGAATAAATAGAAATCAACCAACCTACTCACCCCCCCTCCACCTACATACTTCAAGAGGAAAGCTGATTTTTAAAGATTTTCTTCCTTCTTTATTATTTTTATAAATAATTCAAGATGGCAACCATACCTAGTACGCTTTCCTCCTCCTATTTTCCCCGCAACAGCAACCTTGTGAGGTGAGGTGGGCAGAGAGTGGCAGCCCAAAGTCACCAATTGGCTTTCACGGTTCGCGTAGGGTGGGACTAAAAGTCTGTCTCTTGGTTTATAGCTGGGTGCTTTAATCACTAGACCAAACTGGCTTTCTTAATGGAAGCCTTATTAGGGAAAAGAAAGGGATGTTGTAAAGCTAAACTAAATGTATGTACTTGAATCATGAGTTTAGATTGTGCTTATTTAGTAATGAGACAAGCTTATTCCCAAAAGTGGAGTCTTTTATAAAAAGCACAAGGTGGCAGTTCAGAACCAGAAATGAATGCTAAGTCTATAAGAACTAAACTTAATCATAAACCCCCATCACACTGGTTCTATATTGTAAAACAATGAAAAAGAAAACAAACCATTTGGAAAAACAGGCTTCTTAACTCCTCTATTTTCATACTCACAGGCAGTTTCTTAATTGTTCTGATCCTTACATACACATCTGTGGTGATCTAGTCAACAAAAACGGATAGGCTGGTATTGTCTTGACTGAGGGGAGGTTGTCAGAAATATAACGGGGAACTAAATATAATACTAAAAAATACTGATGACTGTAGAAATAAGCACATTGACACCAACATCCCCACAAACAAACACACATTTATAATACGAATACTATTTTTTGCTTATGCAAAGAGACAATGGGAGCTTTTTTAAAAGCTACGAACAGCAAGAAGAATTTTTTAAAAATTAAATAGAAGCATTTCTTTCCATGAAAAATGATTGGTATTTTATGTTTTTTAGACCCAGCCAGTTCATATTTTTGTCAAAAATTAAACAATATAAGGGAGTCAAGCAAAAATAAATAAATAAATATGCTGTTTTACTGCTGTAAATAAAAGATTCAAGCTTTGAAGCAACTTTTATGATAGTCCTCTTTCAATTTGGAAAAGGACATATTAACTTACTATTTGGGAATTGTTGCAGTGCTCTATGTGAGTTTATATCACAATAGTTTCAGACATGTACTAACATTGCATTTTTTTCTGTGGCAGGGATACATGCCATGAACTCCTGGGTCATGTCCCTCTGCTTGCTGACCCCAAATTTGCCCAGTTTTCTCAAGAGATTGGTTTGGCTTCTCTGGGAGCATCTGATGAAGATGTCCAAAAGCTTGCCACTGTAAGTCACCATCATTTGAAATGTGAGATTTCTTTCTTTGTTAAGAATCTGCCAGTTCTTCTAAATTTACTAAATATAGGGGTGGGAGAAAGCTAGTAATTTCCATCATTCCCAAATATTGGCTGTGTTCACACAATGCACTAAACCAATTGTTTTCACTAATTTCAGTATCATTTGATGAATGAATACTGAACATGGCCATGTGTTTATGAATCCAGCTAATGTTGGATTATTTAACAAGCTATGGTCAAGTAAGCTATTGCCCATTCCTCCTTGGCAATACAACCATGCTACCTTTAATGTATGGTCATTTCCCTCCCTCCCTTCCTCTCCAAGAAACCCTTCAGAAATGCCTTTACTTTCCAGATGTGATAGTCCCAGAATTTCTTGCCAGCTATTGTCCATACTCCTTAAGAACATAGGGAATTATAGGAATTGTGCATCCAATATATCTGAAATATACCTGATTGATAGAAAACTACTTTAGGATAAAGATTTGAATGGATGTAATTTCAGATCCATTGTACTGTATTTTTCCAAAAATATGCAGGAAATATGCATATTTTTATATTAGCCTATAGATAAAATGAAGATGAAAAATTAAGGCCTACAATAAGAAAGTACTGATTTCTGAAAGTATTGCAATATTGTAGGCAATTGCACACATTCCGTGGACAGGAATGAAATATAGTTCTCCCTGATGTACAAAAAGTAAAAATGAATTTACAGGAGTGAGAAAACTTTGTATCAGATGTAAATCCAAATTTCTCTGAATCCCAAGAAAATTTGGAGCTGGAGTAGAGAGATCTGAGAAACAGGTTTCACAATTTTTTTTCTGTTGAAAGTTATGTAAAGAAAAATTCTTAGGCTTTTTGCACTGTAAATTATGTTACCTAGTTTAAGAAATGCCCCCACCATATCAAATGTAAGTTTCTGGGTATGCATTAGCTTATTGAAGTTATGAAATTCAGATTAATTCTCTAGATTTTAATCATTTTGAGAAAACTAGTATCCAATGCATTATACAGTATGTATGTTTGGATCTATTATTAGTATAACCTGCAATGTCTCTTTCTAAATGTGCACTGTCATAGTGCTAGATTTGCTTCAATTTCTATTTTTATTGTATGGATTTAAAAAATCAATTATTTCAAAAATGATCTTTATATTAGCCTTCTAACATTGCTTCTTTTAAAGTACTACTTACAAATATTTCCAATTAAAACAATTGCTGTCAGATGCTAATTAACTTTTTTTTTCTCCAAGTTTCCTCCTCTTTTATTCTGAAACTGTTTTCAGTTCTCAGTCACTTATGTGTTAAAAACATAATTCTGTCTTTTATTGCTATTGATTGTGCTATTTTAAGCTAGTTCTGAAAAATGGAAATTAAACCATTGGTTCCTTTGTACAGGAATGAATTCAGATGCTTCTACAGAAGTAATCAGAAAAGTCAAGTTGGTGGGCATGGTGGTGGGTTCAAATCCCAATTCCCTTTTTTGTATGTCTTCTGTGTTGCATGTAGAAATACAGGCTTTGATTATGCCCAGGTAGGGAGGGTCAAATAATGAGTAGGATGAGGTCAAAACCCCATAGGTGCTTTTTCAAAAGGCAACTGGATTTTGTTTTTCTTTGAAAACGTTTTGCTTCTCATCCAAGAAGCTTCTTCAGTTCTGGCTGAATAATGGAGGATGGAAGGATTCATATTCCTTGAAGTCATCTACAGTAGTTGTTAGTACTCTTCTTGATAATTGTTGAGGCCACTTGGAGGTTTATCTATGCCCTTGGGGTCACCAATGCAAATGGGAGTGCAACCTTCTTGGAACTGTTGAAAGGACTGTATTGTAAACAGGAGATGGTGGTATCGTATTTCACCACCTCTGTTTCTCTTTGACCCACCATTGGTTTTAAAGAGGAATCAGAAGAGGTCATCTACATTAAAGTTGAACAGCTCTCACTCCACATAGGGGGTGGGATACGATGATGAGGTCAAAAGTTATGCTAGATTTCTGAGCACAGAGAAAGGGTGTGGCTCTGCTGAAGTGCACAAATCATGTTTATGGTATTGGTTTATGCACTGGATCTGCTCAGGAATATTGTGATAATTTTGTCAGTGGATTATATGTTTTAATCTTTAATTCAGGAAAACAGGCATGCACAGGATTTGATGCCTTCATTAAAATGAACAGAAAGGGAGCAGAGCTTGCATCATGGGATCCTGTAGATGCTGCTGCTAGGAATGAATACAGTGCTGTTTTTCATTAAAGAGTCAAATAGAATAATGTTTGATAAAGTATGTATGTATGTATGTATGTATGTGTGTGTGTGTGTGTGTGTATGTATGTATGTATGTATGTATGTATGTATGTATGTATGTATGTATAGCAGTATGTCAGGGCTTTATGAGGAACCACTACAAGAGGGGAATCCTCTTTTCATCTGTGAAAGAGCTACACAAACATATCAACACTGGAATTTTTTGAAAGATAATCATTTGTAAGACAAATGTGATTATCCTAACCAATAATTCTTGAACAATTAAAATTGGAAATCTATCAGTTACTATCCTGAAGAATTGAGAATATTGTCTTCAGTGAGCTAGCATCAATATAAGGAGTTTGGAAATAACTTCAAGATTTAAATTGGGAAGAATGCATCTGCCAGGAAGTCCAATATCATTTAGAGAATTTGAGTGAAAATTCTATAACTGAGAGCCAAGTTCCTAATGCTATACAGTACATGTTTTAATTTATATTCTCAAAGGTTACAGGTAGCTGAAAGAAGAAAGCAACACCTCACCCCCCCTACAACATTTCGGAGAAAACAAATGGCTACAGGTGCATAGCAAAGTTAACCAGAATAATAAACAGATACTTAGCATTTATATAGTGCTTTAAAGTGCATAAAACGTTTTGCAGATGTGGCCATTAATTTTTACACTAGACAATATAAGCATGCCAATTCTTAAGAAGGGCTGAAAAAATATTGATTTGTTTAAAGCAAGCAAATGCATCTATGATGGGTGAAGCATTTAAATGAGAATCTTTGTTAGCCTGTTCAGTTAACACCTTAAAATGTGGACCACCAAACAACTCCTCCATCTTCTCATTCATATTGGTGACATCAGTGAACTGGTAGTTGTCCATGACATAAAGTAGTTGTCTGCAGAAAAAAGTTTCACATATATGCAAAAGCTGGTATGCAGTCTGAAATCCTCCAATATCAAGGTTCGAATTCCTAGGCAGTACAATCTCAACCAAGAGCCAAAACAAATCTGGATCCATATGTTTCTTGATATTCCATACTTCCAGAATTTAATTTTAGCCTGTTTGATTCCATTCATCTCTTACAATCTATAGATTTTGGTTAGGACCTCTATCACATCTCCTCTTGGGCTGGGGTAAAGTTATAAAAATGGGTATAACTCTGCCATGGTAGTGAACTATTACCTCCCTCATTGAAACATTTATCACTCTTCAAGTCCAATGTTCTGTTGCCTCTTGGCAATTTGAAGAAGCAATAAGGGGCAAGAATCGAGCCCAAAGATGGCTGAATTCATACTATTGAGAAACCTATCCACTTTCTCAAATTCCACAGGTTCAAAATAATTCCAGATATCTCTACAAGTCCCTCAGTCATCTCATTCCATATTGCTACTGGACAGCAGATTGTGAAAAATACCAGTATGCAAAAACTATCTAGAATGATAAACCTACTCATCAAATATACTCATATCCAGTTACCTGCAAAGCAGGATATCTAGTCACTAATAAATCTCTCAGATAATCATTAACATGCCATTCATCACCACATCCATCTTTTCTTTTTTGTAATACCCCCCTCTTTTTTTTAGAGTGGCATCTGTTGCAGCACCCAAAACCTAGTCAGATGAATTTTCCAACAACCAGCCCATTCATCCTTGCCCAGTCAAGTGGAGCACAGTTCTAAATAAACATGTTGATGATTGTAGTATTTGTCATCTGATGAATAAGATGACTCACAGTCATAACTAAAAGAAAAATGTAGAAGGAAAAGACAGAATAGAGGCATTCTAAACTACAGATTGTGTCATGTTTGCAAGACATATTATTGCCATGTGAAATGCCAAGGACTGTGATCATATGCTGGGTTAACTCCACATTTTATCTTGTGTCCTTTTATTTCTGGAAGCAGCATTTTCTACTTTTCCCCTTAGCTAAACAGAGGATGGAGAACATGTCCCCCCTTTTGCTGAATATACATAATGCTACAAAAATATCATAAAAAATATTCCCTGCATGGCAAGTATTTATTACTTCTTTATTACTGCAATTTAATTTCATGCCTTCTATCTGAGTGCTTTTAAGATGGCCAACAGTATTGCCAGAATAGTTAGTTATAAATAAAATCAATGAACAGTAACATAGAGCTGAAAATAAAACACAATCAGTTGATAAATATGTGGGGAAGGGAAAGCTGAAGCTGTATAGTGGCTTATAGGTTTTAAACACTTGTGGGAGTAGTGAAAAAATTCCTTTGTGACTTTATAGATTAATTCTATATCAACATCTTGTAATGTTGATAATGTTGTAATGCTTCACCATTGGCATTTCTGATGGCTATGAAAAGAATAATTGTGCAGCTGTTCATTTGCTTAAACAGTTTGCAGATACGCAAGGGTGTCTTGCATTTTTGACTGCTTATGATCAAGGCTTTTGTTTTGTTTTGCTTTTTTGCTGCAGCTGTATACTTAGTTAAAAAAAGATAGCTTCATTGCTAAGAGCCAAAAACACCAGATATTCGCATGACTGCAAACTCTGTTCAGCCAAGCTGGCCCTACTGTTAGGCAGAATGAAGTTGCTCTCTAGGCAACAGATTCTGTGTCTCATGATTGGGCAGCAAATTGTCCTTTATATTTTTATACTAAATCAACTGTGCAGTCAAGGCTGGACCTCAGAACTGAAACCCCAGATGATGCGGTCCAGATGGTACCTCAATGATCTAGTGGCGGTAGAGAACAGATGATGGGAAACAGCAAAATGGTAACACATTAGCCAGGTTGATTTTGGTTGGTCTAGTATTCTTTCTTTCTTCTCATTTAAAACCTACCTGATAATGTAAGGCTAGTCTGACTTGTTCAGAGTCACAAATGCTTTTTTATTTTGTTTGGAAAATTGTGCTGTCCACTTTGATAGCAAATTAGTGTTCATTTCCATATGTTTATTGAATTAGTTGGATTGTAGTAACACAGAAGCAGTTGTAAAGTATGGAAGAGGGGAAATATTAGTTAAGGATACACCTTTGGGGCATTCAGTCCAAGGCATAAAGCAAAGGTTTGCAAAATCATATAGCACTCCCTAAAATAGCAAAGCTTTTAGAAGCTTTCTTCTAAAGTGTATTATAAAATCATGAATTTAAACCTTTCAGTAGGGGAAAATAGTCAGATGAATGACTTTATATGAAGGGTAATTCTAATTAAGATACGTTTTCCATTCTGGTCTCATCCTCTTTCCCACACCATGCCATTTAAAGACCAGGAACAGAATTTGGCACAGAAAACCTTGAACACCTCTGGTCTAAAATTAGTTGACTATATGATTGTTACTACTTTAAATACTCATGGGATTTTCTGCCTCAAATCCTGAAATAACTTAGTCAGCCTTCCACTTCACACTACAAGTGAGTTCAAGGATTTTTGCCTCAGAAAAATAGGAAGTGTAAAGATTGCATTCCCCCCTTTAAAATTAAGTATTCTATGTTAATAAAATCAAGTGCAGGTAGTCCTCAACTGTTAGTTTAATAATGGTTTTATATTATGATGGCCTTGGAAAATGTTATTTACAACTGGTACTCAAACCTACAAGAATCACACTATCCCTGTAGTCATGTGATCATAATTTAGATACTTGGCAATTTGCTTGCATTTACAACTTTTTGCACCATCTTGTGGTCATATGTTTGTAATTTTTTACTTTTTTTGCCAGTTTCCAGCAAAAAAAAAAAAAAGTCCATTGAGGAGCTGGAGTCTCTTAACAATTTGCTTAACGACTGTGATAAAATAGTTGTAAAATTGGTTCAATTCATGTGATGACTTGCTTTATGATTGCCTCATTTTCAATGGATTGTGATCACAATTGTATCATAAATCAAGCAGTACATGTATTGCTAACCCTCTGGCTTGTAGTCTTATTCAGGCATTCCTTTGCATAGTTTTCACTGAATTTAGGATTTATTTTGAGAAAATATTCATAACAAAGCTCTATTTGTTGGCATTCCTCTTAAGAACTCTTATGAGGAAATGGGACTTCACAATGAAGGAATTAATTTGCAGTTATAAAATAGAAAATAACTTTGTACATCAACTTTAGCTCCATTTATATTGCAGGACTCAGTGCAACATAACTCTAATCAAGATCCATATTAAAACAATGCCCAAGAGTTCAATGGAAGGCTTAGAAAAATCAAAATATCAGTTTGCTTTGTTTTGAATTTTCATCAGCTCTTTGTTAGAAGTTTTAAAAGCTCAAGCATGATTTTGTAACCCTTCAAAATGACCTAAATTAACACGGATCTTGAAAAGTTGTGTGTGTGTGTGTGTGTGTGTGTGTGTGTAGTCAACAAGAACTGCTTTTAATGAAATGAAAATGGTATTCAGTCTGAAAAAATATGCAGAAATGCAGGCAAAATGATTTGATTTTATGGCTGTTAAAATCTTTGGATAATATCCCTTCTCTCTCCCTCTCCCCCCCCCTCTCTCTCTCTATCTATCATCTATCTATCTATCTATCTATCTATCTATCTATCTATCTATCTATCTATCTATCTATCTATCTATCTATCTATCTATCTATCTATCTATTGTTAATTCCCAACAGATTAAATAGGGTGCTGTTTTCATTACATAAATTATGGAGATATGTAGAGAATAAAAACACTCAGATGCCGAAGTTTAGAAATGTATAATGTGCACATTTTGAGTGTTTTGGGGTGACTTTTTTTAAAAGGCTCATATAATGAGCATTAACCAGCATGTCAACTTTCAGGCACAAAAATGTAATTGATTTTGATAGTCAGGCTAATAAAAGAATAATGCGAGCCTGACAAAGCATTTTAATGCTCATTATATCTGCTATGTTCTGGGGAAAAAAACCATCATCATCATTAAGAAATTGCAGAATTTGCAGTCAAAGTCCTCGGCTCACATTAAATCACTCATACTGAGAATGTGTGATCTTCCAAAACAGGGAGAGAATGATGAGAAAAAGCAAGGGGAAAAGACTGCTTTTAGAAATAGCCTGGAAACGATGTAATCTTCAAGAGTAACAGATATAATTAAGAAAGTAAATCAGTCCCAAAGCATTTGCTTTAATTTGTATGTTTATCTAATTTTCTTTCTTAATGATACATATAGTCTATTGAAATTAGACTAAAAAGGAAGTCTATATGAGGGGAATACTGACCCTCTTAATGCAGCAGGAATGCGTTTTAGCTGTGAGCTGTTTTAAAAGTCTTCACTGATTAAAAGATGGTTTTCTGGAAAAAAATGTTTTAACCTACAGTTCAGATAGCCAACAAATGAAGTGTAAGATCACAAATTCTTTAAAATGCCATTTACTCCTGGATGACTTTGGGCTGGACAGTTTCTCAATATAATCTCTACACAGGATTACTGTTGTAAAGAAAAATTAGAGGAGTGAGTATTATGTATATTAGTAGTATTTTCTTCACCACAGATGCCCTTTAAATACCTTTAGTGGCCATGGACCCCCAAGACTGAACTCAAGATTTAAATCATAACATTTCTTCAAGCTTTGCAGATTCCCTGTGATGACATGGTAGTCCCCTGGAGTCTGTGGATCACATGTTGAGAACCACTGGTGCATACCGTTTTGAGTTTTTGGAGGAAAGGCAGTATATAATTTTAATCAAAAATAAAATAAACTGTTGGCAAAGCATACTATTGTCCCAATTCCAAAATTTGGAATTTGACAAATGTTAGTAAGCTCAGGGATGTGAGCAGGCGAGTTACTGATAGTGACCTCTGATTTTGAATGATACATTTATCCTTATCACAGACCTAGGGGAAAGTAGGAGAACATTGAAGTGTTTAAGCTGCAAATTCATAGGCAGTCTAAAAATGTGCTTAAGTAAAGAAGTTAATGACGCCTATGAGATGAGTTTCAAAGTTTATGTACCATTGTCAGAGGTGTAGTCACTGAATAGTAAGATAAAGATGTCCAGGAATTCAAAGCAAATTCACGGTTCCTTGATAGAGGCCATCTAAGCTGTTTCCTTCAGCCCTAGCTGAGCCTGCTAGGTTATGTACACTTTTACATGTATAAGCTGAGACCCTTCCAAATTTAGTCAAATTGGCTTGCAGCTAATGCTTTAGCTAATGGATTACACAGAGCTAATTTATTTTATTTTATTATTTTATTTATACGATTTATAGGCCGCCCAATCCCAGAGGACTCTGGGCGGCTTACAACGAGGAAAAAACCAAAACAGTAAAAAATGAAATGAAACAGGTTAAAATCAACACACATCCATTCGTTTTGATTGGGGCTGGACCTCAACAATGAGGTCAACAGCCCCAGGCCTACCGGAATAGCCAGATTTTAACAGCTTTTCTGAAGGCCATGCGAGTGGGTAAGGTTTGGATTTCTGGGGGTAGCTCATTCCAAAGGGTCGAAGCAGCCACAGAGAAGGCTCTCCTCTGGGGAGCCGCCAGCTGACATTGTCTGGCTGACGGCATCTGAAGGAGGCCCACCCTGTGGGATCTTACTGGCCATTGGAAGGAATGTGGCAGTAGGCGGTCTCGCAGGTATGCTGGCCCTAAGCCATGTAGGGCTTTAAAGGTAATGACCAACACCTTGAATTGCGTCCGGAGACCAATAGCCAGTACACCTCGTGGAAGATAGGTGTACCCAATATCGCTCGCGCGGCTGCATTCTGGACTAGTTGCAGTCTCCGAACACTTTTCAAGGGTAGCCCCATGTAGAGCGCATTGCAGTAATCCAGCCTTGAGGTGACTAGGGCGTGAGTACACGATCCAAGTAGGGCCACAATTGATGCACCAGCCAAACCTGGGCAAAGGCCCCCCTGGTCACAGCCGACAAGTGGTGTTCCAGTGTCAGCTGTGAATCCAGGAGGACCCCCAAATTGCGGGCCCTCTCTGAGGGGTGTAAGTTTTCACCCCCCAGGATCAAGGATGGACTGTCTGGATTGTCCTTCGGGGGCAACATCCACAGTCCCTCAGTCTTGTCGTGACTGAGTACGAGTTTGTTTACCCCCATCCAGATCCTAACAGCTTCCAGGCTAATGGTCCATGTAGTTCAGGTTTGTCTCCCCTAGCTTTCTCCAATTTGGGAAACCTCAAAAAACATGATTGTTATTTCTTGGAGTTAAAGCTCCCTCATCAAGCATAATTCCACAAGAAAATTTCTGTAGCAATAGCCAGTTTTTCCATGCTCTATCTAAAATTACTAGGGGTTGGAACTAATGCTTTTCACATGCAAAGCACACAAAGGTACAGCTCATTCTGTAATGACTAAATGTGAATGATTGAAAGCTTATAAAATCAGAACACACAAGGCCAAGGAAGTAGTGCACCTCTTTGTGTATATTCTCTTTCTCTTGAGTAATGTGGCTAAAAGCATTCAGATCTTTTATCTATACACATCAAAGTAATTTCTCTTCCCAAAGAAAATAGACTTTTCTTAGTGTTCATATTATTATGTATTAAAGAAGACTCTTTTAATCACCACTTTCTGTGCATTGCCAAATCAAATGTGACTAACAATTTGATCTTTTATCGTTTGTTTGATGCTGAATATCTGGATAACTGAACAAGTGAATGAAAATTGGACTAAAATGTTTAAATGTTTAGGTTGGGTTTAATAAATTACTGGATGATACAGTTAGGAAGAGCTGTCATGGAATTAAAAGGTATCTGGTACGGCTAATAAGGTAATTATAGCACTTTTTCTAATGGAAGTATGAATTGATCTCTTTCCCAGAACAGCTTGGAATTCTGTCATTGTCTTCCATTTAAATTTAGCAACTGTGTAATGTTAATAAATTTACATATCAATTAATCTGGAGCATAGTTCTCTATTATTTATTCTTACATTTTCACAATGGAAGCAATATGTTTTTAGAAGTAAAAAGGTAAAAAGGAAAACTTGCATTATCACCTTCTTTGCCAGTATATTCTAGCTGCACATAGCAAAGGATGCCTCATAAAATCATTAACAAGCTGCTGTGCTGAAACATTTGCATAGTTTGTACAGTGCAGTGCTTCAAAATGATCTGGAGTGGAAATGAATAGATTTTGGTATATCCCTTTTTAAAAAACAGAGATCTCTGGAGCGAAATGTTTACTTAGAGATTCAGTCAGACATAGCCTGAAACAGACATTGCCACCATTTTAATGATCTTTCTTAGAAATGACATCAGTGCCTCCAATTTTTTTTAAAAAATACCAAAAATTCTGAGACACCTATTGTGCAAGATTTTAGCAATTTATTTTGAAAGATTTTGCATGAAAATGCTAACATTTCAGACAAAGCGCAAGCAATATATTGTAAGAGATTACGATTCTCACTTGAAATCTTTAGGGCTTTCAATTAAGACAATTTGGGATTTTTTTTGAATGCTAGAATTTATTGGCTACTAGAAAATTCAAAACTACTTTTGTCAACTCCTTTTAATCACTAGAGTGAATATCTCTCTGTCAGCTTTTAATGTGAGAAAACAGAGCCTTAAACCATCTTTCCCAGAACACCCTCCCCCCCTTTTTTTGCACCTTGAGTCTGGTCTCCTGCCTTAGGATAGTGACTTGTTAATTTACGTGACTGTCCACCTATTTTCCACGAGGTGCCTCATCTGACATTTTCACCTAAGTCTAATGCATGACAGAGAAAAGGGGATTATCACATGTGTTGTCCTCCTAGACATAAAAAAGAAAAAATGGAAAATGATGAAATGATGGAAAATGCAATTTCCTGACTACTTAGTTTAGAGCCATATGTCTAGAGGTTTTAGCCATTCCCCCCCTTCCCTTTTTGCTGATAAGTCAATCTCACAAGAGTCAACCAAAATAAAGCTTCAGTTAAAAAAAGAAATTATAAGATATTATAAAGTATATGAAATCCAACTTACAAAACAATAATACACTATTTTGATAGATGTTTATTTATTTGTCCAATTTATATAGCTGCCCATCTCACAAACACATGATCCTGGGCAGCATATAACAAAGATAAAAAGCAATAAATACTTTATCATATTATTAAAGAACATTAAAAATCCAAAAAAGCTAAAAAGAAGTAACAGGTGATATTATTAATAACAGAGTTTATACAAAGATACTGGCTTACCATAGTCAGTGAGCTCGGGCAGAAGCTCTTATTATCAAATGAAATACAGAGAAAATAAAAATTATTCTGTACAAAATAGTTTGAAATTATTCAAAATATTCTACTTAAGAAGAAAAACATGAACAAGGGATAATAAGATTTAACTAGTTTACAAAGTGTACAATAATCAAAGATCTAACATTTATCAATATAGTATCATAAATGTTTACCAATTTCTGCAGAAATTTTAAAACCCTCTTTTAAAACAGGTGTTCCCTGTTTTCCCTTTTCTTTGAAATTCCAATCAGTTAATGCTGAGGCTGAGAGATATTACATCCTATTACTTTCTAACATGAATTCAGTAGTTTTAGTCTCTAGCTTTAAAATAATAGGATTCCACCCCCCTCTTCCAGAACCGAGAGGAGTTGGATGGGATCTCTATGTGTTTATATGCCAAAACCCAAGTCTTACCTGTATAAATTCAGTCTCAGATGCTGGCTAGTTGGAAATGTGTGTTGGCTGGGAAGTTGCCTCACAACATTCTCATGTGAGATCTTTTTATAACCATGTCCAGAGCTAAATGGGCCATTGGAATATTGTTATGAGAGAATGACATTTTTGCCTACTTAAGTGAGGGGGAAAAAACCTCAGGCATCTCCAGATAACAAATGGAATGGAAATAGAAAATTCCTATCTTAGAATTTTCCCATGCTTAACTGTGACCTCAAAAGTTCAGATAAATAGCTGATTCCCCACCTCTCCATTTTAAAAATGATCTTAATTGAATGTTTCTCATTAAGATGTAAGATCAATTCTTTTTCAGCTGGGGATTTACTACTTTGTTTTCAGAAGATTAAAGTATCTTTCATTAAGCTGCCAGTCAAATATACAGAAACAGCACTTATTAGAAGCTCAAATACAGAGACTTGCACTGACATTAGAGGAAAAATTGATTCAGCTAATAAGATCTTAATATGTTTTGTATCTCAAAGAATTTGCATGATTTCTTTTGTCATATTTAAGGAGGTAATGGAAACTACTAGGTATAAAATTTATTGCTAGAAATATTATGTATATATATTTGTTATATTTGTGCTGATAAATAAATAAAGGGAGACTAGTATAGATCTATTTCAAGCTATTTAGCTCTCATCAGCTAGCCATACCCTTGCTGGGAATCGAACCTGTGCTGTATTGCCTCTTAGGCAGATGTGTTAACCACTGAGCTACAGAGCTCGATTCCTTATCAGCGACCCCTGGTATCACAACCCCTGGTATGCCCAAATATGGGACTAGCCTCCCTTTATTTATTTATCAGCACAAATATAACAAATGTAACAAAAAGGCAACAGTAAAAAATATTAGGTTTCTGTCTGGATGGTCTCTTGTGACGAGCCGAAGGACAGAGAACGGAAGTAGTGATCTTCCTCCCATATTTGGGCATACCAGGGGTTGTGACTTTAAATTTATATTTGTGCTGATAAATAAATAAAGGGAGACTAGTATAGATCTATTTCAAGCTATTTAGTTCTCATCAGCTAGCCATACCCTTACTGGGATTCGAACCTGTGCTATATTACATCTTAGGCAAACGTCTTAGCCATTAAGCCACAAGTTCTCCTCCTTATCAGCTGAAGCCAGGGAAGAAGGTATATATTTAGTGTCACAACCCCTGGTAAGCCCCAATTATGGGAGGAAGCTAACTGTTTCCATCATCTGTCAATCGGCTCGTCACAAGAGTCATATATATATATATATATATATATATATATATATATATATATATATATATATATGTGTGTGTGTGTGTGTGTGTGTGTGTGTGTGTGTGTGTGTGTGTGTGTGTGTGTGTGTGTGTGTGTGTATATATATATATATATATATATATATCGTACAAAGACTTATCTTACAACTTGCTTTTTATTGTATGCTTTGTGTCCTTAGCTTCTTTTTTTGAAACAAAGCTTTTTTTATTTTTTTGTTACATATTTAACTTCTTTTATAAACAAAGGGTTATAAAAGATTTTCCCTTTTTACATTTTCTCTTATACATAGTTCATTTTATATAATATTTCCATTTCAAATTTCAGTCATCTTATTCTCTTTCCATATTTTCCAATTTAAGTTCAGTTTCTTCTTAAAATATAACCTTCGTAGGGAAGGTTGTGGAGAAGGTGGTGGCCTCTCAACTCCGACGGACCTTGGATGAAGCAGATTATCTGGATCCCTTTCAGTCGGGTTTCAGGCCTGGTTACAGCACGGAAACTGCTTTGGTCACGCTGATCGATGATCTCTGGCGAGCCAGGGATAGAGGATATTCCTCTATCCTTGTGCTTTTTGACCTCTTAGCGGCCTTCGATACCATCGACCATGGTATCCTTCT
The DNA here is from genome assembly GCF_051295495.1 of Thamnophis sirtalis. Lineage (NCBI taxonomy): Eukaryota > Metazoa > Chordata > Lepidosauria > Squamata > Natricidae > Thamnophis > Thamnophis sirtalis. The sequence goes on along the minus strand of NW_028261389.1, from coordinate 45,479,127 downwards.
GCAACGGTTACGGGAGGTGGGAGTGGGAGGCACCATTTTACGGTGGTTCTCCTCCTACCTCTCGGACAGGTCGCAGTCGGTGTTGGTTGGAGGGCAGAGATCAACCCCAAGGCCCCTCAATTATGGAGTGCTGTAGGGTTCGGTCCTGTCCCCCCTCCTGTTTAACATCTACATGAAGCCGCTGGGTGAGATCATACGCCGGCATGGGATTAAATACCATCAATATGTGGATGATACGCAGCTGTATCTGTCCCTCCCGTGCCAACTCAGCGAAGCAGTTGAAGTGATGTGCCAGTGCCTGGAGGCTGTCAGGGTCTGGATGGGAGCGAACAGGCTTGCACTCAATCCCAACAAGACCGAGTGGCTATTGATGCTCCCTCCCAAGGATGGTCCAGTCATTCCATCTCTTAGCCTGGGGGGTGAAATTATACACCCCTCAGAGAGGGTTCGCAATTTGGATGTCCTCCTGGATCCACAGCTGACATTAGAACATCATCTGTCGGCTGTGACCAGGGGGGCCTTTGCCCAGGTTCGCCTGGTGCACCAGTTGCGACCCTATCTGGACCGGGAGGCCCTTCGGATGGTCACTCACGCCCTCGTCACCTCAAGACTGGATAACTGTAACGCGCTCTACATGGGGCTGCCCTTGAAGAGTGTCCGAAGACTACAGTTGGTCCAGAATGCAGCCGCGCGAGTGATAGTGGGGGTGCCTAGGTACACCCATGTTATACCTATCCTCCGCAAGCTGCACTGGCTCCACATTGGTCTCCGGACACTCTTCAAGGTGCTAGTCATTACTTTTAAAGCCCTACATGGTTTAGGACCTGGCTATCTGAGAGACCGCTTCCTACCATTTATCTCCCAGAGACCAATAAGATCACACAGATTAGGCCTCCTCCGGATTCCATCTGCCGGTCAATGTCGGCTGGCGACTCCCTGGGGGAGGGCCTTCTCTGTAGCTGCTCTGGCCCTATGGAACGATCTCCCCATGGAGATCCGGACCCTTACTACTCTTCCAGCCTTCCGCAAAGCAATTAAGACCTGGCTGTTCCGTCAGGCCTGGGGCTGTTGATTTTATCTAGCCCCGCTCTAAGCTGTATGTATGTTGTGCAATTTTAATGTTTGTTCTTTTTAATTTTTATATGTTTCCCCCCCCCCCGTTTTTATCTGTAAGCCACCCAGAGTCTCTAGGGAGTAGGCGGCATACAAATGCTAATAAAACCTAAAACCTAAACCTATAAACAATATCATTATTTGTCTCTCCAAGTTAATCAAATTTAACATTTCATTTCCTTCTATTATTCTGTTTTACTGTCAATAACATATACCCTCAAATTTAATTTTGTATAGTAAACATTTCACTTAGGTAATTATCCACAATTAGTAGTTTAATCTGATTCCCACACATCATATTAACTATATACCATTGGCAATATTACTATATTTCATTTTATTTTACTAGTAAATCCTTTTCCTTCTTTCCACCTTTCAACCATTTTCTCTTAGTCTCTCAGGAACTCTACTCAGAACTCTTATATCCTCTTCTTTTCCCCCATTCGCCTAATTTTTTATTTTACTTGTTTTTGTAATTTCTATATTTTTCCTTCCCACTCTTTTTCTCCCTTTTAGTTCTATTATTTTGGTAACTGTCCCCAGTGTTTTCCCCAATCTTTCCCCATTATTCCCACATTTGCTGTTTAATTTTCCCTTTTGGGGGATCACTTCCCCTTTGTCTCCTTTTGGTGTGTCATTGTAAATCCCAATACAATCATCTGAGTATTTTTCTTTCTAAATCTCTTTTTCTTCTGTAGTATCTTCTTGTTCTTCATTTAATTCCTTTTCATCTCCTTTTCTCCTCGACCTTGTTCTAAGTGTTCCCTTTGAATTTCCACTTTTTCTTTACCATTTAGCGTTTCATGTGCATTTTTTAGTATATCAAGTAGTTCATTATACATCCAAAATTCCATAATGTCTGCTTAGTTAATTTAACAAATTGTTTAAGCTTTTTCTATTATATCACATTTACTTAAACTTAAAATTTGTTATTTTTTTCCTTTCTTGTTTCCAAATGCTAAAGTCCAGTTTTATTTTATTTTTTCTCTTCCACCACAATAGTAAGTCCAATCCACAGCACTGTAACAAAAACAAATTCTCCTTGTTGTTTCTCACGGTTTCAAAGTATCTTTAATTTGCTACGGTCTAGGTTAAATCTGCAGCTGTATTTTTTCTGTTATTTTCTATTAAGTCTTGTAGTATCCTCTTCTCACCAGTAGATGTCTACCTTTCTGCAGTACACAGTATGGTCTAATCAGCTGTCTGTCAAAAGCTGTCAAAATCTGTATTTAATTCACAAAAAATAGAAAAAGGTAGAAAAAGAAAGAAAGGAATTCCCCCCCTGAATTCTTTTATTATTTTTAATATTTCCAGATCCCAATTTGGTAACAAAAATCTTCTAGGGCTTTCAGTTTTAGTCTCCGCCCTTTTTCCCCTCCATTAAATCCCCTGTCACCAGATAGCTGCTAATTTCCGCTCCGGGTCTTTCTTTAAATCCAATTTTAAAGGTTCTTTACCTTGGGTTGATCACTCTTTCACCCAAGTCCAATGCTTTGTTCCAGCACTGCTCCTGCTCAAATAGCTTGGTTTCGTTGCCCAGAGTCTGAAGCAGCCATTTGCATGGTCACTGCCGCTCCGCTGTCAGTTTAGAGAACTTTATCTCTGACATTTCGAGGAACTGCTGGTTCCTCTTTGGTTGTCGAGATGCTTCTCCTTTTTCCCCTGTTCCTCCACAACAATTCTGACCCAAAGATTCCTGGCAGCAGCTTGTCCGGTTGGGTTTTCGTGGAGGCCGACAGAGTTCCGCTATTTCCCAACCTCTCTCGCCGCGGTGCTTCCGGCTTCCCCCAGTCCTTAGCTTCTTAATGATAAAGTTACAGACTTTTGACTGTTAAAGCAATTTGTGTTTATAGCACTTTTTGCATGCATGCAAAACAACAATGATGACACTCCAGCAGATGTTGAGGGCTATTATGCAAGTTCAGATGAGAGAAGACTTGATAAATAGAAGATTCTAGTTTTTATAGAGTAGGTTATGACATAATATTAATCACCACCCCCATCCCAAGTTGATGGCTAGAATATGTGATAGGTATTGATGCACCAGCTGTGATTTCTGTTACATGGGAAGATTGTAAACACAGGCAGGTTGAAAATAAGTTAGGGCCAGAAGAAAAGGAAACTGCATTGAAAACACTTGGAGTTATAGATGTGGGTTTTGTTATCTATAATCTTGCAGATATGCAGGTAATAGAGACCAAATTTCAGTATGTACATAACAATTGTGTAGCCACAATTTTAACTGTGTTTATTATTTTATGCATGGGCAAATCAGTGGATGGACTTTTACACATTTGTAAAGATTAGAATAACAAAATAACAGAGTTGGAAGGGACCTTGAAAGTCTTCTAGTCAAATCCCCTGCTCAAGCAGAAAACTCTATACCCTTTCAGACAAATGATTGTGTTAGGAGTATCTCCGTTGGGAGACAGAAAGTAGTGCAGTAGAATGTACAGCTAGAGAGAAAGAATGTTGGTAGTAGAAACACACGAATAGAGTTGCAGACACTGCTAGTAAAAACAAGTAGCTTTACTACTGATAATTGCTTCATAAGCAGTGATATAGTAGATATTAGTCCAAACACAATTCAAACAAACAATAGCTTACAGTCACAGTTCACATTCCAGTCATCAAGTCATCAAGCATAGGACAAGCAGAGAGAGAGAGAGTGAGCTCTCTTGACTTCTTCTTATAGTAAAGTTAATTACAGCTGTTAAGTACATCCACTCATTTAAAGCAACAACGACCATTTGTTGTTGTGTATATATATATATTGCCTACCCAACGCTAGGAGTATATTCCCAACAGGTTGTCTAATCTCTTCTTAAAAACCTCCACTGATGGAGCACTCACAACCTGAAGGCAAATTAGGGTTAAATCTCTGGGCTGAGCATTTACGCTTACATGTAATCCTCAATTTATGGAGGCAATCGGGACTCGTTGCCATTGTTAACTCCCATGCTAATTAGGTAAGGCAACTTTCTGCTGGCTTCCCCAAAACCAAAACCAGGAAGTTACAAGTCCCAGGCAGCAGGCAGGTAGTGGCTATTGCTAAGTGGAAAAGGAGTGAGCAAGATGCAGGAGAGGCTCAGGGAGGGTGCAAAAGAATCTGAGGGAGACTCAGGGAGAGTGTGTGGGGCTGTGAGGGGACCATAAGAAGGTATGAGTCAGGAAGGATTTGAAAAGATGTGAGGGGAGGGTCAGAAAGGACACAAAGAAGTGTGTGGGAGTACTAGCTCTATCTTTATTGTAAAGTTATATTAACAGAATATTGAAAGAGTGAAAATATGTCTTCCTTTCCTTTTACCCTCTGGAAAAATAGGGAGGGTCCTTCTGAAACATTTCTCATTCCTCCTTTGTGGTAAAATATCTTTTATGCACCAGTTTTCCAATCTGCAGCTCTCGCTCCTATCTTCCAAGTAATTTCCACATGCCATTACAGGGATAGTCTCCCAAGAGACTTTGTACAACATCTTTGCCATTATATATATACATATGCTCCAAGGACAGTGGCTAAGTGGCTAAGTGGCGACTCAGTGGCTAAGACGCTTGTTGATCAGCAGTTCAGCAGGAAGTAGAAAAATAAGGAGCACCTTTGGTGGGAAGGTAACAGCGTTCCGTGCACCTTCAGAAATTTAGTCATGCTACATGACCACAGAGACGTTTAGCTACATGACAACAGAGACATCTTTGGACAGTGCTGGCTCTTAAACTTTGAAACGGAGATGAGCACTGTCCCCTAGAGTCAGGAACTACTAGCACATATGTGCAAGGGGAACCTTTACTTTATACACATATGCACAGCAGGAATACTGTGCCTCTGAATTATATCATTATTTAATTATTTTGCAATGTTGTTATAAAGCTAGACCCCCAATTCCTACCCCCTGATCTTCCATGGCTATTGTGCTATTTTTATGTTATTGTTTTTTATTATTAAATCTATTTGCCGCCCATCTCACAGTTTGATAGTAAAGGTAAAGGTTTCCCTATCAGTCATATCTGACTCTAGGGCACAGTGCTCATCTCTATTTTTTGGCTGAGGGAGCCAGCCTTGTCCAAAGACAATTTCTGTGATAATGTGACCAGGATCACTATACACCAATGCTGTTACCTTTCCACCAAAATGCTACCTATTAATATACTTGCATTTGCATTTTTTCGAACTGCTAGGTGGGCAGGAGCTGGGGCAGGGGACGGGAGCTCACCCTGTTCACAGAGCTGGGATCTCTAACCCTGGCTGTCAGCTCTCCAACTGACAAACTCAGTGCCTTTCACTGCTGAACCATTATGTCCCTTGTTTGACAGTAAATTGTCTGTCTTCCATTCTGTCTGTCTGTCTGTCTGTCTGTCTGTCTGTCTGTCTGTCTGTCTGTCTGTCTGTCTGTCTGTCTGTCTGTCTATCTATCTATCTATCTATCTATCTATCTATCTATCTATCTATCTATCTATCTATCTACCTTTCTATCTTTCTATCTTTCTATCTCAGTCAGTATAACTGAATGACTGTAAATGACTGTAAAAAATGGATCTTTGAGATAAACTGAAGACATCCATGTCTAAAAGTCATTTCCTATTGGGGGTGGGGATAGGATTTCTACAAACTTCCAAGGCAACTGCAGAAGTGGATGAGAAAATTGAAATATTGTGTTTCTTTTGTACTCTAGAGGCTATTTAAGAATGTATTATATCCCATATTTCAGTTAACAATAGCAACTTATCCATTTGTTGTCACTATAGCAGATGCGACTAGAATTAGGGCCATGAAAATTAGCTCTAAATAGGTGCTTCCTCTGTGTTAGTTACTTAATTAGGTCTCTTGAGACCTAACAAATGAATTCACCTCGTAACCCACATCTGGGTGATGAAGGCAGCAATTCTCTTGTCACCATTTCCACAGCTGTAACTACTAAGTAGTAAAAGGAGGAAGCCCATTGTATTTTATGTCAATTATAATTCCACTCTGAAAATGCCAAAATTAATTCTGGCTAGAAATCCATTTTAAAGGCAAACTGTTTGATAACTGTATTATTTCTGAATTCTGAACTGGGAAATTTGACATTCAAAGACAGCATGACTATTAGAACAATCCTACCATCTGGGTGAATAGAAGAGACTAAACGTGGAGGAAAGATTTATTTTTCAAAAGCTCTTCAGCATGGTTTTGATTGGGCAAGCTCAGCTACAGGAAAGGCATGCCTCCAACATCTCAAGGATGACAATATTTTACATCTGGAACATACAATATCCCAATTTTAGATTTTAATAGAAAATAATAGGAAAAACAATGTGTTCAGCCATATAGGACTTTATAGGAGACAAAGGATTCCTTGAATTCCTTTTATATATTGTATCTACTACAGCTTGTAGAACACATTACTTGATCGAAGTACTCACATAGCTGCACTCTGGATCATTTACAGCCCTTCTTCTGAGTATTCTTCAAATCTCCATGTAGTAGACCAAATGAGAGGTAACCTGGATATATTAAGACCCATGGTGGCACAGTGGTTAGAATGCAGTACTGCAGGCTACTTCTGCTGATCACCAGCTGCCAGAAGTTGGCAGATGGAATTTCACCAGGCTCAAGGTTGACTCATTCTTCCATCCTTCCAAGATGTGTAAAATGAGGACCCAGTATGTTGGGGACAATATGCTGACTCTGTAAAACCACTTAGAGAGGGCTGTAAAACACTGTAAAGCGGTATATAAGTCTAAGTGTTATTGCTATATGTGATTATGAGAAAGGCCTTCTGATCTAGAAAAGGAAGCAGCTGGTGCACAGGAATGGAGTTCTGTAAAGGTCTGGTCAGGACTGTTACTTGCTTATTGAGAAGGAACTAAGGGTCTAGGAAAATAATCCAAATTATGTTCTAGAGGAAATGCAACATCATCATGAATTAAAGATGCTAAGTCTTTATAATCAGAAGGTCGTTGAAATCAAAGACTCTTGGTCTTGTCTAGGCTGAGCTTCAGTCTGTTCCTACCCATTAAGATCCTTACAACCTTTAGGCACCAGCACAAAACTTCTACCTTATATCTTGCCTGAGCTGGGTTATCATTCTCATACTGATATTTCATTCAGTGCCATTGTGTAGATTGAGCTGGGAGAGTTCAAGTGTTATAGAGTCTCAATAGTAAGGGCCTTGGGCTAGATCTCTCCCTCCTCATGCTCAATACTAACTGCAACTGTTTCCAGAGAGAGGAGACAAAGCACTTGAAGAAGAAGACAATCTTTTATTTCTATAGAAATACAGTCCCTTAAACTGTGTTAGACAAACTGTATCTAGATTATGTTGGGGAACTTGTAGGGGGGATTGCTACATCTAATATCCATTTACTTATCTATTTGCATTAGAAATTTTGAGAAAATTGAAAAATGACATATTTGTCTTTAATAATTAATGCTACTCTAGTTTTACTGCCCATGTAAAGTGACACAATAGAAGAAATTAATTCAGTTCTTGCTACTAGTTGCCAAATATGTTCTATCAACACAGTGGAGGATTAAAGTATATCTTTATTTGGATCAATGATAATTACATATGTCAGAAATATAATCAGTTTAAAAATTAGCAGCAATGCATCTTAAAAGAACCTTTTTAATTAAATATCATTTTGTTCATCTTTGTTCTCGATCTTTTGGTTGGATCAAGAGAGTATTTCTAATAAATTATCTCTCTCTTATGCAAATATATTATTATATTGAAATAACTAAATATGGATGTGTACTTCAAAATTTGTATTTCTTAAAATTACCAGTATTTTTTATGTACATACTCTAACCATATGAAGTTTTTTTGTTTTGTTTTGCAGTTTATGTAGTTTGTCTTCTTTTTTGTTCTTTTAACTTTGGAAGTTTTGTTTATGAAAAGCATTTTTTTTGTATCTCACCTTCAGACTGCATAGTGTTGCTGCTTAGAAGCATTGATGACAGCTGTTTCTTCAGCTTCAGGCTGAATATTAGACTTGCCTCTTTTTCTGGTGTGGGGGACAAATAATATTCTAATCTTACATGTACAGTATATACATTACAACTTAGAAGAACAGAATGTAGCGATGCTGCATCACCCCATAGTAAGGTCAACCCTTGTTATTATCAGAGTCTACATTCCTGTTGTAAAGGTCAGATTACAATTTGCATTGCTCCTATACGGCATTGTAACTCACATTTTCAGTTTACACTTAATTGTTTGTTTAGCCTATTTCTTCCAGATATGGGTTCGAGGTGAAAAACAATATACCATATTTTTCGGAGTATAAGACAGACCTTTTCCCCTCAAAAAAGAGGGTGAAAATTGGGTGCATCTTATACACTGAATACAGCATTTTTGGCCTACTGAAACCTTGCCCTCTTTGCAAAAATGGGCGTATAGAGGGTTTGGGAGGCTTATAGAGTGCTCCTGAGGAGTGCAATTTTTGCCACCCCAGCCCCCAGAAGCACTCTAAAACCTCTGCATGCCCCCCTTTTTTGCAAAACAAATGGCCTGTTTAGTGCTCATTTTTGCACCCCACAGCCCCCAGGAACATTCTAAGAGCCTTCCATAGGTCTGCATTCTCTTTTCCTTGCAAAAAATGGCCCATTTTTTGCTTGTCCCCCCCCAGCCCTCAGGAGCACTCTACAACCCTCCCAAAGCTCTGCATCCCCCTTTTTTTTGCAAAAAATGAGGCATGCAGAGGGTTTGGGAGGCATGCAGATTGCAAAAACTGTTTTTAAAAAATTACCTCTTCAAAATCATGGTGCGTCTTATAGTCTGAAAAATACGGTAATCAATAAAACTGACACTAAAATCAGAATTAATGTAAGATTGTAAAGTTTTTAAATTATAAAAATAATATAAAATTTTCAAAAGGTGAAAAATTCCAAGATGGGGAGTTAGCAATTTTTAATACAGGCATGGGTGTATGTTTCCCATGGGGCCAGCCACCCACATGGGCCTCTATGTCCCCCACACAAGGCTGCATAGATAAGTTTTGATTCCTTTGTGGAAGGCCAAGAGATTGGGGGCTTTTCCCATCTCTGAGGGCAGAATGTTTCATAATGCAGGAGTAGCAGAGAAGGCCCTCCTCCTAGGTTCCACCAGTTGAAATGTTTTGACTGATGGGGTCTGTTACATATTTTCCTTGATGACTGAGTGGGATGAGCTGATGGGATGGGTGAGGCTGATTCTGTAAGTAGCCTGGGCCTATGCCATGTAGAGCTTTATAGATAATGACCAACATCTTAAATAGGATCTGGAAGCAAAATGGTACCCAATGCAGTTCAGAGGGTAAATGTGTCATGTGTGCCCTTCTTTGGGCATCCAGTATGACCTGTGCGGCCATGTTCTGCACCAGTGTCTATATACTTTTCAAGGGTAGTCTTATGTAGAGCTTGTTGTAGTAGTCCAGTCAGGAGATGATCAGGACAAGAGTGACTACATTTATACTAATTTACTGCTTTGGTGAAATATCATCTGATGGTGATGGGTTTTGGGATTCTCCTATATTTCTTTATCAAGAAGCCCAGTGCTCTCTGTAGATTTGCATGCTAATAAAATATATTTTCTAACATCTTAATGGAGAAGGAATGGCAGAACCTGGGGAAGGAATCGAAAGAGGAATCAGCCTAGAGCAGGGTTGTCAAACTCCCAGCCCATGGGCCAGATGCGTCATGCACTGGCCACGCCCATGCCTAGTTTAGCAAAGGGGAAAAATATGTCCCAATCCCAATATCCCAATATGTCATGTGATGCCCCCATGAATTTGACACCTCTGGCTTAGAGTCTCTACATAATTACAATCAGATTAAGTCCAGCCCCCTTTGAATTCTGTTGATCTTCATCTAATGACAAGATAGTGCTGTTAGTTGACTAGATTCTTATGTGTAGCTGTGATTAGTTATAAGTCAGTTTAATTGAAACTTCATATGTGGTCCTGATCTTTTGCACCTGATACATCTAGCTTTATGTCCTTTTGTGAAGTTGGTATCATTTTAATTATATTACATTCCTTATGGATATTTTTGACACTCTTCAAAGCACCTCAGAATGTTAGGCTATCAACCTAAACACTCTTACTTGGACATAAAACCCAATGGGGCTTAATTGTCAATAGAAGAGTATAGGATTGAACTTCAGGTAGTTCTCATTTAGTGTTGAATCATTAAGCATGGTGGTTGCTAAAGGAAAGTGTGACTGTGCTTATAATCATACTTCATTTTCCTTTCTTTAAAGACCTACAAGATTATTAATGTAAACATTGGTTGCAAAGTTACTTTTTCATCACCATTATAGCTATGAAAAGTCACTGTTGGTTGCTAAACAAGGACTATCTTTATTAGTGAGGTTGATTATATTAGTGATGGTACGTATTGTATACTGTTATGCATTTATATATAAACATAGAGAATGGGATTATATTTGATCACAGACAAATCACCTATACCCTTAAGATAACCTGAAAAAAACATTCTATTTGACTTTGCTCATCCTTAACTAAAACATGATCCCTATTTAACTCATAAGAAGTAAAGAATAAAATTACTTATTTATTTAGCTATATATGAGAGATTCTATTCATCAATTTAATTGTTTTTCTCCTTTGGAATGTGTATGCATTTTTAGTTATATCTGTCTTAATCTGCTTTCTAGCTGTCGAATATTTACTTCTCTGTGGTATCACTTTCATCATGAAAATGAAATATAGGGAGCAGTTTTGTTGGGAGCTGAGTTTGTAGCTATTTTGGAAAACCGTTTTCCTCCTTGAGGCCAGAGATTTGATTTGATTTGGTCCTGTCCTGTAGAAATACAATTGTAGCTTACCTTAAGATCTGCGTATTTGCAATTCTTGTTTGTTTTATTTCTTTATGTGCCTGTTTCCATTGTGAAGTTTCTGTGCTTCAGTTTTGAAAAGAGAGGGATGTGTCTCTTTTTGAACCTTTATCTATGGCCCAAAGACACTGATACTATGACATTGATTGGTCTGCAGAGATACTGGGCAAAGTCTGATGGGATTTTAGCTAAATGGAAGGGTAGTGCTGGATGGAAGTGGTAGACAAAGATATTTTAGGCACAAACTGTATTTCTGTCAAGGAAAGCAAGGGGAGAAGCAATCACGTCTATGTTAAGGCACTCTGCCAAGCAAAGGAGTGGTCTGATCCTGATAAGGCAGTCAAGGAAATAAGGGAGCATTCTGGCAGTGATGACTTCCAAAAGTGGTGATGAGGTATTAGGTGCTCTCCACAAAATATTTTTTTAAATGAACAGTCTGTTCAACTGAATAAAATACTAAACAGATTTGCTTCTCACCACAAACTTGTTCCAATATTACTTACCTTACATTCTAATTAATTATTCTACAAATGACTGTGATGTTTTGTGAAGAGTGAATATTTAGGTGAATGGCCTTCAAATCTAAGGCCAATTGTTGCTGTTGCTATTAATTCGTTCATGTAGCATACTTAGATTTGCACTAATTTACAGAATCTATCTCTGACCCCTCAACATTTTTACTTGGCCCTAACTCCCACAAGTCTTTATACAAATAAGAGATTTCTATATTAAAGCAGCCATTATTGTTGCAGAAGCAGCAGCATGTTATTCTGACAGGGCACCACAACTCCTACATTCTTGGAAAGATGGCAGAATACTAGATATAAGTCAAATATAGAAACTGTATGCCAGAAATACATCATATTAGAGAGCAGATCAGAGACTTTCAATTTGCTTTTTGTGTATTTGTTTATGGGGTGGAGGGGAGAAAAAAATCCTTCAGTAATTAGGGTGAGATGTTTGGTTATTGGCCAACAAATACATATTTCTATTTATGGTACTTAATGGAAATAGCACTTCTTGATTGAGTAGCAATGCTACATTACTACAGATTTGCATCCAAGGGAAAACAAAAGTGTCCAGATAATTTTAATGATAAGACCAACTCTCTCAAACTTTGGATGACTATCCTGACACAGATTAGTTTGAGGAGCAAAAGGCTTGTGTATAGGTATCAAAGTCCATACTTTCAAAATGCACCCGAATTAGAGAAGCATAAAGAGCCTCAAAATAATGTATTTTTGTAGTTACAAGAATGAAGTCTTGTAGTTAATTGTGCATGTTATTGAGCAGTACAGTAGGAATTCATATAATAGCTGGCAAAAAAATTAAGACCTAGTCACAAAAGTGTAGGACACAATCTCTAATTATTGTAATACATTCATGTAAGTCCAGGTTATTTTTTGTTGTTTTGCTATTGTTGTTAACAATATTTTTGTTATGTTCAAACAAGTTAGCTCCTATTTGTCAAAATTGATAAGCACAGCCAAATCCCACATTAGTAGAATGAATTCAGCCCTGGCACCGTGAAAGGATATTACAGTATGTTTCAATGATCTTGTGAAAGGTAGCATTACCAGTGAAGGAGAGAAGGATATGTATTTTCCCTTCATGTATTTTTGTGGCTTGGTATTCAGAAGTTCTTTTTCCTATGCAGTCTGGAAAGGATGTCAAAAGGCTGTTTCTGTTTCCTTTGAGATAAGTGTGAACTACTTTAGACAGCCCAAACTAGAACAACAGCTTGAAAAGGAAATGAACAAATGTTCACTTAAGCCACTCCAGAGAACTCTGAATATAAATGAATATGACACACTTTTGAATGTCAATTGGAAGGGGAGTTGTGTTCATTTCATATTGTTCTTTCTTTAGAATGCCAGGTTAAATTAATAGGAATAACTGCCATCTCTTTGAACCTGCCAGAGATAAAAAAGAAATGGTGAAGTCATAAATGTGAAAGCTTCCAAATGTCAACTTCAGGGTGGCCTGTTCCTTTGGCCCAAGAGGGCTAAGTGTGTGATTCTGTGATCATTTTACCACCTGTAATATTTTGCTTTAATACAAAGCAGCCCAGGGGAATTCTAGGTTGAGCAAAGCAGCTCTTTAACACCTTCTTCACCAGCTGCCTGATTATTCCCAGTCATTTTTCATATGCTTTCTTTCCAGCTAGGAAGACATTTTCCTTTTAATGGAGGTGGAGAAATTTCTCTTCAGACATCTTCCTTCTTTCCAATCATCTGTTGCTTCACTGGACCACCAATCAGCCTGAAAGGAGCCATGTGTTTTGCACTTCAAAAACAGTGGTGGACAGTGATTTAGTTGACACTACTGTTTTTGAAGTGGCTTGTTTCAGACTTACTGGTGCTGACGTGCTTTTTTTATTTACAGTACTTAAAATGTGGTAATATCCATTTATTTATATTCACATGTCTCCTGCCTTGCCTCTCTTTTAAAGAAGTAAGGCAAAAGGACCGATTATGTCTGGCCTTTATTTTGTATTTAGAGAGATCCTATAAAACAGAGAAGGCTGACAACAACCAATCAACCCTTCATGACTCACCTGGTGACTTTCATAATGTAGTGAACATGGATTTCAGGGATAGTATGATGATGTGTAGTTTCTTCAGTAAACCATGGTTAAACCAACCATGACTTAACACAATATGTAAAACCAAATCTATGAATTCCAGTGGTCATTATTTTAGCTGAAAGCAGTTTATCCTTGGCACCCAAATCATATGCAGCTCCTCATGAACAAGTTTGTGACAAGTGGTGTCTGCAGCATGCTGAGATTTTATTGAAACAATGAAATATTCAGTGATACCATAATGCAAACTCTGGCTTCATCTATTTGCATGCAGGGATACAATTTGCATTAATATATTGTAACCCACATTTTGTCATTGCCTTTGCCATTGTCACCTCCCGAAATCATTACATTTATTTGCTTGACTTATATTCCAGTTTTCTACTCTAAATGTGCTGAAATCATCAAAGAAAAAATGTCAGAACAAATCTTTTAAATTTAATAATTAAAGACATGGTTTAAGCATAATACTAAAATTAATTAGCAATTATACTAGGGTGAAACATGTTATTTTATAGATTCTGGATTTTCACATGCAAGGCATTGAGGCTAAATGCAGTTCTTGGAGGATAGCATTCCATGGTTTAGGAATATGCAGGAGAAGTTCCTTTTCATGTGACGAAAAGGAGGGCATATTCAAAAGGATCTCTATAGATGGTAATTTTTGGACAGATATATAAGTGGAGAGGTTGTGTTTAAGAGATCTAATATTTAGTACAGACTATAGCATGTATTTTTATCAATAAGTTGGAGATTAGTCCAGCATCTCTTCAGTGATAAAAAGAGATATTTCAAATTACTTGATCATAAATAAACATGAATAAATAAATAATCACAAAATGACCTTGGATACTGTTTCTAATAAAAGATGGAGTAATTGTTTGAGAAAAACTAATGGGTTCTGAATTGCTCTTTAGAGGTGCTGCTACCAAATATTATTTTAATCTAATGACCTTATGTTGATCCATAAGGTTTAGCTGTTTTCAAGCACCAGTAGAATCTTTGCTGACACCAAGACTGAAAAGACAACACTTTCTGGTTTTGTTTATGGATAAGAGATAGGATATGGGAAGAAGAGATCATTTGTTGTCTTTTAAGAGGAGGTAATAAGTTACTAAAATTGTTTATACTTCATCACAAATTGTTGTGATGAAGGTGGGAAGTTATTTTTTACATACTTCTTTTTCTTTACTATATTCTTATTTTTCTCTTTCTTCCTTTTTCCTTATTTTTATTCATTTAATTTTTCAATTTGTACTCATTTTTACTGTTGTAATTATAATTATATTTCTTAAAAATATTAAGAAGATCTTTAAAATGTGCAACTCTTGCTAAGCCAATAGTCTGGACTGTGACAATAGCTTTGTTACGAGACTGTCCCTCTTTCCCTTTTGTTTAGTCAGTGGGTATTTATCTTTCTTCCTGGTCTCTAAATGTGTGAGAAAAGAGTGGGAAGATTGAGCATCATAGCTAGCTTTGTGCTGTCCTACTTCTGCCCCTGCCACTTTCCCAGCACATCTTATTTTAAGCAGTGACCTAAATATTATTTTTTATGAACATTGTTTTCTTCTTTTTCTTAAAATATAAATACTTTATGCTGAGGTAAGGATCAAATATCCAACTCTTCATGTTATTCTATAATGCAGATTTTTATTAGTTTTGCACATTTTAAATGGGGCAGTGATAAATGATTACAGGACAGGATTTGCATTATGTAATTTATTTGCCATATATTATATTGGCATTTCTAGAACCAATAGAGGATTTTACAATTGACTTGTCCCCGTATAGCAAGTACTTGCCTTTGGCTATGCCATCTACAATTTATAATTGTTACAGCACAAGGATTCTTGCCCCTCCCATGAATCAAAGTCAAATGCTTGCCTCAATCAGGCAGATGGGATGTCCAAGTGCAGTAAACTTTGATCAAGTTAATCTAGCTAATCAAATTCTTTTATAGATGTATAATCTTCACTTTTTATCAGTTAAAATATTTCCAGATTTCCAGCATAGAATTAATTATTAATAATGAATTATAACTTGCATGATAATGTTGAAAGATGACAAGATGAACCTCATGTTTTTATTTTCTAGTTTCTTGATAAATGCTGTAAAAGTGCAAAAAAAGAGGCTATGTTGTGCTTCTAATAAATTATTGGGTCAAAATCAGTAAAAGTTTGCTTAGGATAGGAAACTTCATTCCCCCTGAAGTGCGGACCAAGCATAAACTGTATTTGCTGGTTTTGCAATCGTCATTATTGATTGTCCTGTCCAGGACAATGCATGATGAAGGCCTCTTCTGCATATTTCCAACTAGTAAAGACTTTGAGTTTTCCTTTGCCTGTTGGACCTGCAGTACTTGCTGATGTCAATCCATTTTATTTTAGGTCTTTTTTGTGAACACTTTTGATCCAGTGGAATCCATTGTATGACTGTTTTAGTCTACCTGCCATCAGTTCTTCTTGCTATGTGACAAGCCCATTTCCATTTTAATTCTTTTACACTTTTGATGGCATTGTTTATGTTTCTTTGTTCTCTAATCCATTTGTGGGTCTTTCTATCTTGTCTTGTGATGCTGAGCATGCATCTTTCCATTGCTCTTTCTTCCAGTCATAGCTTTTGTATTGATTGTTAGCTTAGTGTCCATGTTTCATTGGCATATGTTAGAATAGGTATCACACACTGACTAAAATGTTTCTCTTCAGGCATAAGGTAAAGTTGTTCTTAAAAATTATGCTTAAACTGCCAAATGTCTGCCAACCACATTAAACACCCCATCTAATTTCCATTTTTTGTATCATCTTCATTGAGATCCATTGGCCAAGGTATACGTAGCAGTCTACTACATTTAGTTCTTC